>NC_056744.1:651732081-652067081 GCF_019279795.1 Protopterus annectens | reverse complement strand
GTGAGTAATAATAAATCTATATTTGTACACAGGTATAACAATAAAAGTGCACAATGGCATTTTCTTGTAAGACCTAATGAAGTGTACCTCTCTGAATGTATTTTGCCGAATCTTTTAGGTACCAGATGTGTCCCAACAAATTAAAATCTACCTGGGTCGTCTCCTGCATAGAGGCACTCCTCCAGCTCAGATTCTTGATTGTTAAAAGATTTTTTTTAAACACCTTCCCTTAAATCTTACAACTTCTCCTTCAGAACAGCACTGTATAAACATTGTTCACAAAAATTCCATTTATTTCTAAGTAATTTGCTTCTTCCCTTTTCTAAAGATTCCACTTTTAGTTCTTTTATCTCCTTTACAATATTCAGAACTTCAATTACAGGTGGTTTAGATTTTGATTTCCATTTTCTAGTAATTGTGTTTTTCGCAGCCAATATCATTAAACATAGTAAGACCTTACTATGTATTAACAATTCAGATCCTGCATCCCAGCTCAAAAAATAACTTCTTTAGTCATTTGCTAATGTTTCTTACAGAGTACGCTGAAGAGAAGTTTCAAAATCTCCCAGCTTGTTAAACTCCCAAAAAACATGGCTCCAGTTACCTCTCAATTTTCTATCACATCTGCAGTATTTACTACATCCCTACAGTAAAAGCCTCTGACATCTGTTTGGGGAATAAACATATATATATATATATATATATATATATATATATATATATATATATATATATATATATATATATATACAAATATTTCCAAGCAAAAATCCTAAACTTTCTGGACTTTTTTGCATACTTGGGAGCCAGCCAGATGTCTTCTCATTGTTCATTTGTAAATTGCTTTTCTAGTTTCCCTTCCCAGTCTTTTCTAACCTCTTCTGACTGATTCTTATAATGCAGTATCTTGCATATCGTACTAATTATCAACTTTTAACAGCAGCTTCTGTCTTAGACCCAACTAAAAATTCTACCAGAGATGGTCTTTCACTTAGCATTCCCCTATCCCTTTCCCTTTGTCAATAATCTGATATTAGTCCCTGATATGGAAGGCAGTTTCTAACATGCAGACCAAACTTCTGCTTGGCCTCATCCCACTTTGTTCTTTCCCTCTCTTGTCATTTGCTTCCAATACCTTGGTCCCTTTGCCAGTTTACTCCAATAAATTCAACCCCCTTGCCTATTCTGTGTACCTCTACTTGCAGTCATCCCTACTGGCAAAAATCTCCTTTTTCCATTCCTAAATTGGCTTAGTATACTTTGTGCAACTTTATAAATATAATATTTTGTGTGGTTGATCTTCTTCTTCTTAAGGATCTGCATGCATCCCAAATTCTATATTTTCCTTATTTGTCAAACTCTCACTCCCCCTGTTTCATAGTCAAACATTTTCACTTTGATTTATAAGCTTCTGCTTGTATTATGTATATGAGCCTTAACTGTGTAGTTCTAAAGTATCCATTCAAATCAAGAAATCCTAAACCACCATGTTTTATGAGGATGATCAGCTTATCCCACTTGACAGTTCCCCTCTTCTCCTCCCAGATAGATTCCTTCGATTCTTTGTTAATCATTATCTACAACTTCACCTCTGGTTGATATAAATATGCCTGACTGGTATATAAAACTGAAAGGTACTAAAACATTTTCATTGCTTGTATCTTACTGTCCATGTCCACAATCATGAGCTTCCAGTTTCTCAGTTTTTGTATTAAATTTTGTTTAGTCTCTCCCCACATATCATTAGCTGCCATAATAGAATCTTATTTTATAGGATCATAGGCGGTTACTAGGCTAATGACCTTGGGGTCCTTACAAGCATAGCCAAGAGCCTATACCCAAAAAACAAACCTCAGACAGCACCTGTCACCCCTGTCAGTGAGGGACACAGGTGGAACCCCTGGGACAAATTTGTGGTTTCCCATCCACTCATTGAGGCTGTGCTTAAAGAGGGTCACTGATGTGCTCTGTTTGATGTGTATGAGGAGTCTATTCCAGAGACGGGACAGCCCCCTGGGAGACAAACTGTCTCTCCAGCAGGTTTTGTTAATGTCACATATTAGATTTAGGCCTTTTGATCAGATAATGTGTGAGGAGTCAGTCTTATGGATATGGAGCATCTCTAGTAAGGCAGGGTCCAAGAATGCCTTGTAGGTGAGACGCAGATCACCTCTGAGCAATCTGTATGATATCGAGTAGAGTGATTTGAGCCTGTCCACCTATATTTCCTTTCAGCAAGCTTGCCTTATTCAGTATGCAGATGACTCAGTTCTCATCTGCCCATCTGATAGCCCACCACAACTACAATTGATGACACCAAATGCCTTCACCTCCATTGAAATTTGACTACATCCAAACCAGTTTTACTTAATCCCAGAACAAATCAACTACTACTATTTTTTCCAAATAACTTGTCAAACGCTAGGTCTACTATACAGAGGAAAAATAATCCTTACTCCTCCTAGTGGATTCACACTAGCTAACAGTAACACTTTTACCTTCTGTTCTCTATGGTTCACCTGCTTTGACTAACATCCAGATCTCTCATAAATCACAAATGGAGCAATGCTATAAGAGAGCTAAACTTGCAGTTAACCTGCCACATAAAGCTTATCATTGCTCGGCATTACATGCCGACAACTGATTAGAACTCCAACATCAGCTAGCCTATACAGAATTTATTTTAACCCATAAAATACTATATAATCCCACTGCCTGCCCTTCTGTCTCTTCAGTACTTCAACACAATCTCCCAAAATGTCTTCTGCACTCTCAAGACAAAAAGCTGCTTGAAATCTAGTTTATACTCACAATGCGTATCCAAACTATGGAACTCTGTTCCAAATTCAGTCAGAAATATATTTAGCCTCCATGTATTTAAGTCCTCTCTCAAATTATTTCTCACCAACTCATGGCTATGCCTATGCACCTCACCTGTATGATCTATATTAACAAATACTTTACATTCTTACTAACCTAACCTCTCACCATACTATCTAGCTATACCATTCACCACCTGCCCCCTCCCCACTCTTAGGGTGGACTTGTATTTTTTTATTTTCTCACACAGTAGACTATACTTTAAATACTTTTGTATATAATTATTGTCATATTTAATCATCACTTTTTTATTTTTACAACACTAGTGTCTCCTCATGATTTCTTGTATCATATGTATTCAACTATCAAACTGCATGCATATATGCTTTTTTCAATACCATTTGCAGTAATGTTTTATTTAATGTTATTTAACTCTCTTGAACTTTCTTCCCAGGGCCTCTGCTGAAAATGGATATTTATTACTCAGTCAGACTTTCTTGGTAAACAAATGTCAATAAATAAGTAATAGCCACACCTTGTTAGACCTTCTCAGTATCATGATTTTCATGTCTTGCTTACTTTATTTGTAAAATTTGGTTTGCATTTGTGTTTTTTTATATAGACTCCCTTGCTAGTACTTTTCTTGATTTTAAGTAATATCATCCACTCTGCATTTATCTACTACTTTGTTCAACATTAAACTTGCTTCTCATAACAACATACTGTACCTAGTTAACCATTCTACACATCGTATATGATTCTATTTTATATTAACAAATCATGTCATACACCAACCTCATAACTTATATCTCAGTTCTTTAACAAAAGAGTAAGTACATTTCATGGGCTGTATCTTGTCTGAAAGAATAAATGGCAAATACAAGGCAGATCTATTATCAATTTACAGTAGTTCAGATACTTTTCTCTCATAACAGCTAGTCTGACTCAAATGTTACACTATAACTATTTCTTTGCCAGCTCCCTTGGCACAGAGACAAAGTCCTAAGACTAAGACAACCAAAGTTAGACTAGCAGCTTGGGACCTACAGGAGCTGGCAGGGAGAGGAGAAGAGAAATGTTATGAGGCACAGCCTTAACATCTCTCAGTGGGGAAGATGACATAACAGAAGTAAATAGGATTCCCCATGATTTTAGTCCAGCACATCAGAGAAGATACAGCTCAACTAAAAAGGCTGAGGTATGAGCAGGAAACACGACACTGAAGACAACAAAACTCCTTGCCACTTCCTGCATGTTGCTCTCCACTCCCACTTCCTATACCAAGATGGCCCTATCCAGCGGTGTATTTAGCCTAACCAGCTCTTCAAGTTTCCCTTCCCATTCTGACAATATGGTGCCATGAAGGACAGTCTTGGGACAAAGAAACTAAGAGATACTGGAATCACTCCCTTACAGCCAATGACCAGCTGGGGCATTCAGTGAGAAAAAAAATCACATTTAACTCCTTCTTACCCTGCAATATGCAGAAACACGAGAGTATCTTTTTAGTCTTTACCTTTTGGATGTACACCTTTCAGCTGTCAGAAATGCTGAACTGAAGACACAGATTAAACTCTATATGTAAGTTTTTAATCCATAGAACGAAATACGTCATCTTATCATGTTCCCATAGTTATGAATATTGTTGAACCAATTAATGTATTGGTACATAGTTGACTGTGACAGCCGTTGTTTTGTGTTCACTAATTTTATATCTAAAAAAAACTGTTTCAAAATGTCCCACAACACTGAAATATCCTTTTCTAGTTTTATCAAGTACAAAACAATATCATCTGCAAATAAAGCTAACCTTTCTTGATTACCATACCAGTTACATCCTTGAATTTGTGAATCCCTTTATTATTTTTTCAGTGGCACTAAATATAAAGCAAATAAAGGGGAAATAGAACACCTCTGCCTGGTTTTTCTCTTCAGACGCAGTTTGTTAGACAGGAACCCTCCAACATTAAATCCTACCTCCAACCCTTCATATGCCCTAATTAACCCTATTGTTCCTTCAGGGAGTGCAAGTGCTTCCATTGTCTAACTCATAAAATGTCAGCTGACCCTGTTGAATGATCTCTCTGCATAAAGACCAACTAACAATAGTGATATTTTCTACCATCCTGCTTTCCTCTGGATCATCATTGTTCTTTTACCATTGTCAAATGATTGCTTCCCTCCAGAAAACCGCATTGATCCATATCTATCACTTACGGCAATACATTTGCCATTTTCCTAGCTAGTATAGGCATAAACAGTTTATAATCATAGTTTAAAACTGAAGTGGGTCTATATGAGGCTGAGTCTAAAGGTTCATTGTCATTTTTGGGTAATATAGCCACCACGACTTATTTTCTAACTTGCAGGTGAACCCCTTGCCCCCGCACACACTTTTAACGTGCTGTTAAACAAAACCTTCCAGATCTTTATTATGTTCTTCCCTTCTAACTTTCAAACTTCCACATGAATACCATCTGTTCTTGGATACTTCCCTGTTGACTGATTATACATCCCAATTTTTTTATCTAATGTCTTCCTATATTAGCTATTAATAGCCTTTTCATGGTTTCTACATTCTTCTGCTTTACACAAATCTTCATACATTTCTGAAATATCTCTAATACCTCTGTAGGATCTGTTTATTTCACTTATCATAGGCTTCCTTAGTAAATACCTTTTCTACTTTTAGTTGCCTCAGTCATTGTGCTAAAAGTGTTTGATCTCTGAAGTTATTACAAAAAAGACTTAACAGTAATCTTTCTAAACTCATGCGTATTATTCAAATGCACCCTTATTTTACCTTTAGGATTCTGCTGGTGCTCCTCTTCTTGTTTTGTCAGATTCCCCTTATTCTGCAGTTCTTGAACCTTTGTTAGCCCCTCTTTTTTATTTCTATCCCATTTTAAATCCCAGTTTCATTTTAATCCACTCACTACCTGTCCCTTCAGAATACATTTATATCTTACCTAATAACTCGATTACTCATTCCTTAAATGCCTTTCTTTTTAACAGGTAAGTAGGAAAGCACCAGTGTCTCCTTTTTACTTCATTACCCTGCACCTTTATCTTAATTTTTATCAGTGCATGATTTGAAATAGTTATTTGATGTATGCCAAAAGCTTTCTATTAAATACACATGCTCTGTGAAATATAAATTCTATCCAGTCTAACCCAGTTATTGTACCTTCAGGAATAATATGTAAATTATTTCTGATTTCCTACAGCTGTATCTCCATCTTCCATACTAAATAGTCTCATATATTTCTTCAGAAATCTACCCGCTCTTGTTATAGTTCCCTCCTATCCCCCCTCAGATAAATTCTCATTACTGCAATTCAAGTTCCAGTCCCCACCCATAAATAATATTCCCCCAGTGAAAGCTGATTATTTCTCCCAATTATTTAGGCGCCACAATATCAGCTTTTGGTGGAATATAAATGCATTCCAGTGTAATCATCCTCCCTTGTCAATAGCACCTTACTATCACAAATCAAACATTATTGTTTTTTTCCACTGTTGGATCTCCTCTAGCAATTAATATAAATACCCCCTTATCCTTTGTCCCTGATATTTTGATGAATATCCATCCTGAAATCTTTTGTCAAATTCACATGCTGATACCTATCCAAGCGTGTCTCCTGCAACATTGTTATTTGCATCGTATATTTTTTAATATAATTTAATGCTCTTCACTTTTTTCTATAATGGTAACGCCATTTACATTACATGATAATATGGACAGAGCAGCCTTTATGATATAAAACTATTATTCCTGCCTATTATACATAGCAGTCATTTTGAATGTGCATCTCCAAATTTTGGCTTATATTGTTACATGCACATACTATTGCTTGGCATGCTATCTTTTATGCAATTGCTTCTTCTTATCACCGTTTGAACCTATGACACATTTTCCAAAATTTTGGTCAACTTTTTCAAGACTTTTAGCTCAAAAAGAAACTAAATAAATTTTTGCTTGGAAAAAAATGATGAAAAGGATCAAGTGGGTTTATTTTGTTTAACGTTAATCTGGAGTAGAACCATAACATAACAGATAAACACATTAAGATTGCCTTGGCTAAACATCTGATGTCAGAATATACTTGGTACATGTCATGCCCTTCTTATTAGTATAAATTAGATAGTAGAGGTCCTTGTAGGTAGAGCAAAAGTCACTATATTGTAAATAATGATTTGGATTTTTTAACAAAGATTTTTACTGCAGATTTTGCTTTTGAAGGAACACCCCCTCCCCCGGGAGTCACAAACATATTTTGCATTGCGGTAAGTGATTTTGCAAAATCAGAGACCACACACAGTTTGTGGGTGATTCAGAGGCATATTGAGTGGAAGCAGAGAAGACAAGAAATCCTGTTGCTCACATAATTTGCTAGTGGTGGTATAATGGCATTATAATGAACAACGTTATTAAAATGAAGGACTTCATGGAAGCAAATGAGAGTAAATAATATTTCAGAGTAATCCAAATATCTAACAGCTAGCTCTAGAGATAATGACTGCAGTAAAATCCTGAAGTTGCAGGAAATTAATCATATTATGAGGTGGGATAATCACATTATTGACAAACCAGTATATACAACTGGCTGTACTCCCAACTGGTAGTCACACATTGTGTGTTGTCACCTTTGGCTATGCCATGTCATTCCTCCATGCCTAACATTTTTGCCCTTCATGATGCTGAAATTATGGACTGCTTCTGTGTGGACAGTCACCATGCAGGAGCTGGCTGAGATGTGACACCCTAATCTACAGGACAGTGGGATTAATGGAGCAGTTATTCTTGGAGATACCAAGGTACATGCAGCTTTGAAAATACTAGCTATAGGACCCTTTCAGTGACCAAGAGGGACATGGTAAGGGTATCACAAGCATGTGATTCAAGAATATTCCATAAGTTTCTTGATGCCATGCTATAGCATGTGGGGGAGCATATGTGGTTCCACTTATCATAGAGTAGAGAGCAAGCACCATGTGTGTTTTCTGACATAACCCTTTTCTCTGAGGTATAATGGGCCACCGTCTGCATGTGCATTAAAAATAAAGGCCCCATCTGGAGCAGGGAAGAAGGCATATTAACTGCAAGGGTTTCTACTCCATAAACTGCCAGGCTACCCAGGTAACATTCACACCTCCTACATATGGCACATCTGTGACTTGTACTAGTGGTTTGGGTAGAATGTTTTACCCAGGGACATCTTACTAAAGATGCTGAATATCTTTTGGCACCATGGTTAATGACACTTATCCAAAATCCCCAGACCATGGCAGATAATGGCTACAGCAATGCTCTTTCACAAACCTGGGTTATTGTCAAACATGTGTTTGGACTGATGATGTCCTGCTTTTGCAGTGGGTGATGCTCAGCACCATGAACCTGGGATATATATATATATATATATATATATATATATATATATATATATATATATATAGTAAGATATTTTCAGTCTGTGCAGTGCTAAATAATATAATTTTACAAAAACAGTTGCAACAGAGCATACACATTCAGAAGAAAGAAGTTTCACGCAAGGCAGTGGAGGTACTTGCAAATTCAGACCATAACAGACAAAGGTGTGCACAGTATGCTGTGGCACTGGCCGAAAGAGAACAGCAAGTTGATAGCTATGGGCTAGAATAAAGCAGCATGCAAAAAATTAAAAGAGATGCATATAAAATTTCACCCAGACTGTGTTTTCCATGCATGAACTGGTCACAATGTGCATCAGATATGGGTCTATATTAGAATCTCGAAGATTTAATGTTTCAAATCAGTAAAGATCAAACTTTAGTGATCGAAACAGTAAATCATCGAAATTCTAATAAAGTCTGTAAAAAAAAAAAAAAAAAAACAAGTAACGGGTGTTTATGCAGTGGGGCAAGCCCCCTGCATCTCACACCCCCCGTTACTTAAATATACCAACTCCGAGATTGCACTTTAATGGAGTATGGTGCAGAAAGGGAAGATTTCCTTTTCTAACACTGTAGCACAATCTCAGAGTTGGTATAATTAAGTAGCGGAGGGTGCAGGGGGGCTTGCCCCCCTGCCTACACTCATCAGTTTATTTTTTTTTTTAATTTTTTTTATAGCCTTTCGATTGTTTAATGGTTCGATGCATAAAGTTCGATGTTTATGCATTCAATCTATTAAACAGTCAAGATTATAATATAGACCCATCAGATTTAGACTACTCAAGTAACAGAGTGCACAGGGTAGTACTGTTATTATCACTTGCACAGGTGGGGAGGTTCACAGTATCAAGCATCATCTACAGGGAAATGTGTGTGTTTGTTACTCAGGGGCATCTTACTGGAGACACTAGATATGATCAGGAGCCATGGTTAATGACACTTATCAGAAATCTCCAAACCATGGCCAGCAATGGCTTCATCTATGCTGTCACAAACCTGGGTCATTATAGAACTGTCAAGTATTATGTTCCATAAACTGCCAGGCCACCCAGGCAGCACTCACATATCCCACATATGCCACATCTGTGACTTATACTAGTGGTTTGTGTGGGTAGTTTTCAAAGGCGCTGGAAGCTGTTGAAGACTGAGGGGGCTAGAGGGTGAGAGGGGCACTTAGTGATCTAAAAAGGGCAGTTTTTTAATACTATTTACTACCACAACATAGGCTCACTTGGAGGACATTTTAAGCTTAGCCAGTTCCCTTTTGGTGCCTGAATTAACATTTTCTGATTGGTCTTACCTATTCCCATGGCTGATAATTGTATATTAGCCCTAGTGAGAAAAACTGTGATCATTCCATAGATAATTTAAGGGGACCCATGTAAGGAATGCAGCATTTAGGAACTGCCTCTATCCATTAGTGGCATGAGGGGAAATCCTGGAGTACATTTTCTATTACCCATCCTTAGATTAAAGTTGCATTTGAATTTGGACGGATGAGCTTTGTTTTATTTTTATGGATAGTCTAGTCTGAAACAGTGGTAGCTTCTGTGATATTTATCCATCTCTCCACAACAATCAGTTTAGATACCTGGACTGAGTATTTCTGATACCATTTGACTTGCTGATGTTCAGTAGGTCTATCTATATTAGGTCAGAGTATGTCTTGTATGCCAGACATATCACCTCTAAGCACTCTGTAGGATACTGAGGATAGTAATAAATCTTTGAGGTGGTCCATGCAAGATCTATTGTTTAGAACTTGCATCATTTTAAGTACGGTATCTCTGAAGGTATTCCAGTTGTTGCATGGGGCTAGACAGATACATGCCAAAGTGGGCATTATACAAAATTATTGTCCTAAAGAGAGCTTTGTAAAGGAGGACAGCATCATCTTTAGATGTAGTCACAAAGCTGTGCAATATACAATGGCTTTCTTATGACTCTGGGCACATGTTGGTCAAAACTTATGTCACTGTACACACAAGTTCCTAAACACCAAACAATTTAGTCAGTTTTCAGAGGGCATTGTCATGATTTTGACACCAGTTATTGCTTGGGACAAACCTTTCTGCATGATGGTCAAGTCATTTGGGGATTCAATAACTGCTCCTAGCTTGCAGTCATCTCAAACTTAGCCGGCCAAAGCCCTTTGGTATTTCCTTTTACTTTTGAGATGTCTATGCCAAACAGAAAAAGTCTCAGCACTGAACCCTGGGGTACTCCTTTGATGGCTGGTCTTTTCCCCTGTTTTGATCACAAGCATCCTGTGAGCAAGTTGGCAATCCAGCTAGGGATTCAAGTGTTTGCTCCTACATTATTCATATTTTGTACTACACCTGAGTAGGGGATTGTGTCAAAAGGCTTGGCCAAGTCAAGGTAATATGGTGAACTGTTTTACCTTCATCCATTGCTTTAGTAACAAGAGTAAAGCTTACATTTTGCCCATTTTTAGGGCCATGCATACATGTTTGCATTCTTTGATTCACCTTCCTGATTGTATTAAATTATATTCCTTGTATCATATGGCAACAGTTGTTAGATTGTGTTTTAAATTTGTAGTTTTGAACAGTCTTCTAGTAAGCAATGAAACAAAATGTATGAATCAATGACAAAACTACCCATTTCATAAAATTTCCACCATAAAAGGCCACTCAAACTTCTGTCATTACAATCCACCAGTATCAGTAAATATGCAAAATCTCTGCAGAAGTAAGTCATCTAAATAATTCCACATTAAAGGGATCTCTAACTAAAGAAGAGGTTGCTGCTAGGAAACAAATTTATATTTCATTGTTTATTCTACAAACAAAATGGCTGTTGCCCTTGAAGAATTAATTGCCTATGTTACATTAAAAAAATTATAAGCTAGTAATATTGCAATAGGGAATGGCTGGCAAACTGATAACAGGTTCATAGTTACTAGGTAATTCCTCCAAAGGAGGACATTCACAGGACTGCAGCATCCACACTCCCTTTAAAGTACAACACAGTACAGTATTAGCTATCCATCTACATACTGTGGGAGTAGAACCCACAGCCTTCTTCATTAAAAGTCAGGCTACTACCTGTTGTGCTACTAACAATACATGCAGACTCAGAATAAGCAACACTAAACTTCTCTTCCCCTGAAGCTCTGAGCATAATTTTTTAATTTAGCATTTGTTTACCAGGAATCTCCAATTTGGAAAAAAAACTATTTTCAGCAGAGGCCCAAGGAGAAATACCCCAGACTCGTGTCTTTGTAACATGGGGGGAAACCAGAGCACACCCACACAAACACAGGGAGGACATACAGAAGGCACCCCAGCCAAGAATCAAACCAGAAACCTCTTGCTATGAGGCAACAACACTACCACTGCACCATTGGCTTGACACAACTAAACCTTCCTTTCATAGCAGAAGAAATCTGGAAAAAGCTAAAATTTATTTGGGAGGGGCAAAGGCCCAAACCCAGGGACACATTTTAAATACTGCTTGTATAATCTTAGGACATTGCTAAAATAGTGTTTTGTGTTACTACCAAAAAAGATACGAAGACTGAAACTTAAAGGGCTATCATTATTTAGTGAATTCCATTTTCACTGATTTGTCAGAAAACCACTAATTTTAAGAGGAACAGACCAAGCTCCCTAGATCACAAGTGGTGGTGTGGGTAGAGCATGCAGGCTCCTTGATCAAAGGTACAGGGTTTGAGCCTGAGTAATTGTCACCACCAGTCATGAGTAACTGGGGCATTTTGCACACACACACACACACACACACACACACACACACACACACACACACACACACACACACACACTCATTTTGCTATTTTCTATCTGTGAGTTTTGTTCCCAATTTTGTATTCCACATGAAAAGGGTCAGTTGTCATGCATTCATTGAAGTTAATATCTGTGGTAAATAATACTAAATTATTTTAATTCATCAAAATAATTCTGTACAAATATGAAAAACAAATTTTTACCACACTGAAGCTTCCTAGCTGAAGTTGTTAGTGTTCTACATTTTATCCATTCGTTCCACATTATGAGAGAGTGTTATACAGTTTGGAGGGAGAAAAATTGTTAGTCTGTTTCTCCCACATGTTCAATAAACTATGTAAACCAAGGTGTACTTAGTCCACTGTCTTGGGCCACCAGTATTAACCTTTCATCTTTTGGTTTGAATTCGCCTCTCCTTAACCATTCCTGTGTTCAGTGCTGATCAACATGAGGTTGTTCCATGAGTTTACTATATTTCTTGCCTTCTCATCTGATCCTTCACCTTATCTTCTTTCCTTTGTTTACCTGGCACATTCAGTTGCTGCCTGATTTTTATATACTTCTGGTTTGATTTCCCTTCCCACTTGATGCTGATGTGCTTCTGCAAGACTAAGAAGGGAAGTCATCTTAGATTTATTTTCCCTTGTTTCAAAACTTTCACTGTCTTTGGGTCTTGTGAGGTCAGCAGATATGTATGCAGTCCCATGATTGCAGATCACATGTAATCAATTTGAAGGACATCCATACCTCCTTTGGAACGGGGAATATATAATCTTGGTATGCACTGATTTTTATAAATCATTTGATGAGCGTGAAACATCCTTCTCATTTTCCAGTCTAATCTTTCCAACACCTCAACACCTTTTGGGACCAGTCAATCACTCCAAAACTGTAAGTTAGGACAGTAGGAGCAAATAGGTTTATAGCTTGAACTTTGTTCCTAGATGTCAAAGCTGTTTTCAGTATTAATTTAAGTCTTCTAAAATATTCCTTACTGAGTTTTATTTAAATTTGTTCATGTTTTATTGTTGATCCTTCATCAATTCCCAAATATTTATACACTCCCTCTTGCTCGAGTTCTTTTATTTCACATTCTTGTGCCAAACCGATGTTTTCTTGGTGCTGCAGCTTTCCATTGTTAAAGGTTGCTTTTGCACATTTATCATTTCCAAATTACATTCTTATACCATCTGAAAAAGTTTTGAATACTTGCAGTTGTGCTTTTAGTTCCTTATCTGATAAGCTACACTTTTAAATCATCAACAAAGAGAAGATGAGAAGTCTTTACACTTTGTTGTTTTCTGGAAGCCAAATTATAGCCATGACCTAATCTGTTAAGCAGACAGCTTAATGGATTAAGGGCAAGGCAAAATAGCAGCAGTGACAGACCCTTTGGATTTTTATCCCTGTAATAATTTGTCCTTTACCATGGCTTAACTCCAAAGTGGTTTGTCACTGTTTCATGGTTGCCGTGATGCAGTTTATCAGTGTAGGATGTATCTTATACATTTTTAAGCACTCTTTTATCCATTCCAGCATCAATTTCTCCTCAAACAGGATTGCCATTGGCAGCCCCCTTAATAGATGCTGACTATGAAGTTGTGGGGGCCCACAAAATTGGGGCTATCCTGCCCTGTCTGGGCAAGGAAGTGCTCTTTGAGATCTGTCATTTTGTACCCTCTCCTTCTTGGGTAGATCCTCCTGCTGACTGTCATACTGATTTAGTCTCTAGAATGGCATGGCAGGAACCAGACACTACAGAAGGAATTCTCTGTAAACCTGATAAAGGGCTGCACCTTAGTAAAGATATGCAGCACTGGTTAAAATGTCCTATGGTGGACACTTTGATTGTTGCAACAGTCAATAAAGAGAGCTGACTGATGAGACAACTGCTGTCTACCAGACTAACAAAGAGTCTAGAGTGATGGATATGATGAGGAAGAGCTCTTACACCCTGGGCAGTTTTCTGCTGAGGGCATTAAATGATTTCACATATGATTTCCTTCCAAAGGGATTTGGCAGAACAAACCACCCATGATTGAGTCAAGAAAACAGCTGGAGACTACAGTTGGTACAATGCTGGATAATATAACCTCTCCATGCATCTGCTCTATAACACAGACAGTAGAGAAGACAGAGCAACAGGAACAGACATCACTCTTAGGTGGCATGCCTGGCTTCCCCCCTTGTAACTTTGCAGACAACTTTAAGGTATCCACCAATGCCCCTTTTGATGGTTCTATTTTATATGGACCTGCAGTGATAGAAAGACTGATGAGGTGTGAACAAGAGGAATATATGCTATCTGCCATAAACATTTGATTTGAGAATCCTTACTGATCCTTTAGCAGGAATCAGCAGAGCTCTAAATCACTTTGGTTGAGGACATTCCAGCATCAGACCTTCAATTTCTCTTCAAACAGAATTGGCAGTGGCAGCCTCCTTAATAGATGGTGACCATCAAGTTGTGGGGGCCCACAAAATCAGGATTTTGTGGGCCCTTCTCAGGTAAACAGGTCCAATATCCCTAAAGGTTTACATGACTGTCCACCTCTGCAAGCAGTTGGAGAGTCACTTACCTCTCCACTTGCCTGTGTAGATGGCCATCATGCAGGACAAATGAGTGAGAAGGGTAATATCCAGAGGCTATATTATAGCCTTTTTTCCATTCCTCACTCCATCAACTCGAGCCACTTCCAGATGTCATACCCCACCAGCTCAAACCAGCTAAAAGAGTGGTTTCTATCCTCCCGTTAAAAAAGGTCCATTTATGAGGTACCACCAAATCAGATGGGGTCAAGAAACTATTTCAGATTCTTTTACTACCAAAAAAAAAAAGGAACTCAATATTTTAGCGATCTAATCTTCTATATCAACAAGAACCCTTTCAGAATAGTCACAGTGCAAGTGATTTTGCTCTTTCTAGAGGTAAGCAATTGGATGTCCTTGATAGACCTTCAGAATACCTACCTACACATATAGATTGCAAAGAAGTACAGAGGGTTTCTGAACTTCTGGGTGAGAGACAATCACTACCAGTTCAGAGCCTTGCCCTTTCGCCTCACCACAGCCTCCTGGGTATTCACCAACTGCATGAAAGTAATTGCAGTTCATCTACAACTCAAAGGGATCCATGTATTGCCATGTCTAGGCAATTGGCTTTTTGTTGCAACAACCAAAGAGGACTTCAATCAGCCACGGATTACTTTTTACATCTCTGGCTATCTTTAGGTATCTGTATAAATCTTAAAAAAAATCATATCTCCAGCCAATACAAAAGATCACATTTATTGCTTGCTATCTCGATACAAGAATCTGCACAGTAAGTCTTCCCCTGGAAAGAGTTCAGCCCATTCAGACTACAATCCAGGCAGTCTTAACAAAACAATCTTCCTCAGCATCATTGGTTCTCATGTTCGTATGTCTTATAGCTGCTTTAATAGCAATTGTCACCCACACTCAATTCCATATGAAATTCTTCAGTGGATGCTGTCCTAACAATGGTCTCAGTTGTCAGATCATTCATCAGCATCAATGTGCATAACTCACATCTACAAAATGTACTAAAAGTAGTGGTTGAGATACATAGGCCATCCATTTGTAGTGCCATGCCCATATGTGACAGTGACCACAGGCCTTGCTTCTGTGGTGGGGAGATATTTTGAGGCGAGAATGGTACAAGGTGTTTGGATACAGACAGAGGCCAATCTGCACATCAACATGCTACATATGAGGGTGTTTCTCTTTGCACTGCATACATTTTGGAAACTTCTCTTCCTTCCTTGAAGGTATAGCTATTCAGTCAAACAATATGTCTGGCATATGGCAGATAAACAAGCAAGGTACTACCAACTACTACCACCTTTGAAGACATGAAAGTCTGGTAATGAGAAATAGATTTACATTCACTTTCTGCAATGCGCATTCTAGGGAAAATCAGCTTCTAGCAAACAAGTTCAGCAGGTCTATTCTGATGAGACATGAGTGGTCTCTCAATCCATCAGTGCCCTGCAGATATTTGGCCACGGGGTCCAGCCTTGCTGTAATATATTTGCTTCCTCTTCCAAAACCAAATACAGCAGTTACTTCATCCTGTTGCCCTTAAGGGTCAGTCATTGCAGTATGCTACAGTCTGTCAGTAGCCCCTGGGCTTCTCTATGCCCTTCCCTCCAATTACTCTCATTATCAAGTTTCTATGGAAAATCTCAACATACAAATGTGCAATAATTTTCATTGCTACACTCTGACCCAGGCAAATCTAGTTACCCCTGCTCAGGCCTCATTTAATGATGTATCCATGGCTTCTATATCCCAAACTAGATCATCTCTCTCACCCATCCTGTCAGCCTCACCTGGACTTGCAGAACCTCAAACTGACTATATGGTATCTCTCATTCCTGTAATAGACAGAAATACTTCCTTATCTGAAACAGTGGTACACTCCTTGTCTGCTTGTCAAAAGCAATCTACCAGTAGAATCTACAAGAGCAAATGGAAATGTTTCTCCATATGAGCCACAGAACAAGGCTTGTACCTCCTTTCTGATGTCATTTCAGAGGTTTTTCAGTTTCTTTCAGCCATTTATGAGACATGATCTAGTTATACTCCCATTAAAGTGCAATTGGCATCCATTTCAAATTTCCATTTCTGCATCCAAATCTATTCCCTGTCTTTACAGAAGCTTTTCAAGACCTTTTAGAGGTTTATTTCATCATTTTCTCCCAATAAAAGATCTTACCATTCCATGGAACCTTACTTTTGTATTGGAAGTTCTTACAAACCTCCACTCAAGCCAGCTTCTTCTATGGGTCTGTAATTTTTATCATTGAAATCTATATTCTTGGCCATAATTACTTCATCCAGGTGGATTTCAGAACTTTGTACCTTGTCTTCCATTCTACCGTTCTTAATATTTCACAAAGACGGGGTCACCTTGAGAACCACTCTATCCTTTATTCCAAAGAAGCATCAGATACTAATCAAAACCAATCAATACATCTTCTGGCATTCTTCCCTAATCATTCCAGCAAAAGAAAATATGTTTACATAACCTGGATGTTCATAGGCAACTCAGATATTACCACCACAGAACCAAACCATTCAGGGAGGATATTAAGTTGTTCATATTCTTAGCGCCAAACAAATTAAGTAAGAAAATATCTAAGCAGTTGTTATTCAGATGGATATCTGATTGCATAACCTGACTTTGTTCTTCCAGAAATAGGACCTTAACTACTAAACCAAGAGCTCATTCCACATGATCTGTTGCAGTGTCTACTGCATTCTTCATAATTCTTTGACAGATTAAATATATGCTGCAGTAATATGGTTTACATTACACACCTTTGCTAAATATTATAAATTGGATGCCATTTCTAGCTTCAGTTCTGAAAGGTATCCTGTCATGATTCTAGCCAAGAGAATGGATAGTTTGAGATTCTGCCTCAATTGTTGGATTGGCCATACAATACAGAAATTATGTATTTACAATAATGCTGAATCCTTTTCATCCTAATTCCCCTTCCAAATTATCACCATATTTCAATGACCTGTAGACTGCATGTAAACTGCTTTCTGTCATTCCTGTTTGTCTGCTAACCTGTACTAAAACATTTTCTGGCCAGCAAACTTAATCTGATGTTGGGGGGGGGGGGGGCATAAGGGCATTATGGGGAGAAGAATCAGAAAGAGCATGAGCATTAGCAGATGGCTGGATCAGATGTGGATGAAAAGGATCCAAGGTTATGGTAAGTACTTAACTTCCATTTTATCGGTATTTCTGTTGTACTGTAGTTTGTCTTTACTTCATAAAATTAGTGTATTTTATTAGGAGTCTGCATGTCCTCCCTGTGGTCGCGTGGGTTTCCTCCGGGTGCTCTGGTTTCCTCCCACATCCCAAAGACATGCAGTAGGTGGATTGGACACTCTAAATTGGCCCTAGGTGTGAGTGTGTGCATGTGTGTACCTTCTGTGGAAGGTTGGGTGCTGGGCTGGCAACTTGACACTGTAAAACTCCACTGCCAATCATAAGCAGACAGGTGATCCACTGTGGTGACCCCTAACCAGGAAAAGCCGTGAGAAGAAGAAGTGTATTTTATTAGATTTAATGTGTTTTTATACTAATTTTTTCCTGATATTCTGAAGAGCTGATTTTTAAAGATGTTTTTAGGTAAAGATTTGTGTAGCTGCATTTCAAGATGGTTGAAAGCTTCTACCCCAATATAGAGAATGGCCACTGCAGTGATAAATAGACGTGAGCAATTAAATAGGGGCATACTGCATAAGTAGGTAGAAAGCTGCACTTTGAGGGCATAGAATAAGCAGAAAACTGTCAAAAGTGAAGCAGACTGATGCAATCAAACAGATATGAAGAAAGGCACGCAAGTGCATCTGTGTGTGAAACTGGTGAGAACGAATGTACGTGCTACAGCAGGCAGCAAGAGACTCTGACAGCAGTAGGAGGAGGCTATTTCTTCACTCACCAAAATAAAAATATATAGGAGATATGAAAGCTCTGTCAGTAATGCCAGGAAAGCTAGACACCTCAGTGGTTCTATGAAAGGGAAAGAAAGGAGAGTACAGCAAATTAGGAAAAAGGATATAGCAAGCAAAGGAACAAACAGCAGAAACACAGTATGGTAAAAGAGAGTTGGGATGAAGGTAAGGAACATTTTTGAGGGAAAAGGCCACAGACATTATGCATATTAAAAGAAGGAAGAGAATAAGGCAAGTGCAAAGGGCTCAAAAGGGAAGGAAATGAGAGGAGGTGTGACAGTGAGTGCACACAATTACACAAGGAGCAGCACAGACCAAGAGAAGAAAATGTCTGTACACAAGAGGGCGAGACATGGGATACACATTGACAAACAGACATTAGATAAATAGCTGGAAACAGGTAGAGATACAGGGAAACAGTATGTGGAGCTCCTGAGTCTGGGTGGCTGGCTGCATGGGCCACATTTTCCCCTGGTGACCTGATGGTATCTACTGCAGGAAGGGGTTGATTCATGGTGACCCATTGTGCCATTGCCTGGGTAACCCTGGTCTCCATCAAATGCTGCAGCCCTGGCTGAGACAGTGAAGATGTCTTGGACAGGCTGCCTGGGATGGTCTAGAACCCCCTTCCAATCAGGCACTCAAGCCTCACAAACCTACCTGAGTAATGGCTACAGCTGGGGAAGCAGAGGGCAGAAGATGAAGTACCTGTTATTCAGGTGGACTATCATAAACTAAAGGAAGACACAAAGGGAATGGTACCATTAGTGTAGAGGGGGAATAACTGGTAAATGATATATAACACAGATGTGGAACTAGAGCACCACTAACCCTGCTGTGCCATTAGACTCTGCTACTTCTTGTGCCAGCTGGCAATATTTTCCTTTTCTCTGCCTGTGCTGAAAGACCACATGGACATGTAAGCTAGCACGTATGATGCAGAGGTGTGACTGAGACACAGATGGAAGTATAAAGCTACAGCCCCAAAAAATCATGCAAGCAAGCAGAAGACTGAGATTGTGCCCAAAACCCCAGCCACATACCAAACTACCATGTGTATGTACAATGTAGCAGAAGCAGGACATGGTGCCTACAAATAAGACAGCAATCTACACCACTACATATAGGTATAATGGAGCAGACACAGTTACACTACCACAGGTAAGTACAATGTGACCTAACCTGACGAATCTAAACATTACCACTGCAGTACAGCTATGAATAGCAGCATATTCAACATGTAGGCAGTCACCTACAGCAGCCATCCTGGTATATCAGATAATCTGTCAGACGAAATAAATTTTGTTAGGAACCCAGCTGTGAAAGACAGAAAAACTAGATTATTAGTTGCAGTATGGCACACGTTAAAAATGGCAAACTCTTATTATACCATTCAGGGCACTTCTGCCTTACCTCTGGTTTTCACACCTGGAGATCTCCAAGGCAGTGTCAGTGTAGATCTTTATACCCATGCCTGCACTATTCACTGGTAGAGAGGACAACAGTCACCATAGTCAGCTGGTCATTTAGATCATACCAGGCACCCAGCTAATGGAATGGACCTACATAAGATGCCAACAGCCACTCCCTGAAAGGCTGTGTAAGAGAAATAGTACTGTTTTGCTTTTCTTAACACTCTATGGGGCACTGCATCAGTAGCCATCACCATGAATCTAGAGCAATTTAGAGTGGCAGCCTGAGAATCATGCCCTGCATGGGACTTTGAATCAGTATTGTTGCACCATAGTACTATAAAATAGCATCCCTGCATGAGCAGGTATGCAGAACATGTCAACAACAGGCAGAAGAGTATGTCTACAACTTATGGCACAGATGCATGTCTGTGAAGTACGGAGATTCATAGACATTGGCAGTAAGTACCATCTTTACTATATATGTGGTACAAACCAGCATTTATTAGTGACTTTTATAGAACATCTGCCACGATAGATACCAAAATGAGTGGCAAGATAGCATAAGTCATAACAAAAAGAAAAACTCAAAACTTGTAACAAAACCAGATCCTTTGGCAGGAAAGAACATCAGCTTTATTAGAACAACCAAACTGATTAAGCGCTTTCACCCACAGTTGGGCTTCATCAGAGTCAGTATAAAACAACCCTAATATCATTTATATATCAATTAGTACAAACTAATTAAACCAATTAAACTCTAAATTGTTAAAAACATTTAACCCCCTAGCATTCAGTTCCCTTCAACACTGACAGTAAACACCTAATGTATGAAGACTTGTCTATACTAAAGCTACAGCAATATTAAAAATTAACAAACTCACTAATGCTATACAATAAAAAGATAAGAACATAAACCTAACATTAAATATAATGCTGAATAAACATTTAAAATGTACATACATTATAAAAACTGAGATTTATATTTGAATACACGCGCTGTTGAAATATTGTCATTAATGCCCGGTGCTTTAGATGCATCCAGGTGTAGCTGCCATAAACATTCCTTAACTTCCAATAAAGTTTTGAGGTCTCTTCCAAAATCAATTTTAAGACTATTGTTGTTTCGTTCAGACAGCCAACAAATACATCATTTATTGGCTATCTGAATGAAACAACAGTAGTCTATGTACAGATACGCAGTTACAAGAAGACACTAAAATGTCCTGGGTACTGATACACAAGCATGGTTGTGTATATGGCTACATGTATGTGGGTATGACCACAAGAAAATTGAGATTACGAATAGTTGAGCATAATATGGACATTAAAACCAAAAATCTACTAATGCCCTATTTAATCATAGTAAGAATTGTAGTAATTTTAGAAGATTTTTATTTTTTGTCATTGATAGACTGCCAAAATGTGATTTTGGAGGAGACCTCAAAACTTTATTGGAAGTTAAGGAATGTTTATATCTTTGGTAAAGGGGCAATTTGTCCATATTTCAAGGATGATTACAGATGATACAGTTTTTACCTCTGAATGTAATAAACTGGAAGAATATTTTTTGATAGAGATTATCCTAAAATGTTTGTTAAGATTAGAGATGAAGTGGTAAGGTTGAGGCATGTACGATTTAACCCTATTTTAGGGCAAAAGTTGATGGTAGAAAAACAGCCACTGTCGACTGATAAATCCTAAAAGGGTAGTGTTATCACCCAATGGACAAAGAAGTTAGAAATATTATTTGTAAATACTGGCCTTTGTTGTATTTATTTTATTTTATATATATGTTACTATTATATAGTATATGCATTAGTATTGTGTGAAATTTTCAGTAGTGTGCCTTTAAGAGAATGGTATCATGTAACTACAAGGAAGTATTAAAAAGAGGGTGGTTCTGTTTTTTTACTGTTGGTTCTGAAGAAGTCCTTAAGAAATACAAGGATGAAAGCACTTAACCATTGTCGTGTAACTACAGGATGTGTGTGGCAGGTTGTTTTTAATTTAGCTGCAGTTTTGTCTGCCATTTTGCTAAGTTTGAATGTTATGTTTATCAGTTTGGCATTGCCTAAAAAGGACACTATGTGGGTGGAAAAGGTATTTGCCAATATACGAAAGTCTAGAGGGGATAAGTGTAGGCCATCCCTGTCAAAACAGAGAGGTCTGTCAACCATGTCCTTCCAGGCCATCAAATATTGTACTCCCTTGAACAGACACCAGATGCCAAGCCAATTGTTAAAATCAATCATTTTCTGTTGGTAATGTGGTATCATCCTTGGAGAAGGTAGTACGTGGCTCAGTGCTTGGCAAATGCCTGCCTGAAACACATCAGTGAACTCAATCATGTTTCACTTCATATAGTCAAGGGAGGTATGTCTCAGGTCATCAACACCCACATGGACTATGACAGAATCATATTGGTACCTGTGATTCAATGACCTGAGTGCCTGTGTGAATTAATGGATTCTAGCCCCAGAAAGGCAGATAACCATGACTCTCTCCTTACTCAGTCTGATGAGGGGGACAACAGTGTGCCTCACTATAGAATCATCAATAACTAGGAAACGTGGCTGTGTGCTGGTATGCCTTAACGGTTTAGCAGTACAGGCAATAGATACAGTGTTACTATGTGTAGCTTTGGGTGGTATTTTAATGGAGTGTTTGCATGATGGCTGAGGACCCTTTTTTGATTGAGCTATGTAGAAGGTCTTAGTGTTTTAGGAAGGTTACTTGTAAGTGCCTCAGCATAAGTAGTTTATGTGTAGGGTCTTTACCCTGTGCAGTAGATGTGGTGCAAGTGTCACTGACACCTCTATAGGATTAGTTTTGGTTATATGAGAGAGTCTTCCATTCCAACCCTTCTACAGTTCACCCAAGAAGCATTCTCCACCACAGAACTGTGGATGAAAGATACCATCTTGCACTTAATGCAGCCAAATCAAAACTAATGATATTTACCCCCTCTAAAACAAACACATTTGATAAACAACTATTCTCCATCACCAGTCAGAATAATACTCCACTTGAACTGGTATCCGAAACCAAACTTCTAGGAGTTCAAATTGACAATAACCTTAAATTTGAGTCCCATCTACTAATAAACATAAAAAAAACCCCACCAAAATCTCGGCCTGCTCTATCAACACAAGCGATTCCTCTCATCAACAACCAAACTCACTCTCTCTACTTACTACATTTCTTTTACCCTCTCTCCTTTATGGTGCCCCCCTTTTTACTAACCTACAATCATCTATTCGAACTAACCTATCTACCTGCTACAACAAAATAGCCAAATTTGCCACTAGTACCAAAGCTTCAACACACCACTGCACACCACTTCATAAACTAAATTGGCTTGAACTTCCCAACTACCTCTCCTACACTCAACTCACATTTGCACACAAACTCATCTTCCAACCATCCCTCTGTCCCACCCTTTCTTCTACCTTTAAAATTCACCAGACTCAAAGACCTCTCAGATCCACTAATCAGAACCTAATAGTAGTCCATAAACCCCTTCGCCCCCCAGGACAAAAGCTCCTCTCTTTTTCCATAGCTCGATTATGGAACTCCCTACCTCCCTCCATTCGCATCATCGCTAGCCTTCCTACCTTTAAAAAAACACTTCACTCCTACCTAACATCCAGATGGGAATGGTCCTGCTCCCTCCCCACATAATCATTCTCCACTGCCTCTATCCTTATTACTTTCACCTCCTATATTTTGCTCATAATCCTATCCTAAATATCATCTATCAACCTAAAAAAAATAAATAAATAAATGTATATAACTACACTCTATTATTATTTTTGTGGATAATTCTACTGTTTGTAGTTGTATACTATGTAATATATATCTCTGTAACATGTATTCTTGTTGGAGCTTTTCTCCCCAGGACTCCATTGAAAATGGGTTCACTTGGCCCAATGGACCATCCTGGCTAACCAACAGCAAATAAATAAATAAATAAAATAAAATTTTGCCTCCAACATTAAAATGAATTTACACCTCTTGCAAATTTTATCTGCTTTATTAAGATTACCCATCTCAACCAGACTGGCCACAGAGAGAGTTGGGAAGTGCATATCTATGGTTACAAATCAACTAGGGAGGGGTGCAGGAAATTTAAATATTGAATAGGTTAACAACACAGGGAACTTGATGAGCAATGGTCAACTAGATACAAATTAGATGCTCTAGTAGTTAGAAAATCTGTCTAGAAAGTATGGATATTTTAACGGAAACTTACACTGTGATAGATCGATATCTACAAAGGTTACAAGGGGGACATGCTGAGAAATACTGGTGTCTATACAGATCACTGCTAGACATCGCTGTGCAAAGAGCAGCAATTCTAAATGAAGATAGGAAAGAAGGTCAAAATGTGCAGATATTTAACACAGAAACAGTCAATTAATGCAGCTGTGACAGAAATAATGCAAAAAACCGGGGCCAAAACAATGGATATGCTTATACATTATGAGACAAGCATTGTGCAACTGTGATGCTTAAATAGAGTGGAGACTCAATAAAAAACACAATGCACTGTGGCAAATCAAAAACTGTACACTCTTCTTTCCTTTACACAATCCCAGAATAGAAAATGACTCTCACTAAAGAGGAACCAAGGCAGTTCTAACTAAAGACTAAAAAAAAGGTCAGAAAGTGCAGATATTCAACACAAAAACACTCAATTAATGCAGTAAAAAACAAGTGGCAAAATAGTGGATATGGAAATATAAGTCTTCGCTTTTATAGAGTTTAGCAGAACCCAACAACACATTTCTTCTTAAGTAGCGTGGTCTCCAAACATCACAAAATGCCTCTGGCACAGAGATTCAAATTTTAATCAAGCTAGCCATCTAACAAATCAAATAAAGCCACAGGAGTGTAGACCACAAACATTCTTAATGTAAAATAACTGGTTTGGAGTCAAAGTGCTTAAACCAGAATAAAGACACTTTTAGAATAACAGACACAATAAGCTTTCAACCAGCAATTCCCAACTCATAAATTATTTCTCTTGCCACAAGATTGTAGACCATAAACTTTCCTTATGTAAGATAGCTACATTGAAGCCCAAGTACTTAAATCAAAACTAAGAAGTTTAGAATAACAGTTGCAAAGTAATCAGACTACTAACTAGAAGTAATAAATAGAGAATATTAAATGCAACCAATAACTTTAAGGGCACACAGCAAAAACTAAATAGTAGGAAGACATGCAAATACAGTAAAAGCATTTGAATAAAGTGTCATTTTTTAATAAGTAAGAAGGTAGGAAACAGAAGATAATTCAAGTTTAGGAGACTAAGGGGGTGGGCAGCTTCCCAGCTGATCTCTCAGTGCTCAGTAGAATGAGTTGATGAGATTAGACTGGGAGGAGTGTCCAATGTCAGATTATAGTAGGGATGGGCAGCTGAAACACACCAAGTTTAAAAACACATCAGGGGTATGGCAGGGGGGAGTAAAACATCAAATCCAGCCAGAAATCAGCAATAGTCAAGCAGAGAACAGCATGACACACAGCCTGTTATTGCAGTGGCCACACTGCACAAGCCTTTTGTATTACTTGCTATTGCAGTGGCCACACTGCACAAGTCCATTTAGGCTCCCCCACCCAGTTGGCATTGCAAATCATCTATGCCACCTATGACACCCATCCCTTTGACCCACATACTGTATATGCTGTCACTGACCAGTAATCCCACACAATCTGATTGTGCAGCCAGGCATATCAATGTGTGTCCATAGGCAGCTAAACAAATCACCCTCTTTCATGTATGATGTATATGGAGTTGTCTAATGCACAGTGTGACTCAACCATTCACTGCCCAGCACAGGCAATACAAAACAATGCAGTCATCATGTCATTCTATGTGACACCACAATGCTACTTTGTACGTCAGGCCCCACTGGTTGATGACCATCTCCATTACTGTTGTTGCTGGTGAATACTGTGATGGTGGTTGTGAAGGAGGCTGCTGTTGAAGGTGGAGGGGGTCCTGGCAATAGTGTCTGGCTTGCCAGCTTCCTGGAGATCATATTATGTAGCATGCAGGATGCTATTAACACTGCCAGACTGCAGCAGGAGCATACTCCAGTACCTCCCAGACATGTGTAGGCAGCATAACATGGATTTCAGTATGCAGAATACATGTGCAACTACATTCCTAATTTGGATGTTGCAGTGTTATAATAATGCTCAACCATGCTTTGTGGGTTCCACATGGCATCATCAGCCAGGGGTCCATGGGGTATCCTGCACCACACCACCTGCAATACATTAGGTATATACAAGGGAAGGTAAACACATGGAAGGTGATATGTGCGCACATTGCCTATAGCTTTTGATATGTGGGTGTAGTTGTTTGCCTGCAGTTATATAGTAGGTATCTTCTTGGAATGTCACCATGCAAGAAGCGGTGGAGCAGACGACCTGTATACCACATATGAGAACCATGAGCACTGCCAGGGTGTCATGTAGACACATGGGTTATGAACCTCTGGTATTGCACATTACCTGGCTGTTGATGGATGGTAGTCCTTCCTGATAATACATTGCTGTCTGTGAATACCAGGTGGGGTTTTTATTGCCAGATGTGTGCAATCTATAGCTGCCATCTCTTTGGGGAGAGAAGCAGTATTACAAAAGTCATGAATGATGGATGCACTCACCCATCATACAGAGGAAGCATAAGTACTTGTTCACAATTCAACAATTTCTTAAAGAGTGTCTTAAGTATTCTTCAGGCTTATGCCTTTGATATACCCAGTGTGCCCTCAGTTTATCTCTGGAAGATGCCTTTAGATAGAATGGTAAGAGAAACACATACTTTAGAATGTTCCGGTATGGAAACATATGCAGTCCCCCATTGCCAGTTTGTGGAAGTGTCTTTGTAATGTCTCTGTCCACTTGAAAGCAATCCAGTAGTGGCTATTGAGTCAGCTAATGCAGTGTTAAGTCTTTGGCAGTAAGACTGATCTAAGTAAATGCTGCTAAACAGCATGCACTGCTGCACTAAGCACAGCTGCTCTTGTAGTGCTTCAAATTTAAGCATGCTTTTTGCTTTTATACTCAGAACCAATGCACACCTGACAACTGTGGATGTAAATATGCTTTCCCTGATTCTCACTTGCATGTCACAAAGTGCTCATTAGACTATACTTGTTCATTTGCTGCCGTTATACAGTCAGTTCCACACTCCTCTTCTTTGTCTCTAAGTTCGATGTTCTGTAGCACTACGTGGTTCAATGAATCTTACATACATACATACATACAAATGTTTCAAGCACAGGCATTAGAACCTTTCTAGCTTGCCAATATGACAAAATACTTGTTCCCATAATAAATGTCCAGACTGTTCTTAAAAATATCTAAACTAGTACTTGCTTTAATGTAATTTGGTAGTCTGTTCCAAGCATCAGCTGCTCTGTCAGAGAACCAATTAGTACACTTCTCATTCCTATAGAATCTTCTACATACGTTGTCTGATGATTCTCTAGTACTTTTTGATAACCCCAAACATTCCCAGAGGTAGTTGTTCCTAAATGCCCTACATACCTGAATAAGATCTCCTCTTAAATATCTGTAAGAGACACTGTACAAGTTCAGATATTTTAGTCTTTCATAATAACTTAGATTTCCACATCCATGGATGCCCTCAGTATAGTTCTGCTGTAGTCTTTCCAGTTTAGTCATGCTTGTTTTCCTTTAGGGTTTCCATATTGTTATTCCATACTCAAGTTTGGGTCTAATGTAACTAACAAACAATGACTTCATTATGTTTGATTTCCTAGACTTTATACATTTTTTATACAACCTATTGTTCTATAACTATCATTAGCCAATTGGTTGATATGATTAGAAAAAGTCATAGCTGAATCTACCCATATACCCAGGTCCTTAAATGATTCTACAGTTTCGATCCCTGTGTGCTGTATTAAATATTCATCTTTCAGTTTATGTCTCCCAAATCTCATATGCTTAGTTTTTGATGTATTTATCAGCATATTATTCTCCTGTGCCCCAGTGGCCAATTTAGTCAAATTAGTTTGCAGACATGCCTTATCTGTAACACTTGTAATCAGTTTACCCAATTTCAGGTTGTCAGCATATTGACTGTAGAACACCTCAGATGAAAAAGTAAGGTCTGAAAGATACAATCTAAACAAGCAAGGGCCTAGTACAGAGCCCTGTGGGACACCTTGACTGTAACCAAGGATTTCACCTGTCCAGCTGGTGTGTGATACTTGCCATGTCCTATTTGTAAGCCATGCAGCTATCCATCTTATCAACAGTACATCAATACCTAGCTGTACCAATTTATTGATCAATGTTTTGTGCATGACCCTGTCAAATGCTGAAGTTAAATCTATATAAATCACATCACAGCACAATTTTTCATTCATAGTTGTTATTATATTGTTATAGAACATTATGTTATAGGTGGTAATAGATCTATTTTCAACATCTGCATGCTGATATATGGTTTCAAGTCCCAACCTATCCAGTTCTGACAATAACTTATCCAGTATTGCCTTCTCCATTATTTTTCCACAACATGAAAGTAGACTTAAGGGTCTATATGATTCTGGGTTTGTCCTACTCCCCTTTCCCCTTAAAGACAGGTTTAATAAGTGCATGTCTCCAATCTTCAGGAATCTCCTCATATTTATATGATCTAGTGAATAACAGATATAATGGCAGTGTAAGTTCTTGCTTAAGTGTTCTCCGGTCATTGTTACTTATTCCGTCTCCTCCCTGTGCTTTGTTTGGGTCCAGTTTGCACAGTTCTTTTTCAATATAATCTACTTTGATTCCAGTAACTGGGGTTACCTGGATGTCACTAGGACATCTTATCCTAGCTGTGCATTCTAGGTTTTGGAGCCATAGCACCCAACATACTTTGCAATTTCACTTACTTTTTGTTTTGCATTCATTTTTCATTGGCATAGTTATGTATTTTGAGTTTGATTTAGTTGGAGAATGAATGCTAGTTTTGTGGGTTGAAAGTGTACATTTCATGTACTTGTATGCCTGATTAGTTTACAGTTTCCCCTATTGTAGACATAGGTGGAGACTGCCTATTTTTTTTCTAAATTGTATTTTTTTTATATCATATTAGTTTGTATTTTTGTTTTGTGGTTGGATTTATTTTGTTGTGATGTTACATGGCTGAGTTATATTTTTATGGGGTGATTTATGTTTTATTTGATCTATTATATTTCTTCAATTATAGTCTATGATACAGTAGATACCTAACAAAAAGACACATGCACACATATGTGTGTGTATATATGTGTGTGTATAGCCAAAGATCTGCATATAGTTTTATTACTCATCTTTTTTGTGTTTTGCAAAGAAATGGTTTATGTATGCTTATGCAGATAAAGACTACAAATGTCGTTTGATCAGGATGGAAGTTGCATAGGCAGAGTAGGTAAGCATGCCTTGATAGAAAAATGGAAAATGGTTTGGTTATGTCACACATTTTACATGGTTATATCTGGCTGTGAATGGCACTATCTTGAGGACTATGGAAAATACTGAATGGCTCTCAGCATGGGGCCATCTTAGTTCTCACCAAATGTTGCAGTCTCCTCTATGAGTGTTCTCTCAATCAATCAAGCCTGACTGTGCTCCTCAGTCTGATAACACTTTATTAAATACGTCTAGGAGGAGTATTTTTCTTTTGGCAGAAAAACAGCAATACTGTGTTCTAATTTGAGGTAGAAATAGTGATGTATCAGCTTGCAGGTTTTTTTAATCTTGGTTAATATTTATAGTTGTTTGAAATGAAGATGATGATGGTCAAATTTTTAATGCTACACTCTCCGTGGTTTTGATTTTATATTAAAATGCTCCTAAACTTATAAAACTGAAAATCTATCATACAGAGTTTAAAACATAAGTTATGACCTGATTTTTTTTGCATCATCTATTGATCTACAGTGCATTGTTCTCGCATTAGTTTCTTGTTTTATTATATCGATTCATTCCCTTTACAATATTTTTGGTGGTCAAGATTAGGTAATAAGAGCATTTTATGCCTTATTACAGTTGCATGAGACTTTTTTCTTAATTATACATAGGTTCATATGTTGGTACTAGGCTATCGGCCTTAGGGCCTATATAAGCCTAGCCATAACAATTCTATGGCTATTTCTTCCCACACTATTTACTTCCCACTATTTACATAACCACTTTGTCCCCTCTAAGACTTTGTCATGCTTTGAGGGCAAATGCAGGGAGCAATCATATGTAATCCATGCATCAATCAGCAAACAGAAAAAAATATAGCCGATTTTACTTTAAACTTATATGTGTGACTTGGTTTCCACCACACCGCTGCCAGGCAGTTAAAACTCCAGAAAATCATTGACATTCCTGTCAGAAAAATAAGATTGATTGCCTGCATGTGCCTAATCTTCTCCATCTACCTAGTTATCATGTTCTTTGTACAACAGTCAGACCCTGCCATGTTTTCACATATCATAATCAAACAGAAGTGAATCTCTTTAACTGATATTTTATGTGAGTATACTTTCATTGGTGAAATGTCTTGGAGCAGAGTACAGACTAATGTCTGATGGAAGCCACTTCAACCATATTGTCTTCAAATAAATCAGTATTAATGAAATGGTAAAATCCAAATACCAAAACGTTGTGGCAATAAACTGTTCTGGAATAAAATAAACAGCACAACAAAGGTAAAAAAACAGAACAGAAACACGGCAAGAGGAAAAAAAAACATTCAGACTCAAAAATAATAAAATGCAGTTTAATCGAGATAACGTAGGTTAGCGCTTTCACAAAACACAGTTTGCTTCATCAGACCTATAACAAAGTAAAAATAAACTCTCATTAAATACCATAGTAACTAATTAGCAACAATGAAACCCAAAGGATCCACCATGGCAGAGTATGAGTAAAACCTTTAATAACCAGGATGAGTCACAATCCTGGCAGTTCGCTAAATAAACGAGGGTCCTTGTGGTACAGTTGACAAAACCTTTCAAACAATATACACGTCCAGTTATTTAGCAAAGTGCCAGGATTGTGACTCATTTTATATTGGCAAAACCAATAGAATGTTGAAGGAGAGGGTTTTACAGTATTGCAGAGACATAAGGACTGGTGGTGAGCATAATGCGCTGGCACTGCATGTTAATAAAAATTTGGGACGTACTTTTAAATTTATGGTCCTGCAGTTATGTACTTTGACCAAAAGAGGGAGTGATATTTCTCTCAAAACAGAAGAGACTGAAGTTAACTGGATTGCAGATCTGCAGGCTGATAGAATGCCAGGGTTTAACAGTGTTCTACCACTAAAGCCTGTTTTAGAGGACGTAGACCCTGGAAGTTGAATTGATTGGTCCTTCTGAAGGTGTGTGCTGTATTGCAATTTTATTGGTTGAGTGCAGTTTTTAAATAGGTTGTGTTTTATAATGTTTTGTACTTGGGTTTGAAAAAGAGTTGGATTACTCGAAAGTGCTTATCCTGGTTATTAAAGGTTTTACTCATACTCTGCCATGGTGGATCCTTTGGGTTTCATTGTTTCTGCATTTGTTGTCTACCAAATTAGTCTTTTAGTTCTGCTACTTCTCGTTTTGTTTGTTTGATAGTATCTAAGTCATTCACAGCCATCCCATCAATCAACATTAGTAGTTAAACAAGTTAACATAAAATATGCACAAAACTAAATCCTTACATGTAAAAAATACCACAATATTAAAAACATCATCTTAAAAATCATAATTGTGTAAAAAACATTACTTTAATCGTTTCCTAGCTCTAAGCTTAGGCTTAACTGATACACAATCATTCAGCTCACTTCCTTGATGGGCCCTGAGTCTCACGATCCACCTAAGTTCAGCCTCTTCAGTTCTATTCAAAATTTAACCCATTCTTAACCCTTTCTATACCACAATTTTGACAACAATTTTGCAACAGGCTTTCATATGCATCCGCTGGCATTGTAACCTCTTCAAGCGATACAAATCATTCTCTAAAGTGCGTAAAGACTCATGTAGCTGTTTAACATCACCAGCCACTGTATCAGCATTAGTGTCATACATAGCCATATTGTCCATAAAGAAAGGATTATCATCCATCTTCAATATATTGGTAAATCTACTCCATCGAAACCTGAGAATCACAACTACCAAAACCAGTAGAAGTACCCTCTGCCATGCTCACCTCAAGTTTAAAAAACAAGAAAAATCCAAATACCAAAACTTTGTGGCAATAAAATGTTCTGAAATAAAATAAACAGCACAACAAAGGTAAAAAAACAGAACAGGAACATGGGGAGAGGAAAAAAACTTTCAGACTCAAAAATAATAAAATGCAGTTTAATCGAGATAGCGTAGGTTAACACTTTCACAAAACACAGTTTGCAGCTGGTGAACCTGGGAATATTGAGGCAATGTTTCAATTGCCTCATGTACACAGACAACCCTTTCCTCCTCCCACAAAACACAAATACATGCGAGAGATGCAACTATACGGCCAAACTGGAGGCTGAGCTCTCTCAACATAGGACTGGCAAGACCAGTCAGGAGGAGAAGGTTACCACACACACTATAGACCCAGTCTCACATAGTACCATTACAACCTCAAATCATACACATAAACACACAAAGACATACTCGGAGGCTCTGATCAAAAATCTACCAAAACAGCAGAGGCCACCAAAGCAGACACCCAAACAACCACCACCTCAGAACACAACACCCGCAACACATAGACCTCACAGTCAGAGTGTCAAACAGTCACAGCCCTTAAGGCCAAACACAATGCCAGACACACTAGTCATTGGTGACTCCATAGTCAGACACACTGATGTCCCGCTCACCAGACTGAGTAAGGAGAAGGTCACAGTAAGCTGCCTGTCGGGCGCTAGAATCCGCCACATAACGCAAGCACTCAGGTCTCTCAACAGCAGGTACAAATATGACTCAGTCATTGTCCACGCTGGTGTAAGCGACCTGAGACGCACCTCCTTGGACTACATGAAAAGAGACATTGAGGAGCTCTCTGATTATGTAGCCCAGGCAGGTATGACCCTGACCTTGAGCAGTATCCTACCTTCACCAAGAATGATGCCACAATACAGAGATAAGATGATCAGCTTTAACAATTGGCTTAAACACTGGTGTCATTCAAAGGGGATCCAGTATCTGTCTGCCTGGGATGACATGCTGGACAAGCCACGCTGCTTCCAAGGGGCGGCTTGCACCTGTCACCCCTGGGATTCGGATATTGGCAAAGGCTCTTGCCACCCCATAGTGCCTTTTTAGGCAAGGCTCAAATTCTAAACCTACCACCCTAGAACACAAAAAGGAAAAAACTAAGGGTAATGCTGCTCAATGCCAGAAGTCTAAATCTCAAAATGCACGCACTCGAGGCCCTTCTCAGTATGGAGAACATCGATGTCTGTGCTGTGACAGAAACCTGGTTCAAGGCTCCTGAGAGCACCCCAGCGCTATCAGGTTTTACCTCATATCATGCGTTCCGGCCCCAAAATCCGGACAATACCAAGAAAGGAGGGTATCCATATTCATCAAGGACACCCACACCTCAAGACTGGTGGCAACGCACGATGCATCGGAGACCATCCAGGTGCAATTAACCATAGGCAAGACTGCTCTGCAAATTGTAGCATGTTACAGGCCACCCTCACAAACTCAGGAAACTCACATGGCCTTCCTGAAAACACTAGAGGGGATAAAAGTATCACCAAACACCATCATACTAGGTGACTTCAATTACCCTAATATAGACTGGGAACACTACTCAAGCCCAAACACCCTAGCCCAAAAGTTCCTGGAATTCATAAACTCAAATGCCATGGAACAACTAGTCACCATCCCCACAAGAGGAGATAACATACTTGATCTCATCATCACGAACATGGGAGCACAATGTTCAACACCGGAAGTATACCCCTCACTGGTGAGATCAGATCACAAACTAATCTCGCTGGAGGTCCTCATCCCACCCCCACCTGAAATAAAAAGACCACAGTAAAGAACTTCTCAAAAGCCGACTTCACACTTCTAAAGACTAGTGTGGTCTCCTTTCAGGCCCCGAGCCGTGGAAAACAATACTCAAGCCGCTGAATCACTTACAAACGCCTTCTACCAGCACCTGCAGGACTGCATGGATAAGGCAATCCCAAGCAAAACAAAGACTCTTTGTACCAAAGGCAAGCGTCCAGTCTGGTGGACCCCAGCCATAAACAAACTCTACAACAAAAGGAGGAAGCTACTACAAGATAGAGCAAAATCCTTAAAAGGTAAGACACCCTTGATCACTATAAGTAAAAACTAAGAGCTCTCATAAAATCATCCAAAGCAAATTTCGAGAGAAAAATAGCTAAAGACTCAAAAGACAATCATAAGGCCTTCTTTAGCTATGTTAGAAACCTAGGAGGAAACTCCCAGATATGCTCAGAACTAGTTCAAAATGATGTGAAGATTACTGATCCTACAGACATTGCCAACATACTGGCTGACAGGTTCAGTGCAAACTTCTCCCCTCCCCAAAGGAGAGATATCTATACCAAATGAGTGCAGCCCCCAAACATCTCCAGCCCAAGTGAGAACTGCTCTCTCCAAAGCAAAAACACAGCATCCATGGGACCCGATGGTGTCCCCGGCTGTGTGCTCCACGAACTCAATGAGGAATTAAACCCACAGCTAGGACAGCTGTTTAATCAAAGTCTTACCTCTGGATATGTACCCAGGAGTGGCGCACTGCAACTGTGGTCCCACTTCACAAAGGCGGTGCCTCCACAGACCCTGGAAATTACCGCCCATTAGCTTGACAAGCCTTATCTGCAAAGCCATGGAGAGGATCATAATGGACCTCATAAATAAAGACATAGGGAATTTGCAGACTTTGGATCCAACCCAGTTTGGCTTTGTCAAAGGCAGATCATGCCTTTTAAACTTGGTTGACTTTTTGAAACAGTCACCAAAGCCATTGATGAGGAAAGGCAGTCCATACAGCCTACCTCGATCTGGCTAAGGCCTTCGATACAATACCCCACTCGGGTATCATTGAAAAACTCATCAGCTTAAATGTTAACCCATACATCACAAGATGGGTTGCAAACTGGCTGAGTGACAGAACCCACAGGGTCAGAGTTGCTGGCGCCATGTCAGACTCAAAGCCTGTCACAAGTGGTGTCCCACAGGGCTCAGTCCTGGGCCCACTCTTGTTTGGCATCTACTTTTCCAAGTACAAGCAAACACAGGAGGGTTATGGCTGACAAAGTTTGCAGATGACTGCAAACTGGGCCATAGTAGAAAACACATCTGACACAGATATCCTTCAGAAGGGTCTCACAGAAATGGATAACTGGTGCCAGAGCCACGGCCTAAAGTTAAATGTCAAAAAATGCATAGTCATACCCTTCGGGAAAAACAAGGTTACCCTAGCTACCAAATAGGTGGCAATCCACTGAGCACAGAAGAAGTTATCAGGGACCTGGGGACCCAGGTTGATAGTAGTCTGTCATTCGACACCCATGTAGCTAAAGTAGTTAGGAAGTCCTTCTACATTGCCCACCTTATCATGAAGGGATTCTCATCTAGATCAGGGGAGGTCATAGTCTCCCTTTACTCATCACTCATCAGACCAATGATTGAGTACAATGCCCCATTCGGAATGTATCTGACCCGACACTTGCAGCAGCTGGAGAGGCCACAAAAGTTCCTCACCAAAAGGATAAAGGGTCTGAAAAATCTGTCCTATGCTGCCCGACTGAAAGAACTCCAGCTCTATTCAGTCACTTACCGCTTGCTCAGAGGTGACCTTTGCCTAACATACAAGGCCATGTCAAACCCAGATTTGATGAATATGCTTCACCTCAAAAATCTAGATCCATCAGAGCCACAAGGGCGGAGACTTAAACCTCGACACGGCTATTAATCGGCCGTGCTGGAGGTATAGATTCAGCCCCCAAAGACTCCCTATGCTGTGGAACAAAATCCCGGTACATGTGAGGCAGAGCACCTCGCTGGCCTTGTTCAAGAGAAATCTTGACCAATGGATGGGAGATCGCAGATATACCCCAGGAATTACCTCAGTGTCACTGCTCGACAGAGGCACAGCAAAATAATGGGTATAGTTCCCCATACTAAAGGGGTGGCGTAAGCCACAAAACAATGGGCTAGGCTTATAAATGCCCTCGGGCAGATAGCCTAGTATGAACCTATGAACCTATGAACCTATGAACCTATACTAAAGTCACAAGAAACTTTAATTAAATACCATAGTATCTAATTAAGTCATTCACAACCATCCCATCAATCAGCATTACATAAAATATGCACAAAACTAAATCCTTACATGTAAAAAAATACCACAATATTAAAAACATCATCTTAAAAAACATAATTTTGTAAAAAAAAATTACTTTAATAGTTTTCTAGCTCTAAGCTTAGGCGTAATTGATACACAATCATTTAACTCACTTCCTTGAAGGGGCCCCGAGTCTCAGGATCCACCTAAATTCAGCCTCTTCAGTTCTATTCACAATGTTATCCATTCTTAACTCTTCCTGTACCACAGTTAACACCATAAATTTAAACACATGATCAATACCCTCTTTCAATAAATGTTTGGCTATTGCACTATAGGTATGACCTGTCTGTGCACAGTAGAGATGATCCCTTATATGCTCCCTAAGGCATCTGTTCATTTTTCCTACATAAAAAGATTTACAAAATACACAGTAGGCATAATACCCTAAATCTTTAGTATTATAATCCACTTTAACTTTCAAGTCATATATGACACCAGTGTCTGGATGTATAAGACTCAGATGTATCAATATAACTGCAAAACGAACAGTACATGCAGGGCTGTGTACCAAAAATCAATGGATGGTCTCTCTGCTTAGGGATATTCATAGGGTAACATAACCTCTGTTTATGGGAACGTGAGTTTCTATATCCAAATGTAGGTCTAGGCCCCACTACCTGAGCTATCTCCTCATTAGTCTGTAAAACATGCCAATATCTATTAATGATCTTTTTCAAATTCTAGTGTAAGTTAATGTGAAAACAGCTTGCTTAGAGTCTGAATTAACATGCTTACCTACATCTTCCAGTACAGTAGAAAAATATGGTTTAGATGTCATTCCCCTTAACTGAACAGCTTCAGCACATGCTGCATTCACGTCCTGGAGTCTATAACCCCTGGTGCAAAAATCAGCATTCAAGTGAGCTAGATCATTGGTAAAGTCCTGATCATTGTCTGCTAATTTAGATGCCCTCATGGTCTGACTTTTAAGCACATTCTTAAATACATGAGTGGGATGCATACTTGTACGGTGCACATAAGTAGGAAGATAACATTCCTTCTTATACCTTAGTGTCAAAATTTCCCTCATCATCTTTACTCACTCTGACATCTAAAAAAAATCTATCTGCTGCCTAGAGTGAGTCTCAGTAAACTGTAAAAACACATTACTTTTATTCAGGACACTCACAAATTAAACTGGCTGCTCTTCATTATCACTCCTCAGCACAAAAAGATCATCCACGAAACATCAATAAAAAAGACGTATTTCTTGTATAAGTTGTTAAGTATAGCATCATTTTCCCACTCACCCATGACCAAACTGGTGCAGGTATTGGCACATGATGCGCCCATAGCTATGCCAGTGGTCTGCATATAATATTGATTATCAAATAGGAAAATATTATTTTTCAAAATCAACTCTAATAAAAAAAACATATAAAATCTATATGTTCAACAGAGTATGTACTTTTTCGCATGAGACATTTCTTAACCGTGGCTATCCCTTCTTGATTAGGTATGACAGTGAATAGTGATGTGACGTCAAGTGTGATCAAAAAGGTCACCCATTCCTATTCGCCCCATCAGTATGTAAATGTGAATAGACCTCATTCAAAAACTACTTACTGTAATGTAACAGTGTGACTTGTTTTTGTACAATTGGCTTCAGCTGTTTCTCAGTATAAATAGACAGCAGCTCTGTGATCCAACAACCTCCTGCCAGTATGGGTCTAAAAGGAGTGTGAATTCTCGCCATGTTTCTGTTCTGGTTTTTTATCTTTGTTGTGCTATTAATGAAATGGTAATTAAACTCAACATTAACAATACAGGAATGTCACACAATTACACCATAACACAAATTACCAGTTGATTAAAACGGGGACCTAGGTTAAATATTCTAGATATGTTTGCTTCATACCTGCCTTAGTGAAAATTAAAACTAGGATATATTCATAGATTATGTTTATATTGTACACCCCCCCCCATCAAGAAGACATTTACCTGGCTACTTTGTCATCATGAACCTTCTCAGAATAGAAACCCCTTCCTATAAATTACTTAAATTCCAAAGTAAATTTGATACTTATATAATCCTCTCCTCCATTTGTATACTGTTTTCATCCATACTGGGGCACAGTGAGCTAAAGGCAGTCCTAAACAGGATGCCATTTAATCCAAAACAAACGGCAGTCGTGATCATCTCTAAGCCATACCCCCGTGTGCCTTTGGAATGTGTGAACCATCATGTCTGGGAATGAACACAATGGCATCAGCAGTTGATAAGTGAAAGGGAATACTATTTGGTAGCTAGAGGAAGGCACTCTGCTTGTTGTATTAGAAGTGCAGTGTAATGGCTCATGGTGTGAATGCTTCAAAGTGCTTTTACATTTCATGCCATTTAACAAGCATGAAGATTACATGTTATTACAAGATTTGCTGAGGACACAGAAAAGACTTGCAGATTCTGCACAAAAAGTACACTGCCCAAAAAATGAGAGACAACCAAGCACAGCAAGGCACCAATGCTAACCTTTTCACTATTGTGTTCCTCTTCTTATCTGAAACATTAATACTCTCACCCAGTAATCATAAAGACGTAAAATAAATATTTTGCCATAACTGTATTGACAGCTAAATAATAACACTGACACGCAGTGTTCTAGTTGACAGACTTTCCTGATGTTACACATTTCTATTAGAGCTAGTCTCGAGGGTTGAACAGCTGCAGTTTATGTACCCTTCTCAATCCCATTATTCACCCATTTCTCTGTTCTACAGCTCCATAAACATGCTATAAACCCACCTAATAACAAATGCTATGACTACTATTTACTGTATGCATAATTCAAACATGATATAATTTTGAATGGCTGTAAATATTGACAGATGACATATGAATGCATATGCACTAAAGCTCTACCCCATACCCTTTTTGTTTCTTATATACTTGCTTATTTATATTCAGTTTAAATTTTAGCATAATGACTATAGTCTTCATTTTTATAACTATATTTCCTTTTTTTTGTTTATTTGACTTAGTTATACATTTTTAAATGGTGTTTTTGTTTTTGCTTGGAGCTTTTCTCCCCGGGCCTCTACTGAAAATGGACATATATCCAGCTAGACTAGCCCGGTCAACAAATGTAAAATAAATAAATAAATAATAAAAACCATATGTAAGAACAATTTGTCCATTGCATGTAGTACAGAATAAGTATATAATCCTTTTACTTCTTTTCTATGTGTAATATCTTTTTACAGGCCATATTAAGAATAATATTTGTATGCTTTTTCTTAAAAAAGATGTTTCCTCTTTAAGAATTTCCTTAGTGACTAGATAAACCTTTATATTGAAGCTTCAGTAGTCAGCTTAGGACTCCAAGGAAATGTAATAAATGATAAAAAAAAAATCTTTGTTGTAAAACAAGCATACTTTGTTTGCTGTAGTTAAAAGGGGATATGAGACAAAAGACAGGAGTAATTGAAGAAAAAATGCCTTATCTGTACATCATGTAAACATCCAGTTTATCAAACACAGAATAATTCTTCTTCTTCTTCTTTCGGCTTTTTCCCGGTTAGGGGTCGTCACAGCGGATCACCTTGTCCGCACATTGAATGGCAGTGGAGTTTTACGGTGTCGAGTTGCCAGCCCTGCGCCCAACCTTCCACAGAAGGCACACTCACACGCACACCTAGGGCCAATTTAGAGTGTCCAATCCACCTGCAGCATGTCTTTGGGATGTGGGAGGAAACCGGAGCACCCGGAGGAAACCCACGCGACCACAGAGAGGACATGCAGACTCCGCACAGAAGGCACCCGAGCCGAGGATTGAACCGGAGAACCTCTTGCTGTGAGGCGGCAATGCTAACCACTGCACCACCGTGGCCGCCCGAAACACAGAATAATTATAAAATTTAAATAAGATATTTTGTTGCTGTTTGAACAAATGCCCTGTAATTGTCAAAGCAATTATATTATTTAATAATACTATTTATTAAATAGTAATGTATTCTGAGAACTAATAAAATGTCTGCAGATAACTATCTCTCAGAGTATTTACATATCAGTGCTTCACATGTGTTGTGAATTGCGTACTCACTTGTTTGCTTGGCACCAAAACTTGAGACAAATCATATATTTGTTTTGTAAAAACCCAAGAGAAAGAAAGAATGATGTGCTACTTAGAAAGTAGTGGATTAACAAAGGATTCGGCTTTTATTCATAAATTTAATTTTCTACTCGCTGATAAGGACTTATCGCTCAGACATCAGAAAAGCCACTTCTGGAACTGCTATTTGTGTGCATGTCAACAGTTCTGTATATCATGGACAGATCTGAAACCAATTAATTTACTATGCTTTGTTGCATGCAAAGGAGAGACAGCCTGCCAAGCTGCGTACCACAGTCAGTATGGTATAATAAAGTATGTTTATTGTCTTTTTGAAATAGTACTGCATTCCTTCACATTTAATGTAATTTACAGGGAGTTTGCACATCAGAATTTTCCATATGGGAATATTCCTTTGTTTTTTGTTTCCTAACCACTGTACAATATAATAATAAAATACATAAAACACTTAAGCAAGTCTGAGTACTTTAGAATAACCCTGTTCCACTTCTGAAGCTTTTCTTGCTTAAAAATGTCACTGGGTTTGTCTCTTCAGAGCTACATATTATTGTGACACAGACATGACTCATCTGATCATTGCTACCATAAAATAGTTTATATTTAAGGCTGTGGATTTTTTTGCGCAACAACATTCTTTTTTGCTTGTGTCATCCCATCTTTTATTATATGCAATAATATAGTCATGTAAGTGGCACTAACTGCTAGAAAATAAACTTCCAAGTTTTCTGATATCTGTATTACTAAGTTACAGTAGTAAATTAATTTTAGTAAATGTGCCTTGAGAATAAGGCTACATGCTTTGCTGTATCAATGCGCTAATCACTTTAAGCCATGCTATCATAGACAGCTATAATCCTGCTTCAATCACAGACATACCTGACAGAGGAAAGTTTTAAGCTTTAGCGAACCCCTAAAACTAATATTAGTTAAAAAAAGTTTCTTACATGGGTTGTTGCAATGTCTACACTATATGTTCTTTCTATAACATCTCAAAAATTCTGTCACTGTCAGCAAGAGTTTCCCATTTTTGGATTATGATTTTTATCAGACATTTTATCATTACTATCCCCAATACATCCTTGGTGACACCACTCTTCTCCGCCATCTTGTTGCTAACATTTTCCATTAAAGTTTTTACTTCCTCGGCTTCTGTAACTCCCTGCAGTCATAAATTTCACTTTCCTGCTTTGACTTCCATTCTGTCAAACTTTTGCTCAATTTGGTTTACTGTCACAATAGTGTTTTTTTTTTTTTTTACAGATCTAATACATTTGCCACATAACCAATTCCAAAACTACCGCTTAGTCATGCAAAATCTCCATTTCATCTAATATGACCATCACTATTATTTTCACATACAATTCAAGTAATCTAGTCAAGTACCACAGCTCTGTTTGGATATCTTCCAAATTATGTGTTTCTTCAGCCGCATTCAATGTCTAATTTTTCTTTTCTAGCTGCAGATCACAAAACATCATGGCCATCTCTCAGCTATCTTCTTCTTGGTGCTTGGATTCTACCTCATATGCCATCTTTTCCATTAGTGACTGATAGATGAAAGCTTCCCGCTATTATAGACTAAACCGCATTGAATAAACATTATTATAGTTAGTGAGTTTAACTTTTGATGAAATGGATCAACTCAAAGAGGCAACCATCTTCAAACACTGTCATGAATGCATTCTCAGCCACAAATGTTCATAAACAGTACTGGTCAGTCAATTTTTCTTATCTCTGTAAATAAAAAATGCATTTCTATGCTAGTGCAATACACCAACCTTCCATATTATCCTTAACGTAGTAACATTGATTAAATCCGTTAAGAATTTTTTGATACTTTATTGAATACCAAGTTGTCAGTTTCACTTCTGAGATCCCCAAGGAGATTGTCACAGTTTGTAGGAATAAGCTTCCTGAAACACTGTTTACCAATTGTTTTTTTTTTTTTTTTTTTTGAAACATGGTTTGTGAAAAGTGGTAAGGCCATCTGAAAAGTGTTCTATGTCATATGCCAAAGTTTTTACTTTGTTGGACAGAGAGGAAGAATAACCACAACAGATAAGTTTAAAAGTAAAACATGATAGAAGGAAGGAAGGTGGCTCTTGCTGTGACTGACAGCTGGTTGGCATTTTTACGGTAACGCAGTGATGTTCATTTTAAAGTGATAGATTAATGAAGTGCATATTTTATTGATGGTTGTTTGTTAAAAAAAACACTAGTGTTGTATGCTGAGTTAAATATCAGAAGTGAAACTGAAAATCTTGGGATAAGTACACCATTGGTAAATGCTGCCCTTGTGTCACGGGTGAAGTGGTTGAAAACTTAGTAACAGGCTTTATTTATTCAGTACTTTCTGTACAATGTTCTCAGTATGTTTAGTGAAATTTTAGTGAGGAGTCAAAAAAGAAGGCCTGAGTATCTGTATGAGACACATGGAGGTAATTTGTTCAAGTTAGTATTCAGGATACTTATTGAAGGATTGTCTTTCAGTTTTTTTGGAGGTCCTAAAGAGCATTATAGCAGAACATGTTGGTTTCAGTTGAAGCTTATTTTGAATGAAATAATCCTAGATGGTTGTGAAAGTCAGCTGATTATTTCTGAGTTTCTGTAAGGGTGGGAGCTGAGTGACAGAGAAAAATATTGTCCATGCACAGGACAGGGAATTTTGGATGGAATAACTATAATGATGTCACTGCTAAAAAGTTAGTACAATATAGGACCAAGAACAGACCCTTCTTGGACTTCTGATGTAAAGGTACCAGTAGGGTGAACTGATTACTGTTTAGGATGTTAAAGGTCTTGTTGGTGAGATAGTTATGTAACTAGGAAGTATCTTCTGTGGTGGACAATAAATAATATACCTTTTGAAAGAAGAGGGGGTGGTTGACCCCTTTGTGGCCTCTTTAAAGATCAATAAATATCTCAGCATAAAGCAAGTCATCTTCTATGCTTTTGTAAATAGTGTCAGTTGCTGTATATAGCGCATTAAAGGTATGATGACCTTCATGAAAACCACTTAGAGTCTGTGAAAAGTCTGCATTTATTGATATGTTGCAGAAGTTGTTTGTATATTTTTTCAAAGACTTTACTGACTATTTATATAGAGCAGAGTAGATAAGTTGATAGTCCCAGGACTCAATGAAAGAATGTGTCTTTATTAATAGGATTATTAGTAAATATATGTGTGTGAATGAGAGGGAGAATAGAGGAATGGTGAAGATGCAGGGAGTAGATGTGGTGAAGGTGGATGAGTTTAAATACTTGGGATCAACAGTTCAGAGTAATGGTGAGTGTGGAAGAGAGGTGAAGAAGAGAGTACAGGCAGGATGGAGTGGGTGGAGAAGAGCGTCAGGAGTGATTTGTGACAGACGAGTACCAGTAAGAGTGAAAGGGAAGGTCTACAAGAGGGTAGTGAGACCAGTAATGTTATATGGGTTGGAGACAGTGGCATTGACAAAAAGGCAGGAGTCAGAGCTGGACGTGGCAGAGTTAAAGATGTTAAGATTTGCACTGGGTGTGATGAGGGTGGACAGGATTAGGAATAAGTATATTAGAGGGTCAGCCCAGGGTGGAAGGTTTGGAGACAAAGCCAGAGAGGCAAGATTATGTTGGTTTGGACATGTGCTGAGGAGGGATGCAGAGTATATTGGGAAAAAGATGCTAAGGATGAAGCTGCCAGGTAACAGGAAAAGAGGAAGGCCTAAGATAAGGTTTATGGATGTGGTGAGAGAGGACATGCAGGTGGTTGGTTTGACAGAGTAAGATGCAGAGGACAGGAAGAAATGGAAACAGATGATCTGCTGTGGCGACCCCTAATGGGAGCAGCTGAAAGAAGAAGAAGTAAAGGTACAAACTGAATGGGAATGGAACTTGTAGTTAGTGACACATTGTATATATGGATGAAAAACTTTGAGATCTGCCTCTCACCTAGTTTAAGGAAATAGGGATGGAGAGAGCAAGGCTTTGGACTGTATTTGATTTACAGATATAAAAAATGATCTGACTGTATTTACCAGAATGTGTCTGAAATAAAATGGTAGAAAGAAGTTATTAGTGGTGTTACTTGGTGACATTACTGACTGATATGATTCTTTATGGCTAGCAGGTTTCCATTTGAGACATATTATATAAATAGCTGTAACATTGTACTATCCATCCTATGCTTTTTTAGAGGATACATGGAAATTAATATTGAGGCTTGGAAGACATGCGTAATTGTATGTTTCAGAGGAGGCTGGGTTTGAATTATTTGAGACATATTCTTTAAATAGTGGAGTGGCTCCCCCATGTTGGTGAGTACTAAATCTAGGACATTTGAGCCCCTTGTGAGGGTGCAGACTAGCTGTTCCACGGCATTTTTATTGACAAAGTCCAGGAACCTCAGGGCGAGCATATTTGTGCTCATGTATACTGCCCAGTCAACGGATAGATAGTTGAAATCTCCCATGGCAAAAGTATTTGGCTTATGGTGGGGACCTGTAGCTACCAATGATATTGTAGGGTGTTTTACCTATGGTTAGTTGGACCTGGAGTAGCTCAAGAGAGTCATACTGTTTAACCTGCCTCGAGGTGTATTAGGCTTTAATGAAGATCATTACACCTCCACCTTTGGTTCTTTCACACTGATTTTGGGGTCAGAATGTGTGGAAGGCATTGTAGTCTTGCATGGCCGGGGTGCTCTCTGTAGCCTTGAACCATGTCTCAGTGACTGCACAGACATCAGCATCTTCCAAGGTGAGTAGAGCTCACCTCTTGTAATATAATGTATTTATACGAGCATTCAATGACAGGCATTTGTTTTTAAATTTGTCATAATTGGTACATATATGGAGTGCCTTATCAACATAACTATTTAAATGGGAGTAGAAGGCAGAGGCAGAGTACCAGCTTTAGTAATGGGATCATGCATATGTAAACTTGTCCTCTAATTAAACTATTCATGTGATCACATACATCAGTTATTAAAACGATTTTCCAAAAAATCTGGTGATATACACTTTAACCATATATCACCTACTATCAACCCTTCTCCTTTTAGGGGCCTTGAGAAGAGTGCATTGAATCAACTGAACTTCCACAAAATAGATATAAATGTATCTGTCTTTAATGAATGATATAATCTCCACTGCACCACACTTGCCTTCATTACAGTCAGAGATACAATATACCAACCTTTCAATTGTATGTCAACTCAGACTTAAGAAAAGGCAATTACACAATCTTGCACCCTGTTTCATTAAAACTATATTCAGTCTAGGCATCTTTTTAATCATTATTTATTTTTCTCCAAACTTTCTTGTCATCCTGACTTTTTTCCCCAAGGGGTTAACCAGAGGTCTGTTGTTTTTCAGTGGAAAAAAAACTTCCATCCTCATCCATATCTGCAGCTGTGATGCTCTTTTATGCTGATAGCCTAGTTTTATTTGTTAATATTCCCTCTTTTTTCTATTCTGTAGAACCCAGTAGAACTCTGTCTCGTTTACCTGTGGTGAATATTGGGCTCTGATTTTGTCCTGTATATGGTATCCTCCACAGTAATATGCAAATATTTGCCTGAACAAATGCAGTTTTAGTTTTGCACCATACATTCTTAATTGTTATGATTTTAAAGTAAGAGCCACAACTTGAGTTCTTCCTTTTGGTGCACAAATCTACCATTTTACCAAATATATCAGACCTACAATCTCACATTTTCTGTTGTTCTAAGAAACAACCCCCTCCACTGCCCTTCATTGGCTTGCCTACAGCTCAATATTGCCTTTTCCATACTCTGATCATTAGAGGAGTTAATTATCTGTGTCAGATACAAGAAGACCCCTCCTCTGTCATACCTGTACTATACTACTTAGCTGTCATCAGTGTTATGTCTGTCATCCAACCAAACTACTCCAAATTCCTAGAACAAGAGCATTATGTCACTGTCTTGGACAACAAGCATACTCATCCTGTGAGTTTGTGTCACTGGCTATTGATAAGGCTTATAATACAGTGGGATGATAAATCCACGGTGATTATTTCCCTGCAGTGCAAGTATTATGCATAAAGCGGAATGTTAATCATGCTTTACCAGTTCCATAAGTGACTTGCATTTTATTTTTGCACAGTGGTGGCATGTAGTACTGCACAAATGTCACTGTTTATTTTCCCTAACTACTTCAGTCTGATAAAGCTGTATTTTATGTACCTACATTCATATGTGTCAGTGTCTCAAAAGGTAGCTCACTCGCCTTTTGTGCTGGAAGTCCAGAATGCTATGGGTTCTATTCGTACTCCAGGCGACTATATTGCTGACATTGCAGTGCAGCATTGGGTGGTGCTGTTTACCTGAGTGTGCCATCCTGGGGAAGTGATGTTAAATCAAAGTCCTATCTGCTTGAGTTGGTGGTAGATCAGGTGGATGTAAAAGATCCCATGGTACCTACAGAAAAAGTTGAAGAAGTTCCTTGATACCCTGGCCAAATTTCCCCAAACAGTATAAATACTACCTTGGTCTCCCCTGAAAAGAGGCCATTAGCCTAGTAGAACTAACTTTGTCAACACAGGATAAATAAAAAAATGTGTATCTATCTATCCATCCATCAACATGTCTGTCTATCCATCCTTCTATCTAGTGTCTCTTGTGTAAAGGAAAATAATGTAAAGCTGTCTAGTTGTCCACTGCAGTGCATTCTGGGCAGAGTCTACATATCCTTTCAGTATCCATGTGGGATTTTGTTAGATGATGTGATTACTTCCCACATCCCAAGTACATGCCATAGGTGAAGTGGCACTCTTCCAAATCGCCCATAATTGTGAATATCATATGACACGGAGTATGTGTGTTTATTAGCAATATGTTGGTGCCCTGCTCAGGACTAGCTCCTTTGACTCTCGTCCAATCAGTACTGGAATAGGCTGTGGCTCCCCTGAACTGGATTAAGCAAGTAGTCAGAGAATGAATGAATATATAGTGTGCTAGGCTTAAATGAAGCACACTAGTAATCAACACTAAAGTGTCATCACTGATGTGTGATTCCAAGGTTTTACTTTTGACGTTTGAAATTGCATTACCTTGTGTAATTCTCAGTTCCCCAATACACTTTCATCACACAATTTGTACATATGTAAGTTGAATGGGTGTGGGTAGTACAGGCACCCATGTCAGTTGGTGCAGGAAGGGCTTGCTTTTTTATGAGGATTTAGGACTTTCTGAATGTGCTTCCTTTTCACATAATGCTTTGTGAGTGCACTTATCAGTGTTGATCACAAAACAATCACCCTTTAATCATGTTGCTGAATATATAGCTCATTTATCCATGTGTCATACAAGAATATATGCGGTTGCTCCTACATTCTTTCACATGGGAATTTAACAAACATCTGACTGGGATTACAGTCAGCATACCACGTGGTGGGCAGCACTGACTAGCATTTATAGGGGGTTGTTGTGTCCTGTTTCCTTCTCCGGTACCAGTACTTTAGCAGTACATGCCAAAAGCAGACTAATACCTTAACTGGTAACTAAGCCCAAAATGCCATTCTTAGGACCTTCCACTAGCAATGTATTGTGAAACCATTTCCTTTTCCATCATAAACAAGAACGTTTCATATAGAAATCATAGGCGTCCACTGTTGTTCTGGGACATCAGCCAGTTTTGTCCTTGGAAGTTTGTAAACATAGCCTTACGCAAGGCTATTTTTATCTTTTTCTCACTCTGCAAAACTTTTCTTAGACTTTGTTTTCCATTTCCCTGGAACCCTTCCCTACTGCTGCTTAGATTATCACAATTAACCATAAGATAAAATTGCAATTAATCACATAAAATGTGGATATGATTCAGAAAAAAAAGGAGGCAGTCTCACAGAATTACAGAGGGCAGCATCTATCATTTAACTCCATTTAGAAGCCTAATAGAGGATTTCACCATCCCAACAGCAAACAAAGATAATAAGGTCTCTGTGGTATTATCTGCGACTGGTAAATAGGGAAATAAAACATGTAAATAGAGCGTCAAATATATTTTAGGCATGTAATGGATATCTGACCTTTGAAGAAAAACAGGGAAAGTCTGTAAAACAGAGAGACTAAAATGTTCATCTTATATAGCTACAGTGTCCACCGTGAGAACAAAGGCAGCTTATGTCCTAAAGCCAAAAAAAAAAAAAAAACACCTTGCACCATTCAGTATTCTTTATTTTACTTAATAATCAATAAGGTAGCAACAAAGTCCTATCTACAATTATTGCAGCAGAACATTATAAAAAAAAATTACACTAAAGTTCACTCATAACACATTTCCAAAGAGCTTTTTTAAACAGAAATATAGAAAGTGTGACATGCACAGAAGAAAATCACTTTGGATCACAAATGAATGAAAAACAATACACTATTGTACATTACTCTTACTAAATAGAGGAGTATTATTGTATAATACAGCAACTATACTTTTGGATATATTGTATATAACTGTAATATAGAAATGTTCATATTGTAGGCATTATCATTTAACAGATAAAAAGGTGATGGACAGATTAAGATGTAAACCAATGGAATCTATATAGAGAGCAAACTGATGTGTAAAACACAGTTTGTCATAAAACATCAGACAGCATGATATCAACCGTTTTGGTAAAACAACTTTTAACATATGTAGAATAAAATAATAAATCAGCATCAAAAACAGACTAGAGTAAAGTGTGTCTTAATTTTCCTGTTTCAGAGTCAACAAATTTCTTAATGAAATATAACTAAGCTAACCTCTTAGAAACAGATGAGTATAGATTTATGCCCATTATGGAAGACAGTGTAAAATCTAATTGTAAGCCCTATGTAGGCCTGACAACAACTTCTCCTATTAGCCAAGTGGATTACAAAAGTAAAACAATATAAAGTCCACAACAAGAAACTCAGAATCCAACTGTCTTAACTAAAAGAACAGTTCATTGTCAGACAAAGCTCAAGTTCAAAGACTCTTTCTCAATGATTAAATCAATTAACATATCATGACACAAGTTTAAATAGAATTTACACAGCCCTGGTGTTCCACTGATACCTTACACTGTTTTCTACTTGTTTGTGATAATCCATTTTTGAACTTATATAATTACTTAAATGAATTGAGAAGCATTCCAATAATGAGAAAAATGAATTTCTAAAAATGGTTCACACACAGGAGTTGAGTATTTTAAAAGACTCCAATGGCAACGGCTACATTTTTCAGCTAACTTGGGAATGGGGTTGGTTTTGAGGGGTTTAAGAGTAACCAAAATTACCACATTTGGGAATAGACACCCCAAGCTATTAAAAAAATGGCAAGAACTACATTTTACACTTAGTAGGGACTCTATGAAACTAATAAATAAGTTTTCTCCAAAACTGAGACTGAACTTGCAGCAGAAGTTGAATGCCTGAAGATTGTTTGGTTAATTCCACTGATTTTTCTTGTATTTTTAATGAATATAATATGATGCTAGAAAGAGGAAGATAAATTAATACTAATTAAGAAATAAAAAGTGAACTGACTTAAATGACTTTAAAAATAATAATGTCTTCTTTTGACCGATGCAGCATGCCTACTAGTAGCACATCAGTACATACAACTGCCGTGAATGTGCAAGTAAAGGCTACTAGTAATATAAATAATGCTACTTCCTATATTTAGGAGAATAGTGGTTGTTGTGTCTTTCAGCTTTTCCTGGTTAGGGGTCGCCACAGCGGAACTCCAGTCCGCTAATGATTGGCAGTAGATTTTTACATGCCGAGTTTGGTACTATACTAAAAAATAATCAGACTCTGACTAGAGTCAGTGAATCGGTAAGTGACCTCGATAACTATGACACTACTAGGCCTGATACTGGTAATGCTGTTACAAATGTTGAGAGCAATGGAGTGCCTCAGGACACTTTTAAAAGGGTCAATGAGAATACACTTCAAAGAACTGAAGGAAATAATCAGAGTCAAGCTGCAGGTATTTTGTTAGGATCACTCCAAATCCAACTTTGGCTGTTAATTCAAATTAGACAGAAGAGGCACAGACAGAGCCAAATGAAAGGAATGAGCCATGGAAGAAATGTTTTTATGAACATGAGATCGATTACACAAACTCAGATGGGATTGCTAACCTTCACATAGGTAGAACCAACTACAAACAGCAGGACTGTAAATAAATAACTGAGTTAGGATTCACTGTGGTCAATTTATCTAAGTACTCTTTTAGTAACACAGATCTTTCACTTCTAGATATAAGGCTTACTTTTAGTTCATCAACAGAGAGTAATCTTAATGATTCATTGACTGAGATGAGACTTATTGTTTGGAATTTAGACTTGAAATTACTTTATAAGAACAATATACAAATGACCAGTCAATAACTGAAAAGAGCTAGCACATTTATTCCTGTTAACACACCCATTGTAAAAGCATTTTATGACATGTGTGAACAGAAAATATATAACATTTATTTTAGATATGAAGGGAAAAGATTTTATAACCTCAGTCAAGCTAAAAGACACGGTCTATATAACTTGAGCATTATGACTGATATAGTAATAAAGAAACCCAATAAAGGTGGGAAAATTGTTTTAATGGACAGTGATAAATATATTGATTAGATGTAAAAGATTTTGTTGGATCCTTCTACATTTAAGAGGGTAGATAAAACTTATACTAATAGTGTAGTTAAAGTCTTATTTATATGATCTATTGATGGATAATTTAATTACCTCTGAATCTTATAATTATTTATATTTTGCAAATCCAGTTACAACAATTATATATGAGCTGTCCAAAATCCATAAACATGTTAGTGAGCCACCTATGAGACCTATAGTCTCAGGGAGCCAATGAATAACTATGGCAATATCTAAATATTTAGAAACCCAACTGCATAGCCTATTGTGTTATAGTAAAAGCTATATAAAAGACATGAATGCTTTACATTGCTGACCTCAAGATATTCCACCGCTTGATATTACTGTAGTTACCATGGATATTAAATCACAATTCACCATTATTCCTAATGAAAACGGTATTCAGTCTTTAAAAGAATTGTGTTAGAGTGGTTATTCATGTACAAAAATAGAAAGGTTATGTTATATGTTGGATATTGTTTTAAATAATAACATCTTTCTGTTTAATGATGAGTACTTTTTGTTTAATGAGTACTTTCACCAACTGCTAGGTGTAACAATGGACGCTCCTGTTGCAAACACTTATGATAACTTAGGTCTCTCAAAATGGGAAGCTGTGAATATATTAACAATGATTCCATGACTGTATATAAGAATGATTCTATGGTTTACTATACGCATTTTGTAGATGATATATTTCTGATAAGGAAAAATGTTATTGAATCGCTTAATGTCTTTGTTAATAAATTACAGGGGATGACTGATTTTCTTATATTTGACCTTAATTGCTCGTATGAAAAAATTAATTGTCTGGATATTATTGTAAGGGTCAACAATGGAAGGCTCAATACCATGATGTACATTCTAACAGCATGCATCCAAGACATACTTATAAAAGTGTAGTTAGAAGCCAGTTCTTGAGAGCTAGTAGATTAAACACAGTGTGTGAGAATTTTATAGAGGAGATTGGAAGTTTGCCTCAAGATTCCACATTAGAAGCTATAATGAACAGATAAGAAATAATATGGAATTTGCATTATCTGAACATGAAGGACTAGGTCAACCATACTTTTCTGAGATAAATAACACATTTAGAAATAATGACCAATATAGGAATCATTCTTTAGGCTATATTACTAAATTTAATAGACATACCACTTCAATTAGAAAAATAATACAAAAAATGGGCAATTTTGAATTCAGACCCAGAAATTAGAAAATAAGTTGGAGAAATACCACCTTTTGTATTTAAAACAGAAAATAATTTGAAACAAGGTTTATGTTATAAAGATTTAGCATTTTGTAGACCATTGCTAACCTCTATTAATAGCAAAAAAAGTCACTGTTCCTTGTTATAATTGCGTGTATTGTAAGGATATAAATTTGAAGAGGGAATATAAACACCCTATTACTAAACAGAAATTTATATTTAATGTATTTGCTACCTGTTCTACAGAGAATATGGTATACTTGGTAACTATATAAAATGTGATAGTTTCTACATAGGAAAAACATATCAAAAATTTAAAGAGAGAATATGTTCTCATTTGTCTAATATTCATAGAGGTATAGAAATAAATGCATTAAGTAAGCCATTATTCAAAAGGGTAGTGAGTACATATTTAAGTTTAGGATACTCCAAAAAATGACTGAGTAAATGTGGGGGTAACCTGGTAAATATAACAGAACTAGTAGAATATAAATGGATTAACTACTTTAGAGTTGATTCTTCACAAGGATTAAATTCAATGAACAGTATAAAACTAGTTTTAAAACTTAAACAAAGTTATTTATGATCAGTCATTTACCCAGGCTATATGAACTATATTAGTTAACATATTTTAATTGACTAATACATACATATTTGCACATTAATATTTACTATATTTATGTAATAACACTTAATTATAAATATATTTTAAATATTCTATGCATTTAAGAGGTATTTTATTAAGTTGACAAGGATGATATATATGAGGGACTGGAGGCAAAAATTAAAGCTGGGGGGGGGGGCTCCTCTCTGATAAATTCTGTTTGAGCAGAGGATCCAGGCAGGGATGTCCTCTCTCCCCTTTGTTATTATATTTATATTTAGAACCATTGGCAAAGAAAATAATGGAAATAAGGAAATTCAAGGATATAACTGGTATGGTAGTCAAGAAAAATGGCTTTATTTGCAGATGATATCATTTTATACCTGATAAAACCAGAAAAGGACATTTCTGTGTTGTGGAACATTCTGAGACAGTTTCAAGTCCTTTTGGGATACAAAATTAATGAATCATTAATTAATATATTAATATGTATTATACTTGTGTAATAGCATTTAATTTGATATGAAAATATTTTAAATATTCTGTGTATTTAAGAGGTGTTTTATTAAGTGTCATGTGATATGTTATTATTTTTGTGATAGGCTGGCGACTTCTATTTAAACTTGTGTGAATGATTTAATTGATTTCAGCACTGAGAAAGAGTCTTTGAACTTGAAAGCTTTGCTTGACAATAAACTGTTCTTTTAATTAAGGCAGCTGGATTCCAAGTTTCTTGTTGTAAGCCCTATGTAGGAAAAGAACAATCAATCCATTCAACAGTTAAGAATTACAATCAGCTAAGCAGTCGGCAGCTGAATCATAAAAGAGTGACATGACGTTTATTTTGATTAAATTAATTTGCATATTTTGTACTGCTCCCCAGTATTGCAGCTGTAAAAACATAATTCTGCAAAGTTCTCAAAGCACCCATCTTGTCTTTGCTAATCAGGAAAATAACAACATTACTTGCATAAACTAACAAGTCTGAATATAACTTGTCTTGCCATATTTCCAAGTGACCGCGGAAGACCTCAGTTTCAGAAGTGCAGGGTCATCCCAGCATGTCAAATTAGAGGTAATTTAAGTATACAACAAAGGCTGTAAAATACAAAAACAAGGACCAGGGCATGTCATTCACATATCCAGGACCATAAAAAAGCCCACAGAAAACTAGGAGCATTATACAGAAATAAGCAACTTTTCACCAAATCAGCAAAGATTTTAATAGCAAATTCCCCTACTTTATGCCTCTCCAACACATACCAACCTAAGGCAATGCGATCTAAGCAAGCTAGAGACCTGCTTCAACAAAATCGCCAAATTCACCACAGGAGCATCCTACCGTTTGTCACCACTGTCTCTCACTTGCTGAACTGGGCTGGCTTGAACTCCCTCACCTCCTTCAGTGGTATCAACTCTCACTCGCCTACAAACTAGTAAACCATCCACTAAATGTCCCATCCCTCCAGAATCTACTCCAACCCTATCACACCACCAGACCACTAAGATCCAGCAACAAAAATCACTTGCAAATCACTAAAGCCAATAACTCTGCTGGTGAAGCACTGTTCTCTTGCACCATAGCCAAATTATGGAACTCCCTCCCACCCAAAATTACCTCTGTACCATCATGCACCCACTTCAAAACTTTACTAAAAGCACAACTAAAAACATGCTGGCTATGCCCTTGCAACTCCCACTCTAAAATCACCCACCCCATCCAACCACTACCTTTCTTTCCACTCCACTAACTACCTTGATTATAGCAAGCTCAGATGCTCATAAGTCTAGTAGTTATTATATAGCAGGAACTTCTTATTGTAACATTTGTTAATGTCTGTTATGTACTTCACAGATAAAGATTCTACTTGTCTACTGATGTACTATGTTCTTCATCTGTAAATATGTTGTAAGTAATTGCTATGTTATATTGTTAATCGCTATGTAATCCAATGTAACTACTGTCTGTTTATTTTAACTGTGGAGCTTTTCTCCCTGGGCCTCCACTGAAAATGGACCTACGTCCAGTCGGACACTCCCAATCAACAAATGTAAATAAATAATAAATAAACAAATTTATATCTGTTACTTAGGGAACAGAACATCACCAAGCTGTAAGATAAAAATGGTGATGTATAACCAATCTACAGAAAGGTCCCCAGGATTAGATGGTATTCCTATTGAAAGTTTGGAAGCTAGGAGGGAAGAAAGTAATAAAGATCTGGAAAGTTTTATTTAACAGTATTTTAAAAGATGAAGCACCAACATCCTGGAAGAAAGCAGTGGTGATTATAATAGTTAAAGATTGTAAACACCCATCCAGATCCAGCTTCATAAAGGCCCATTTTGATTCTAAACCACGATTACACAGTATTTATGTCTATAATGGCTAAAAGAATGGCAAAGATGATGCCAAAATTGATAGATATTTATCAATGTGGTTTTGTGGAGGGAGGCAAACATTTGATAACATTAACAGAACAATGATGATACAGAGGGAAACAGAATGTAAGAAAATACCACTGTTGATGAGTTTTGATGCAGAAAAAGCATTTGACAGAGTAAGCTGGGATTGTATGAGTAGGGTAATATAAGCATTTTCATTCTATGTTAAAATTATAAGGTTGACGAGGGGGATATATGAGGGACTGGAGGCAAAAATTAAAAAGGGGGTTCCTCTGTGATAAATTCTGTTTGAGTAGAGTATCTAGGCAGGGATGCCCTCTCTCCCCTTTGATATTTGCATTATATTTAAAACCATTGGCAAAGAAAACAAGGGACTCAGAAATTCAAGGATATAACTGGTATGGTAGTCAAGAAAAAATGGCTTTATTTGCAGATGATATATTTTATACCTGATAAAACCAGAAAAGGACATTTCAGGGTGGTGGAACATTCTGAGACAGTTTCAAGTCCTTTTGGGATACAAAATCAATGAAGATAAAAAAAGGTAATTGCTATAAGCTATGTACCCACACACACATTGGTTCAGCAATACCCATATTTATGGAGACATGATAAAATGAAGTACTTAGGAGCATGGATTAAAAAAGATTCTGTTTTGGCAGCTAAGGTCATGTGGGAAGAGACTAAAAAGATAATACAAAAATGGAGAAATCCAAAGCTCTGTTTCGTGGATACGGATCACAAGATACAAGCAGGGAAAATGTTTTTACTCCCTTTGGTTTTATACACTGGTCAGTCATATTTTTATCAACCAGAGGAAAGCTGTGAATATCAATTAATAAATATCTGAAGGATTTTATCTTGGAGGGGAAGAGGGCAAGAGTTAAGTGGGATAAGTTGATCCTTCTAATAGAATAAGGTGGTTTGGGATTACCGCATTTGAAGGGGCATTTCAGAGCTACAGTTAAGGCTCCTTTACGTAGCACAAGCAGAAAGCTATACGTGAAAGTTGAAAGGGATGATGGTGAAATGGGGGGAAGCTCAAGACACAAGAAGAGACTGGAATTTTGGATGCAGATCCTTAAGGAGAATAACAATAACCATACAGAATATTATATTCAAAAAGTAGCAGAACGTTTTTTAATAACAAAGCCAACACAGGGATGGAAAAGTAGATTTTGCCAATAGGGGTGACTGCAATTAGGGATACAAAAATAGGCAAAAAGAGTCTGGAATTTACTGGAGAATACTGCCAAAGGAACCAAGTTATTGGGAGAAAATAATTAGAGAAGGAAAGGTAATAGAATGGGAAGATGCCAAGAACTTATTTGGACTACAGGCTAGAGATTGCCTTCCTTATCAGGGACTGGTATCAGAGTATAGGCAAAGAGAAAGAAATAGGGGGATCCTTAGTGACAGACCAGCACTGGTAAATTTTTTAGTAGAATATAGAACATAATCTGCTGTTAAAAAGGGCTAATTAGTAGAGCATACAAAATATTGCATGATAACTATAGGAATCAATCAGAAGAGGTTAAAAATGATTGGGTTGAGAGACTGGATAAGCAATTCACAAAGAAACAATGGGGGGATGATATATGTGTGGCTCCCAAATGTGTAACAAAGTCTAGAATATTTAATATTTTTGCTTATAAATGTTTGCATAGGTATTTTTATACCCCAATCAGACCCCAAAGAATTTTTCCTCAGGTAGATTGCAAATGTTGGAGATGTGATGGGGAAGAAAAAGACAGTTGGGAACTTATTGTTTGGAAGTGCAATGAGTTGACAGATTTTAAAAAATCACTGCAGACTACTGTAACAGAAATACAGAGTGAGAAAATTGGTGTAATTAAGGAAATGAATTTTTGAGCTATGATACAGCATTGAAATTGCCTAGGCTTTGCTGAGTTTAATTTTGGTGGCTGCCAAAAAAAGCAATTAATAGAAAATGGAAAACAAAGTCTTAACCAACTGTACTAGAAGTAGTTAATATAGCAAGAGAGATAAAACAACAGGAGTGTCATGAAGCAAATCACACAGAAAAGAATAGAAATTGAGTGAACAAAACATGCAGAATAATACTTTGGGAGAGGAATAAGGAAAAGCAGGAACTGAACGAGCTTTGTAATGTTTGAATGACAATGATTGGATAGAGTATAATTGATATTTAACGTTTGCAACTTAAAATGTGTCAATATGGTTTGTTTTCATTTATATAAAGTTATGATTGCCTATGTCATAAGTGATAATTTAATAAAGATGTTTCTTGTTTAAAAAAGCAGAAAGTCACCAAGCTGTATTAGTAAGAACAGATTTGTTTAAAGAGACATTGGATATAATATAAGAGATTGCTGAGAGACGTGGAGTCAGACAACATTTGCATTTTGTGGAAGGAAACTGGTGTGCACAGCAGTAGCTCTTGGAGAAAGAATCATCCATAGTGAAGTAATACCTTGAGAAAAAATATGAAAATAGTTCCATGAGAAATCCAGGGAGAGAGATAGAGATACCCACAGAGATTGTTTCCTAGCAATATAGGACTGAATTAAAAGTACTTGCTGTGTACGTAGTTAAACCAAATGACTTTGTTTTGTTTCAGTGGTGGAACTCATATCTGTATGTGTGTGTTTACATAGACACACACACACACATATGGGTTCCACCACCTTCATCAAATTTACTTTTGTTGATCACATATGAACGGCAAAACACCTGGCGGATATACTGGGGTGAGATCACTGCTATAGCAGGGAATGGGTTATGCTGTTTCTCCACTATTGTGAAGTCTAGGAGTTGGGTTACATAAATAACAGGGGATGTACGCTACGCAGGAGGAGCTTGCCTCCTGCAAAACTAATTTATTTTTCATTTGCATGCTCCAAGAATATTTCCTGGAGCATGGTCAGTTTGCTGTAATTTTTTGAGACTGATTTTTTTTTTTTTACATAATGTGAGTTAGGTTAAGTTATATGTGTGTGTGTGTGTGTGTGTGTAAATGGGAGAGCCAAATTTAATTAAATATACTTTTAGCTAATAACAAGCAAAAAAAGAGAACCAAGGAGAGAAAGTACTGCCACTTCTTTTATTACTATTCCACACACCAAAAACGTTATGAACGCCTTCAATTACAATTGTGTTTTTGTCCCAATAAACATGGACTTCATCAGATAAAAGCCATTTCATCTCATTTGTCTTTTATACAACTTCCCAAACTAAAACCCAATAAAAACCTTTTATTTCAAATTCAGTAAGCAAATCAAGTTCCACCTAGTTCATTAATTATTAATGATAAAACAATTCATTTTTCGTTTAAAATCAACAACTCATGAAATCATTCATTCATTTTAATATCTTGTAATTGTATAAATTCATTTAAATTTTTTTTTAAAAGCAATATATAATATAATATATAATATATATACTTTAAAAATTTTTGTTATATTTCGATGATGCATTCTAAACAATGAAATAAAAATATCCCAAAATTTCATAGCAACAGTGCCACCTTCTGTTTTTATTTAATATTGCACATTGTTTTTTCCTTTTACATTCTAGCTGCTCGTAATTTTAATAGGGGTAAAATGGATATATATTCATTTAATCCAGGGGCTTTGTTCGCTTCTAGGGTTAACTGCCACCACAATTCCCTGTAACCTACTATTTCCTCCCAGGGGCCTCCTCTAATATCACATTTAACCTGATCCAGGACAAAGAAACAAAATTTATATCCCTCACATATCTTAGAATCTCTAAACAATGCATTAGTCTCTTTCCCCTTTTTTATGTCGTAAATGTGTTCATATATTCTTTTCTTGAGAGTCATCTCTGTCTTGCCCACATAAAAGGAAAAACATTTTCACGGCCTGTGCACCTACTTTTGCAAACCTGGTTTTAACAAATTGGGAAGAAAAGCATATTTTCAATTCCAATTTTGTGAGGTATTGTAAGTTATACAAAAGGTTCCTAGATGATATAATAATTTTTTGGACTGGGGGTCAAGATAAATTGGAGGAATTTATTGAATATATAGGGGGAACAACTGATTTCCTTAGATTTACATCTATAAATTCAGAAAAAAAACATCCAATATTTGGATATAGAGATTCTTAAAGTAAATAATACCTTGAAAACTAGAGTTTATAGGAAACCTACCTATGTAAACTCTTTTTTACATTTTAATAGTGTTCAACCAATACATTGTAAGAGAAATCTAGTGAAAGGACAGTTTGTCAGAGGGTCAAGAATGACCAGTAATAATGAAGATTTTACAAAAGAATGTGACCTATTAGAAAGAATATTTTTAGAAAGAGAATACCCTAGGGAGTGCATTAAAAACAAGAATGGAAGTGGAAAGAGGGAGAATAGACAAATTTAGGCCCATCCTAGGAGAAAAAGAAGGAACAAATATTAGTAATGAGAAGAGGGTAGATTTAGGGGAGGACTTCCAGCAAGCCCTAATATTAGAATACAATGCATTGAATAAAAATATTAAGGCAATATTTCAAAAGGAATGGGAGAAATTTGGCTCCCTCACAGATTTGGATAGACTCCCTCAAAGGATACCTAAGATTGTCTTTAAGAATTCCATTAGTGTAAAAGGTATACTAGAGACAAAAAATAATTTGTGGAGAAAGGGATAGTAAGGAAAAAATAGTGACTTTTAGGTGTGGGAAATGTAGACAATGTGAATTCATAATGAATACGGAACAAAATTTATTTGGAGAGCAGGGGACGTTGGCTAACTAGTCAGGGATATTTTAACTGTGACTCCAGAGGCCTGGTATATTTTGCCATTTGTGAAAAATGTTTTTCCTTTTATGTGGGCAAGACAGAGAGGACTCTCAAGAAAAGAATATATGAATACATTTACGACATAAAAAAGGGGAAAGAGACTAATGCATTGTTTAGACATTCTAAGATATGTGAGGGATATAAATTTTGTTTCTTTGTCCTGGATCAGGTTAAATGTGATATTAGAGGAGGCCCCTGGGAGGAAATAGTAGGCTACAGGGAATTGTGGTGGCAGTTAACCCTAGAAGCGAACAAAGCCCCTGGATTAAATGAATATATATCCATTTTACCCCTATTAAAATTACGAGCAGCTAGAATGTAAAAGGAAAAACAATAAGTGCAATATTAAATAAAAACAGAAGGTGGCACTGTTGCTATGAAATTTTGGGATATTTTTATTTCATTGTTTAGAATCCATCATCGAAATATAACAAAAAAATTTTAAAGTATATATATTATATATTATATTATATATTGTTTTTAAAAAAACATTTTAAATGAATTTATACAATTACAAGATATTAAAATGAATGAATGATTTAATGAGTTGTTGATTTTAAACGAAAAATGAATTGTTTTATTAATAATTAATGAACTAGGTGGAACTTGATTTGCTTACTGAATTTGAAATAAAAGGTTTTTATTGGGTTTTAGTTTGGGAAGTTGTATAAAAGGCAAATGAGATGAAATGGCTTTTATCTGATGAAAGTCCATGTTTATTGGGACGAAAACGCAATTGTAATTGAAGGCGTTCATAACGTTTTTGGTGTGTGGAATCGTAATAAAAGAAGTGGCAGTACTTTCTCTCCTTGGTTCTCTTTTTTTGCTTGTTATTTAGTCGAGTGGAGAGATTTCGCTTTCTGGAATACTTTTAGTTAATGCCTATTTTGTTGACAGTTTGGTTGACTAAGCAGATCATCAACATTTTTGTGACATCACACAATCCCTGCATGTGTGATAATGTGTTAACATTTGCATGTTTATGTTTTGTTGTTGAGCTGTATGTAAAGCTATATGTCTACGTGTATATGCATGCTTCTTCTACGACATATATATGCATGCTTCTTCTACAACATATACTGAACTGCAGTTCTCAAAAACACAACTCTAATTCTAATTCTGTGAAATTATTCCTTCAGCTTCACATTAATATTTAAGCACAAGTACTTACAATAGAACAGACTTTCAATAAATAACCCAGACCATTCACAAAATTAAATAAGTTTATCTGCAGCGTGTCAAGTCCTCTCATGCCCCACGTGGTGGACTTTAAACCATGACAGTATCTTCATTGTTTTTCTCATTCAAAGATCAATCTGGCTTTAAGATGGAACATCAATTACAAAAATCATAATGATGTGTTAATCTTTCTCTGAGTCAGGGTGCCCTGAAAGACACAATAATAGCCATAATCTGAGGAAAAACACATTGTGTCAGTGCCTCATGATTTGAAGTGAATAAGGAAGTGCATGGTTATGGTACATTTTCAAGAGCTAAAGAGAAACATATAAGCTATGTGTTCTTATTGTTTGTGTGTGTGTGTGTGTGTGTGTGTATATATATATATATATATATATATATATATATATATATATATATATATATATTTATTTATTTATTTGCAGTTGGTTTACCAGGATAGTCCATTGGGCCAGAATGAACCCGTTTTCAATGGAGTCCTGGGGAGAAAAGCTCCAGTAAGAAGGTTACAATAGGTTTTACATTAGATTGCAATGTTTACAAGTCAACAAATTAGAGCAATATATATATATATATATATATATATATATATATATATTTAAAGAGTCTCTCTCACACACACCTACCTATATATTTGTGCGTGTTCTTGTATGGATGTAGATGTATTTATCTGTAAAGACATTTTAGTGTAGCCAGGCAATCAGTGCTTTTACCTCATACCTTAAGAGCTATTCCTTATGGAGAGTTTATTAGAATTAAAAGACTGAATTCTGATGTTAAATTGGCCTATGATGAATCCCTTAGGGTAGCTAAAATGTTTATTAATAGGGGTTATGATGTCACTGAAGTTAAAAATAGTCTTATAAAAGTATTTAAAAAGAGTTTCAATATAAAAACATCTGATAGTGGATATAATAATAATAGTTATAATAAAAACACATTAAATGAAGAAAAAATGTTTTTTGTTACAAAACACACAAACTTTTCTGGCATTATGAATGAATAGTATTGGAATTTTACTAAAAAAGAGATTGTCTCTTTAAAAAATACTGAGCTGATTATATCATATAAAAAAGCTAAAAGTATTAAAAATTTCTTAGTTCATAGTATTTTCAAACAACCTAAGATTAACATATTTAATAACATTAAATATGTAGGAACATTCCCTTGTGGTAGTTGTTCAGTGTGTAAATATATAGTGACTGAAGTGGTCAAAATTAATGGAAAGAATTTTTCTGTTAGAGCAAAATATTCCTGTAGAAGTAGGGGATTAATTTATGTTATTTTCTGTACATGTAACAAATATTATATTGGTGAAACAAAGAGAATGTTGGCGGACAGAATAAAAGAACATGTCAGAGATATGAAAAATAAAAAATTAAGTAGTCCCATTGCAGAACATTTTAATTCTGTTCATGGTGGTAATATTAGTTGTATGAAAGGGACGGTATTAGAACATGTACCTCTCCACTATAATAATATGGACTATCAGAAAAATATATTGAGACAGAAGGAGTCCATTCTCATTATGAAATATGGCACTTTATTTCCCCATGGTCTAAATAGGGAATGTAACTGGCAAAGCCTTATTTAGGGCTATATCTTTAAGTATTTATTTTGTCATGTTTTAATTGAATGATAGTTTAATTTAATTTAATTGATTGTTTTATGATTGTATATAATGTGTTTTTTTAGAAACTTTAGGATTTTACTCTGTATAGGCTGTGGCCAAGGCGCTAGAGAAATAGAACTGTTACTTTTGGAAGTGTATTGAATCGCATTGAATAAACCATCCAGACTTTGAAAGTAGAGCTGGGACTCACTTTTTGTTCTTGTTGTTGCTAATTCTGCTGGCGTTTTCTCTGTTGTTTTCAAATCAGTGCTTTTGCTTTAGTAGTTGGGTAGAAACATGTGTACCCAGAGAAAATGCATGTAGACATGGAAAACAAACATGTAAGCTCAACAGAAACAGTGATTGGAAGTCAAGAGAGAATACCAGAATATGGGATTCATAAATGCAGTGTGCAGTTCTATGCATGCATTCTGTGCACTATGGTTAGTGCACCGACTGTTAGTACCATTATTCATAGACATGGATCACAGCACTGGCAGCCATTTTTGAAAGAAAAGCTAATGTCTGTGAATGGTGCACAGGTATGCAAAGTAATCTGGAGCACTATGCACAGCAGTGCTACTGACTGAATCACGGTGCACTATGTTAATGCTACACTGTGAGAACATCTTGGAACACCTGCTTAGAAAGGTGCATCATACTTCACTAATTGGTTGTTACCTGCTACAGTGTGCACTGCCATTATCTTACACAATGATTCATTCAAATCGTTCATTCATTAGGAAAACAGTGTAGCTAGGTTCTTTATCATATTAGAGTAATGGCAGGATTTTGTGCCATGAGAACTCCAACTGGGTTGGATCTTAGGAACCTTAATATGTGTATGTTATAGTGCGAGGTTTGCCTGCACAGTAAGGGACTCCAGGACCAGTAGGAGTTTTCTTATTACAAAAATATATTGTAACCTCCTTTTGTCACTAGCATTACTGCTCAGCCAGATCATCATGGAAGGGTGATCATTGTGGCAACAAGCACTACACTGTCTGTAGGTTAGCAGTTCTAGGGCCACATTACCCTTGACACAAGCCTGATCACAGTTGGTATGCTCTATGTGAATTACAAATAATCCTGGGGGCATGGCATTTGTACATGTACTTCATGCATGGAGTGCCAGGGGCGTGGAATTTGCATATGTACATCACACATGGTGTGCCAGGGACATGACATTTGCACATGTACTTCATGCTTGGAGTGCTATGACTACACGAGACATTCAGATTCCATACAAAGTCCTACCCCATTCTGTATCAATCTTTATGAATCACATGGGGCATTGTTATGCAGAGGAAGCTTATTCCATAATCTTGGATGGCACTGTATAATATGTCACTTTTTTTTTTGCATTATGGATACTTATTTTTAGTATTTGGTTTCCTCAGACTATTCTTAGCTTCTCCAATGGTACACAAAACTGTCTCATAAACAAGGCCTTATTGGCAGGTTAGAGGTCACCTGCAACTAACTTACAATAAATAATGTATAATGACAGTTTCTGAAGCCTTTCTGAATTGTTCAAGTATCACAATTCTATTTTTTTTTTTTCAGAAGGAGGCACTGTACTTTTTCAAATGCCTTGTCTGAAGGATAGAAAATGCTATACTGTATTCAATAATGAGTTATACCAATGAGACCCAAAGTGACACAGTGCTCTCCTTGCATTGACTGGACATGTTTTTCGAATTAGATGGATATGCTTTCTTGACTTTGATGGGACACATAGTGGTCAGAGTTTAAACATACGACTAGTATAGTCTCTACATCTTTAATGATGTTGTCAAAGTATAAAATGTTGACTATTATATGCCCTAGATATTTAATGATGCCGATTTTTAAGATGTAACTATTTATTTAGCAGTAATAGTTTGTCATTTTTCCATGTCTTATAATGCTAGATTTACTAAGATTAAAAGTGAGGTCATTACTGTCGTACCAGATGTATGTTTGTTATAGACCAGCTTGGAGAACTTCAGCATCTTTTATTAATGTTTATAATCATCCACATATTTAGTTAACCATAAACCCATTACTCACTTTTAAATCTAAGAAGAATATTTCAGAAAAGAAGCCACAGTACAAAGCTCCATGGAACATCATTGTTAACACCTGTAAGGATAGACAAGTAAATCCCCCACATTGGCTCATTCTGCGCTATTGCTTAGATAGTGGTTTAACCACACAATTACACATGAACTGACATTGAATACTACTAATTTGTTAATAGTTAAGTTATTGTAAAGCCAAAGGAAGGGTAAAATGTTGGCTTATCAGTTAAGGAAGCAGACCGCCTTTCTGTGGTTAAATCATCTTGCTTCCATCTGAGGGTGCCAGAGAATTAACAAGTGAATGTGCCCTAAGGATCTCTCAATTTTCATACATGTCGTGGTCTCTGGTCAAGTCATCTAATGGAATGCCCCTTATATTGGGCTTCCTGACACTTGAGTGACTTGTACAGTGGATACAAAATTCTCCAACTTACTTAAAATGTTCCTCCTTATTTGCATCCTGTGCTCACGTATAACAATGGGTTTCTACTGCATACACAGGGTTTTTGTATTTTGATCAATGACCACCTTGATTGTAATCAGTGTTAGTTTCTACTATGCTATTTGATTGTAATTTTTTTTTTTGTTATAAATTATATTGCATCTTGTATTTTGTATACGTTTGGAGTTTTTCTCCTAGGGCATCCATTGAAAAAGGGCTTTGGCCCAGTCGGACTAACCCGATTAATAAATGTCAAATAAATAATAAATAATGCTAAAGCTTTGCACTTACTTTTATTCTGCATTTCAAATGTTTAACTGTGTTATTTATTTATTTTAACCAGGTAGGTTAACTGATGTAAAGGCCCTTATCAGCCATGATCTGAGTTCCATGGAGCAAAATTACAGTAATACAGATAAATTGGTTAACTTACCTTAAACTGTCTCGTCTTTGAGCAAATTAAAATATTTCTACATATATTACATATCGATTCAAACTTCTGTTAACATATATTGATTTAATATCACACGCATTATATAGCACATACAGCACACACAATGGTTTAATTATTAGTGCACTTTCACACAGTAGTTTTAACAACTACCAACACTTCAAGCAATATTATATTGTTTTTAGACTAGTTGCAATGAAAAGGAAGGATTGCTTTATTTTATCCAGCCTCCTAAAAACAGTCCCATTTACATGTCTCAGGTAGATGTTGCTTAAGCCTCATGTTGAAGGCTGCAGATTTCTGTAGCTTCCTGATTGTCCCATGGATGATTATTTTAGCAAGTCAGACTCAGTTGGCACAGTCCCAAGGGCAGCATGATGACCCAGTAGATAGTGTTGTTCACAGTAAAATGTTCCTGGGTTCAATTCTCGGCTGGGGGTGTCTCTGTGCAGAGTCTGCATGTCCTCCTTGTGTTCAAGTGGGTTTTCTCCAGGTGCCCTGGTTTCCTCCCACATTCCAAAGACATGCAGTAGGTGAACTGGGTAAGCTGAATTGGTCATATGTTTGAGTGTGTGCAGGATTGCATGGTATGGAAGATCTACCATGGCAGAGTAATCCACCCAGTGGTATAAACCTTGGCTCTAGATGATTGTCACTGTTGAAGTGACACCCCAAACCCCATGTGCAAAAATGGGAAAAAGGGTTTGTGGGTGTATGGAATGATTCAATTGTGAGAGTACATGTTTTCCAGTGATAAAACGAATTGATAGTTTTTGAAAGGTTATGCTACTATCATTATTTGTTCTTAAGTTATATGAAGTAGCAGTTACCTGTAACAAGCCTAATGGAGACCGTAAGTATATTTCGAATAATTTAAAAAATGTTGTCAATAGCTGTCTTTCTTGTTACAGGGATCCAATTTGCTTTTTAAAGTAGTAAACAGTGATGGATTCTGGGGTCAGCCAGATTAATAAACCTATAGATGTTTTTTACTGTAATCTGCACTAAATTTGCATAGTGCATAAAGTTTGGTGAGATGACAAGAAGGGCTTATGCAAGTGTTGGTATGAATACATTTTTTGCCTGAGAGGATGTTGGAAATTATGTAAGCCATTTTAAGTCAATGGAGTATCTTATCCACTACTCGTTTGAATAAGTGATTAAGGTCCATGAAGAGGCTAAGTGCCTGTGCTCAATGACCTGATGGATTGCCATTTAGTAGATTATTCAGCATTATGGATGATGCATCCTGCAACCGATATGGGGTTGCAAACGCCATTATAGCAGCCTTTTTGAAACTATAACCCAGTTCTAGAAACTATTGGAAAGTCTCCTTGAGGTTTTATTTGTAAGCTACATGGAGTTGTTAGAACTGAGTAGCAACATTTCTTTGCCATACATGATAATATTAAGATTAGGTAAATCCATGCTGAATTTCTTTAGGAAGATGAAGAAAAGTATATGACCTAGCTCTGATGCTTAGACGTCCAGATGAGAAATGCCCTGTGTTTGCCTAATATAACTTCCGGTAATTTGCTGCAGATGAAGAAAATAATATGATCTAGTTCTGTAGAGCATCTGATGAAAAATTATATGGGTTTGTGGCTGAATTACCAGATTGGTTTACCTGTGAGCCTTCAATGATCTTTTTTTGGCTCACCATTAACTCATTCCCTCCAGAAGAGCTGTTTCGAGTGTGTACCTTTAACTCCTAGTGGGTGTGGCTTCAGCCTTTAAAAAATTAAGTTATCACCTTACAATACTGACAGAGGTCATATATCAATGCAGTTGTGTTTGCCAACATGTATGCTTCAAGATAAAATATTCTGATACCTTGGATGTAGCATGGTTTTGGAATTATTAATGCAAATTTGAACAGGCAATATTTGACGCCTAGAGGAGCAGTAGGAGGTAACTGCAGAAATGCCTGGAGATGTCACTCTGCTGTAATAAATACCAAAAACTATGAAATTAAAATATACAAAAACATAAAAAAAACAAAATCTTTTTTTCCATAGATGGACAAGCCCTCGAGCATTTCTGATATGGGAAGCAAGCCCCCACTTCCCCAAAAATTATATATACCTAATGCACAGTTGCACCACAGTGGACAAAATGGTGAAAAACAGAAAAATGTACCACCGACTCTCACAATAAAATCGACTGTTGTGAAACTCACCAGAACATTAAATTCTTGAAGTAAAGCCACTTGAGCACCAATGCAGTGATTACCTGTAATTATACTTTGGCAGGTATAACTTCAAATGATTTGTAGTTCAGGTAATAAGTAAATAAGATAACAACAACAGAGCCAAAGTTCAAATTCTGTTTTGTCAAAAATATTTTTTGTTATTAAGAACAGCACAAATAATATATTGTAATATGAAGCAGAATAGCACATTTTCCAAAAACATTAGAACATGATGCAACATATACAAACTGTGCGCAATATCCCTGCGTTTAGAAAGTAGGAATATGAGGTTTACTGAGTCAAAAGCTTGAATAATATCAATAAAATCCCACCTATAAAATGACCACTGTTCGCATGTGTAGTAATAAAAGCTTCTCTAAGAGTGAGTTGTGCATCTGATATGAGGTCAAAGTTGTTAATATGTTCCAAACCTTGTTTATATTTAGGCTTTTTGAATATCTTAGTGATTAGGCAGAAATTTGAGATAGGGTGAAAGTCATAGGAGTTCTTTTCATCTGAGTATTTTAGGTAGTGGCATCATCAGTGTATGTTTAAACTGAGCAGGTACAATGCTTGTTCTGAGACTGTGGTATAATATATATATATATATATATATATATATATATATATATATATATATATATATATATATTTTGCAAGAATGAGAAACTGCAGTCGAGAGAAGATGGATGAGGTGATAAGATATGATTCAATAGTGCTGTAGGGAAAGAAATTATAGTCACTTGTAAGGGACGATGTTGGAGCCGACATCAGTTTGATAACTCTGTCCATCTGGCATTGTTCATTGCATGTTAACAGTATGAAGGAAATTTTTATAGTGGCTGGCACAGTGACACAGTAAATAACATAGTATCTCACGTAAGAAGGTTCTCTGATTTCAGCCTTGCTGGGGTCCCTTTTATGCTGAGTTTGCATGTCATTCATGTGTCTGCATGAGGTGTCTTTGGTGATCCCAGCTTGGATTCTGAAAGAATTCTACCACAAGCATAAAGTGCTGTGGCAAAAATGGTGAGTTTTTGCAATAGTGAAAAACTGACAGACAGATTAGCTGTAATGAGGAAAGACCTCATTATTGTCTAATTTTCATGACTCTTAAATAATTGTGTTACCACTAGTGCTAATCAGCACTTTGCTGTAGTAATCACCACTGGTGATCCATGCATCATTTTGGCACAAGTACCCCTTCATTCAGTGTCCCACACATGTGCAAACATTCAAACACACACACACACACACACACACACACACACACACACACACACACACACACACACACACACACACGTACACAGACAAACACAGACATGCACACGTGCACACACACAAACAGATGTGCACAGACACACACACACACCACTATACCTCTCAATAGTCCCCAATTTTACAGAGCATTCATGACTTTATCTTTTATATTTGCAGTGCCCCTCATCATGGACAAATACAGTCAGCCAATACTGCCAGAGATTTGAGTTTAATACTTCTTAGTCTTTATAAAATGCTTCATGCTGCAAAACTCTTTTCTGTTAATTTAGTAAGTTACTTGGAAGAATATTTCAAATGTGTCCCTGTTATTTAGTGTCTTACTGTACAATATTACAGCCATTGCTTTTTAGTCTATGGTTAGCTGAGAAATAGAGAAGGCCACACACACACGTACACACACCTACTCTACCTATCCTGTACCTACCACCCCTGCTGTGACCACCCAGCTAGACACACATCACCTGAGACCAGTCATATACTGACATACATACACTGCCACACACACCCACAAGCATAACCCATCACTATCTCTGTGCTAAACTTCCTGACACTACAGTGTTATGTGGTCTCTCCCATTCAAAAATAATGGCTGGATGTAGTATTTTGGCTTTGTTAAATAATGCATTTGATTGTTTTATATTACACAGCGAGTGATATACTCACATAAATGCCTTACCACAGGCATTTCTAGGGGAAAGCCCATAGCTAATCATCATATACCACTCCCCTCTAATGCCTCATTATCATTGTAGCAGGCCATGGTGGTAGCCCACCACAGTGATTCTACAGACCTTGTAGAATCTCTACAGTGAGTCTGTTTAAAGAATCCAAATCAGAAAATGCTATCACCAGCAGTATAATGGCATGGCCATGTTATGGTTTACCACTGGCAGTAATTCTTTTTGAATCCCAGGGACAATTTCCAAATCCAGTGTTTATCCAAACAATCCTGTCTTGGTTTGTGACTGACTGAGGAGTTGCTTGGTAAGAGTTTTATTTGAATTTATATTTTATTTCTTACCACTGTTTTTCAGTGTTTGTAGGAAGGAAGGGATAGCTTGTAGATAAGGAGATTTACTTTGATGTATATTTTATTGCTTTGTGTTTCACTGATGGTTTTTAGAAATAGAGGTTTTAGACAGGCAAACTCTAGCTATCTCAAGGGACCTAGTCAGTTGTGAAGTCACACAAACTGCAGAGAATAAAATCCACAGCTTATCTAAATGATCCTGTCTTGGTTTGTGATTTATTGATCTTTACTGTTAAAAAGAGGTACAATTGTGAGTGATAATGAACAGAAGCTACTGTGCATGATGTAAAGGAATTCCAGCTTTTGTCTAACTTCCAGAACTTGTACAGTCAGAGCAACAACTTTACTGTCCTTAATTTAGTATTTAGCTATGTATTGTTTACGATTTTTCTCACAGAAGTTGATTTAAGTTACCTGTGAATTCTGTGGTAATTGATTTTAATTTTTCTTTCTTTTAGAATTTCTCATTCATTTGCAGTTGGATATGGATTCCTTAAATGAGCATGTCATTATTAATTTTATTGATTTTAGATAAAACAAATTTATAAATTATCTCACAAATTTTACAGAAAAATTGTAATTTCACAGGTTATAACATATAAAGCTCAAATGACTATGCATAATAACTGATAAAATAACTGAAGTATTTACAAAGACATCCATTAATCTTTACATAAAAGGTGGTACTTTAACCATTTTTGATTGTGTATCACATATAGAAGAAAAAAGGAAACTGAAGTTATTCATTGTAATTGTTAATCTTTTTTCAACAAATTCTGTAAATTTACTGACATATAATAAGCATAAGTCTTTCTGGTTGTTCTAGAAATTATAGTTTTAAGTTGTAAATGACAAACGCCATTTAACATATTCTTGAATTCAGTGAAAGTAGGAGGGGCCTCAGATATCCAATTTTTTGTTTCTAGCTCTTTCTAGCCATAGCAAGTATTGCCCAGAGTAAAGGATATTTTACTTTTTTAACACTGTGTGATATAGGTGTATTAAAAAGCACCAGAGACTTGTTAAGTGTGAAATTATCTGTGAATAGTGTCTGTAATAGTTAATTAACACTTCCCCAAAATACGCTTATAGCAGGGCAATCATGGAACATATAAGTCCATATCTGACTTACATTTGTTACAAATGTTCTGTTTTCTGTTGATTGTATTCATTTGTTGAGGAGTATAAAAGGATCTGTACATAAATCTCCAGGTGTATAATTTACATTTAAGTGACAGAGTTGTTTTCCGTGCTGATACTAATATGTTTATTTTGTCTTGATTACAGGGAAGTTCATTATTAATTGTGTAGAAGTAATTCCAATAGCTTTCTGGGCAACTATATGTTTCATCTCTTATGATTCTGAATATAAAGGAAAGTTTGCCTGAATACATTTGTTTATGCTGAAGGATTGACTGAAAGTAATCTAGTAATGTACTACTATCATGTTTGGTAATTGGTGAGATCAAATCTATTTTATTGTCTATAAATAATCTGAGAGTTTGTATAGCTAGCCATAGGGATTTGTCCAACTGAAATTCCTGTATTATCTGATCTACACTTTTAGCTTTACTGTCTGAAATCAGTTAAAACCAAAACCTAAGTTCATTTTGTTTAAATAATGTGATTTTGTTTCAGTCTGATGTTAACAAAGATTTCTGAGTAAATGCTATGGGGAATAGTAGAAAAAAAACATTCTTTATATCTAAGATGTTTATATATGAAGTTTCTGAAATTTGTTAGAATATGTAGCTGGTTGTGTGTTTGGGTGTTATACAGGTAGTAAAGTAATCTTCTAGCATCCATAACATTGGATTGTTTATTATTTCTAGCTTATAAGTTAGATGTCTCATTATTAGTTGCATAGTGCTGTTTCCAAATAACCTTTCCATGTTGTACAATTGTTCTAATTATAGAAGAATTTGAGTATAGGTTCAGATCTGGAAATGCTATCCCCCTTTGTCCAACTATTTAGATGTTGTTTAAGAGCTATTCTCGTCTTTTTTTGGGGAGACGAAAGAATTTTAATATCAAAGAATTTAACTTTTTGGTAAATATTTTGGTAGGAAGTATTACAATAGATTGAATAATATATAGCATCTTAGGTAGGATTATCATTTTTATGATTGTTAATCTTTCTTCTGTTGTGAATAAAATTGTGTTCCACTTCAGTAATAGAGTTTGAATGCTTTCATGACATTTATTGTAATTTAATTGTATTATCGATTTTATGTCTTTAGCAATAATGATTCCTAAGTAAGTAATTTGATCTGTATTATATTTATTATTCTCTATAGTTCTTTTATTTTTGTTTGAGTATATAGGTAAGATTTTGGTTTTGTTATCATTAAATGACAATCCCAACATCCTATGAAATATATTGATGGAATTAAATAATGATGCTATTGAGGAATCATTTCCCTTTGTAGTAATAAGTACATTGTCTGCAAATAGCTGGATCTTAGAAGTTATTTCCTCATTAAGCTCTAGTCCTTCTATATTTTTATTTTTCCTTATATCATTAGCTTATGGCTCCATTATTAGGGTGAATAGCAGGGGAGAGAGGGGCATCCTTGCTTGGTTCCTTTTATGATAGGTGTTTTGTTTGAGATGTATGATCCTATTTTAATATATGCTAGGGCTCCCTTATATAGATGTTTTAGTAAATCAATAAAACTGTTTGATAAATTTAGACAGTCTAGTAATATGAACAGATAATCCCAATCTATTGAATCGAATGCTGAATTTATGTCCAGGCTTATTAATGTCAAGTTTTTCTTCTTTCTTTGAGAGTAATCAATTAAGGCTTGAGTTTGTTTGATATTATCAAAAGTGCTTCTGTTAATTACAAAGCCTGTCTGGTCATCATCTATTAAATGTTTTAAGAATTTATTTGGTCTTTCAGTATAGATATTCATAAAAATTTTATAGTCCACATTCAATAGTGAGATGGGTCTATATGAAGAACAATATTTAGGGTATTTGTTAGGTTTTAGAATGGGTGCTATAAATGTGTATTTCCAAGGAGGCTGCATTATAATGTCATTCTGAGCTGTATTGTAAACTTTGTGGAGTAAGGAGATAGCAATTTTAGGCATAATTTTATATAACTCGGGTCTAATTCCATCATTTTCTGGTGCTTTATTTTGTTTAAGTTTGTTAATTTGAGTTTGTGTATCTGCTAGGGTGATTTATCTATGACTTCTGCCTGTTGCTTGTTGAGTTTGTTATAGAGATTTTTATTAATAAATTATTTTATTTTATCTTTAGATTCCATGTTATGTGTGGTTTAATTGTGTGGAAGTGATTTCTAAATTCATCTACAATATCTTGTATACTATATACATCCTTCTTCCTCAAAGAATATGTTTCTTTAATATGATTATGTTTATTTGCTCTTTTAGTTTTGTTCTTAAGGTTAGTTAAGTGTTTGGGGTTTGATGAACAAACCAGAAATGTATATTTTTCTAAGGAGATCATAGTCTTGTGATGAAGTATAGCTCTATGTTCCTCATTCAATTTGTCTATTTCATCTATAAAGTTATTAGATATAAGCTTATCTTTATTTTTAAGATGTAACGTATCTAGTTTATCTTGTATTATTTTCAAATCTTTATCCCAAGATTTCCTCTTCTTAGAATACCATTTGTTTATTTGTCCATATAAATAAGCTTTTAAAGCAACCCATGTGTATATATCTAGAGTGTTATATGTTGAATTTATACTTATAACATTTTGTATTTCTTCTTTTAAAAACATTTGAAAATCTTTTAATTGTGTACGATATGCAGGAATTCTTTTTATTTGTACATTAGGTATACTGTTGATGTTAAGCTCAAACATAATAGAATTATGGTCGGAAATTGGGCATGATATGATTTTACTGTTTGTTAAATCATTTATTATTTATGTGGAGAGTATTATCCTACCTATTCCTGAATATGTTTTGTATATGTTGGAATAGAATGTCTATTGTAACCAGCTCTGATCTGTATAATCATGAATATCTTTTAGTTGATAAGAATCCATGAATTTTATTAATTGTTTAGCCTGTGGTGTTATCTTTTATTTCCCTAAAGTACTAGAATCCTTTTCATCTAGAATACAATTGAAATCCCCAGCCATGATGATGTTTCCTTCAGATTGAGAAAATATTTGGTTTAAATGCTGTTTAATAGTACTGGTTCCTATGCCGGGTAACCAATAGTTGTTTTTTATTTATTTCAGTTATAGCTAGACAGAGCATCACTTTGTCATCTTGAAATGACTTAATTATTCTAGGTAAAGGAAGTGATTTGTTCCAGAGAATTGCTACACCCCTTTTCTTTTTTGAATGTTCTGAACTTGCAATGATTGTATATTTGTTTGTGTTCAGAAATTTAATATTATCTTTCAATAAATGAGTTTCTTTAAAAAAAATTATGTTGGGTTTGTGTATGGCTAGATATTTAAATAGACTCCCTCTTTTGATTGGGTTATTCAGACCATTTATGTCGATTGATATACCTTTTAGTGTGGCTATTTTATATTTATAACAGTATTAGTATAATTTGTATTTTATCTATATTATATTTTATGTATCCCTCCCCGGAAGGAAACTTGTTTAATCTATATACTTTGATGCATATTTCATAGTGGGCAATATGTATTTTGCAATGATTGTAGCTTATGTTTTTATGTAAATCTATTATAATGGATGTCAGGTGAAACATTTTTATAAAATTAGCTGTATGTTGTAACTTATAGAAAAATGATGTTGCTCCCCGCCTGGAGTTATAAACTCCTTGTCCCAGTGACATCAGTCACTCAAATCAAACCCTTAGACAGTAGCAACAGAACATAGCAACCACTTGTATATATTAATTAAAACTAGGTAATGTACTAGATATTATTTCTTCTCATAACATAGTACATTTGATTTAGTATGACTCATCTGATATAACTATTCGTTCTTGAAAATTGAGTATGTTGTATACATTAAATATAACAAAGTTAAAGAAGGCATTCAGTATATAACCTAAATTAATGGGTTGTTCCAGTAGGAATAGTATAAGACCAAACTTTGTTAATCAACTTCTCTGTAATTGCACTAAACAATGTTTAATAAGGTGTTAATAACCATTGTCTGTTATCATTACAGTCCATTTATTTGTTGCCCTCTACAAGTAAAGCTTGGTATGTTCTAAAATAAATTGTTTCTTTACACTTTACTACTTTAAAACATTATGTACAGCCATACTATAAATCTCGATGAAACAAATACCTTTAATATATGAGAGAGAAAAAAATTTTTTTTTACTATAAAGCTTATGTAATCTTTTCCATTTGACAGCAAAAGGTAATGATAATTGAGTTTACAATAAAATAATAGCTTTAGTCTTATATCATCCATTATGTAGCATCATCTAACCTGTGTAGTGATTTTATATATGTTATTATTGAATTAGCTGTGATGTCCTTGCTGACTATTTCATTCCCTTTTCATTAATATATTTTACAATACTCACTGATGCACTCATTAGATATTTTACAATGTTAATAAAAATATCCTGAAGTGCAACGTGTTTACATTTAGTCACAAAATTTATAACAGATTGCAAACATTAGTTTATAATATCTTTCAAGAAAATATTCACAAATTAATTAGAATGTAAGTAGTTCTGACACTCACAAAATGAGACATTAGATGTAACTGAAATACACTTTGGTTGAGTGATTTTTCTCAGGCTGTGAGACATTAGTTTTGTATGACTACATGCAAGATTGGCTGTCATTGCAGATAATTAAAGCTTAAGGCTAACAAGCAGTTTTCTATAGCCCAAATTGACATTAGAGTTATATTTTATTCATAAACTGCCTTTCTTTTGCCCATATGTTATAATCCTCGTCGATTGATCTCTATTTTGAAAATTTTGAGCTGATTTGTAGGTTAGTAAATGTTGATTTAAAGTTAAAAACTATTTCCCAAAGATAACCAGGCTGTAAGCTTCCTGGTTTGGTTTGTCTTAATATGCTGATGTCATCAATGCACATCACATAGCTCTAATGAAGAACGAAGCATCTGAAGAGATTCCCAAGCTGTTTCTGAGTTGTTCGAGCTAATTAAAGCTCACAGATTATCAGCGCAAGGAGATTTACAGCCCAGAGGTTGTCTGTGATGAAAATCAGCTGGAAAACCACAAAAAAAAAGGTTACATCAGCTTTTTTCTATTTTAGTTAGTAGCGTATGAAGGAAAGGCTTTCAGGGCATCTCACAGCCAGCACGAGTCTATTACAAACTGCAGGCATTCACACAGAAGATATAGAACACTATATCACATCAAAATCATAGAAAAACACTTCCCTTTGTTAATTTGTCTTTTTCTCATCATTCCCGCAACCCACCCATTCTCCAGTTTCATATAAAGCACACTAATGAGAAGTGTAAAAAAAAAACTCAGTGGTAGTATCCCCTTCCCTTTCCTCTCAAAACATATGCCACATCAAACCAGAGAGTTATTAAAGGCATGTAACTCCAGAAAGTTGTTTAAAGGCATGTAAGCAGATGAGCTATTTAAATAACTATTTATAAACCTCTATAGGGACATATAATACTCAACTAGAAAGTAAGGAAGATGTGTGTGTATATATATATATATATATATATATATATATATATATATATATATATATATATATATTAAATATACAACTGCTAAAGCAGAACTTTTTTAGTCCAATTTTACTTATATAGGGGGTTGATGTTCATATACCTATGTTAATATAGGATCAATATTCTATTTATGTACTATTCCTAGAAAGTCTATATTTAGAAGATAGATTATGATATTTCAGTATTACTTTTTTATTATAATATGTAATTTTTCTAAAAATGACTGATACCATTACAGTTATAGAAGAGAGAGTATTATATAATTACTTTTATAATAATTAAATTAAACTTATGGGATATAGATAGCTGTATAAATATTTAATTTTTGTGATAAGAAAAGCTTACCTTGCAGAGAAAGCACAACAGTAAAAGGCTTACTTAATGACACAGTATCCACAGATGTAACAAGATGTAGAAGCATATTATGTTTTAGTTCATTTGTTTTTTAGTCTTTTTTTGTTTCTCTGTAGTTTTCTAGGTTGAGTTAGATGCCAATCATTTAAGAGAAGGGTTTGCTCATTCCATTTCTTCTATTTTTTCTAGGATCTTATGATTTTTAACAAAGATCAGTGCAGAGTCTAGGTCTTCAAACACCTTGGGTCCCTCTGGGATGAAAATCTTCAGCTTTGCAGGAAACAGAAGGTGAGTCTTCACTTGTGCTTTCTTCAGTTCTTTTATCAGAGGTAAGAATATTTTCCTTTTAGCTATTACCATAGATGAATAGTTATTGTCAAAATGTATTATTGTGTGATTGAATTTTATTGGAGACCTGGATCGGGCAGTTTTTAAAACTGATTCTTTGTCAAATGAGGAAAAACAATTTGACTATAACAGATCTTGGTTGTTTTTTGTTGATGGTATTAACTGCGGTTAGTGACCGGTGAGATCTTTCTAAGTCAAATGACATACCTTCTGGAAGGTCAAGAGTTTTTGGTAGCCAAGAAGTAAGAAAACTTGTCATGTTATTTTCTTCTATGTTTTCAGGTAATCCTTAAGTTGTTTCACTGGGATCTGTTCTTTGTAGCGTGGTGCTTTGTTTAAGTAAGAACTCTGCATTATTTTCATTTTCTATTAATCTGCCATCCATATCATTTAAAGCTTCTTCGATGCCTGTTATTTGGTTTTTTTGTTGTTGTAAGTCATCATGAAGTAGATCCATTTTAGTGTTTTTTTTCTTTGAAGTTGTCTATTTTGATATAATTTTTTGTAATTTTTTTGAAATTCTCTTTTGAGACTGGATTCTTGACTGCTGGTCTTTGTGAAGTTCATGTTGAATTTCTTCTTCAGATGAGGAGTAGTTTTCCAAGTATATTTTCAACTGGAAAATCTGCCTTCTTTTTATTTTTTTGTAGATATTGTTGATTATTATAGCTTTAGACAAAAAAAAGTTTGAAATTTTTAGTTAGAAGACAAAATTCCAGTGTAGATAAGATTTTTTTAGTGGAGCTATTGAATTCTGCTGCTACTCTGTGCCCGTCTTGGCCATATCCCCTCTTCATTAATTATTTTCTAAAGCACAAATATCTTGTACAGTGTAATAAATGCTATGTATACTTAAAGGTAATGCCTGATAACATTGATCTGTGTTTCTCATGTCAAAAGTTGGATGATTTGCTTACCATTATTAGTAGCAAATCTAGACTTACTGATAACTGCACTTATGCAATTAGCACAGCTTGGAGAACTGCTGTTACATAAATTAATGACTGATAAATAATGTTAGGCAAAGAGCAAAGAGAACGCAGTTAGGAAAGGATGTGTCTATTTTCTGTAAAGATCATTCAATCCCTACAAAACAAGACAACACAATGGAATTCTGGATGCAAGTATTCAGCAATCTGAGGATTTAGAGTATTTTGGAGGAAAAAAATGAAAATAAAAGGAAAAAGTTCACAATATGTAATAAGGAAGAAAAAGAAACTGGTAAACATCTGTAGAGAGGATACATGCTAAAAAGGACACTGCTTTGTTATGCATCACACAGATTGCAGGGAATGATAACATTATTCTACAAAAAACCTTCAGTCTACAAAAAAAAGGCAGAAAAACAGACAAAGTGTAGGTGAAAAGGAAGAAATCAACATTGAATGTGGAAGGATTTTAGAACATTATTGTAAGAAGAAAATAAGAAAGATAGATGTTGACAGCTTGGTTCAAGATCATTCCTTTATAATAACTGATAGAGCAGGTATTATTGAATTAGAAGTTGAGAAGTTGAAAATTCTTCAGATCTGGTCAGAAAAGATATGCCTGCAATTGGAGAGTTATTACAGGAACTGATATTTAAATTTGCAGAGAAGATAATGAACATCAAATAGTGTCATCCTTGCCAGGAGTAAAAACAGAGGATATGAGACAAAGCTTAGAATGCCTTAATTTAAGGAAGTAGGGATCTGTTTTTATTCATGTCAGTACAAATGATCTTATCCTCAAGGACTCTCTAACTGTTAGTAGGAAAGTTACAGTGCTCTTAGATAACATAGCTTGTACAGGTGTTAGGATGTATTTTTCACAAATCACATATAGAAACGAGAGTCAGGTCACTGTGAATGAAAAGCTGTTTTGGGTAAATACCTACATGAAAAAAGTTCCTTTTTAAAAAACGGAAATGTGTAAATCATTCTAGCCTAATTTTGGGCATACGAGTTCAGACAGGATGGTGTGCATTTGGCAAGATTAGGGAAGAGAATTTTTACAGCAGATATTTTGCAATAATTGATAAACACAAGGCAGGAATTTTCCAGGTTGAAAATTTAACAGTTCACAGATAATATTTAATGCATCTGATGGTTGTTAATGCTATGAGAACTAATAATAAACTTTTTTTTTTATTGGAAAATTTGCTGTGTTCCCACAAGATTGGTGCTTTTATTGTTTCTGAAATATGGTTAAAGAACAAAGACTGGAAACCAGTTTTGTCAACGTATAAATGTTTTTACTGTAACAGACATTCTAACAAAAAATCAGGTGGAGTGTTACAAAAGGCATTAAAGATAGTTATTAGACCTGTGATTATTACATGTTCAGAGATAACACCAATACTATAGATTGTGCATCTGTGACAATAAAGACAACCCTGGACCATATAATGGTTGTTGGAGTGTATAGAACTCCTAAGTCAAGTACTGATGACCTAGAGGAATTAATGTATTTCTTGCATGGAACACAGGAGGGAAGAATAATTGTGGTTGGGGATTTAAATTTACCAGACATAGGCTGGAATAATATTTATTCAACAACATTAGTAAGGAAATTATTCACAAAGTATGTTCAGAAGCAACAATGCTTCATATTGTAAAAAAAAATCTACTAGGGGAATAGAACATACTAAACATTGTTTATGTTCCTGAAAAATTACTGTTACTTCATGCCAAGATTTACCACCATTTATGTGCAGTGATTGGGTCTATATTACAATGACGAACGCTTAAATGTTCGAATCTGTAAAGGTCAACCTTAACAGATCGAACAGTTAAATGTTTGAAGTTATAAAATAATAAATAAAAAAAAAATAAATAAAACTAAATGGTTGTAGCAGGGGGGCAAGCCACCCTGCACCCCCACACCCCCCCTATTTAAATATACCAGCTCAGAGATCGCACTTAAGTGAACTACAGTGCGGAAATGGGAAATTTCCCATTCCCTAGACTGTAGTGCGATCTTGGAGTTGGTATATTTACATAGCGGGGGGTGTGGGGGGCGCAGGGGGGGTTGCCCCCCTGCTTAAACCCTTTAGTTTTTTTTTTTTACTTCTGATCTTTTTTTAGTTTTTAAAGTAATTTGAACGCTTAACTGTTCGATCTCTAAAGGTTGACCTTTAGAGATTTGAACATTTAAGCATTCGAGGATCTAATATAGACCCAGTGATCATGGGGTTATAAAGGTAAAATTGTTGCTAGATAGTTCTGCCAAACTGAAATCTAAACCAATGCACAGAAGATTAATTACAGATTATGTGGAAGCAAAACAGTCATGTAAAACTAGTTGGAGGTGTGTGTTCAGTGGAAAAACTGTAGAAGGAATGTGGAAAGTTTTGAAAGAGAAATTGTCTGAGTGCAAAAGATAAAAAAAAGTTTTAAAATCAGAATCTAAGGATACAGTGTCAGGGGGATATGTTTCCATAAGAATAAGATATCTGATTAAGGCGAAAGACAAAAAAATGTAAGAAATGTCAAAAAGGTTGAACTACAACTTTGAAAACTGAAATAAACAGCCTGGTCAAACAAATTAAGCACAGAGTGAGACAAGATCAACAAAAGTTTGAAGATAATTTATGTAAATATATTGACATAATAGGAAACCATTTTATAGATATACAAGATGTGGAAAGAGTAAATATGTACAAATTGATACACTGTGCATAGATTCTAACATTTATTATCAAACACAACAGAATATAGATATATTTACAAAATCTTAGCATAACAGTTTGGCTCCACAAAGGGGGTAATAAGTTGTGCTAGTGAAATCTAGGTAACCTCAGATACTGAAATCAAATTAAATTATATTGAAAAAGAACTATGCAAACTGGATCCAGCCAATGCATAGAGAGGAGACGGAATTAGGAATAATGCCCTGAGAACACTTCAGCAAGAACTTACAGTACCACTATATCTATTATTTAGTAGGTCTTATAAATATGGAGAAATTCCTCAAAATTGGAGATATGCGCTTATGAAACATGTCTTTAAGGGAAAGGGGAGTAGGACAAACCCAGAGTCATACAGACCCTTACGTCTACTTTCATGTTATGGAAAAATAATGGAAAAGGTAATATTGGATAAAGTTATTGTCAGAGCTGGAAAGGTTAGGACTTGAAACCATATAGCAGCATGCATATGTCGAAAATAGATCTATTACCATCTGTAACTTGCTGTTCTATATGAATGAAAAATTGTGCTGTGATATAATTTATATAGATTTAACTTCAGCATTTGACAGGGTCATACACCAAAACACAGATCAATAAATTAGAACAGCTAAGTTTCTATATACTCTTAAATAGATAGATAGCTGTATGGCTTACAAATAGGACATTTCAAGTATTGTAAAGTAATTGGACAGGTGAAATTCTTGGTTACAGTAAGGGCATCCCACAGGGCTCTGTCTTAGGCCCATACTTGTTAAGATTGTATATCTCAGACCTATCTTTTTCATCTGAAGTGTTCTATAGTCTGTATGCAGATGACTTGAAATTGGGTAAACTGATTATGTGTTGCAGATAGGGCACGTCTGCAAAATAACTTGAGAAAATTGACCACTTGGACACAGGAGTATAATATGCTGATGAATACATCAAAAACTAAGTATATGAAATTTGGGAGATATAAATTGAAAGGTGAATATTTAATACAATACTTAATACAACCCACAGTGACTGAAACTGTAGATTCATTTAAGGACCTGGGTATATGAGTAGATTCAGCTCTGACTTTTTCTAATCATATCAACAAATGGGTTAATGATAGTTATGAAACTATAGGTTGTATAAAAAGATTTATAAAGTCTAAGAAATCAGAAATGATGAAGGCATTCTTTGTCAATTACATTAGACCCAAACTTGAGTATGGAATAACAATATGGAAACATTATAAGAAAACAAGCATGAGTAAACTGGAGAGACTACAGAATAGATATATACAAAGGACATTCATAGATTATTATTAAAGACTAAAATATCTGAACTTGTACAGTATCTCACTATACTTCTCAATCTGAAATCTGCACAAAGAACCATGAAAAGTAGGTACAACTGTCCAAAAATCTGGACACTAATTAACATAAAATGTGCGTGTATAGTAATGTAACTCCTCCCACTCCAATGGAACTGTGGTACAACATTCAAATAATTGTGAAAATCATCTCCAATTTAACATTAACTCTGAAAATAAACATTCACACAGAAACCTTGGTTAAAGTCTCTTTACAACATTAACAAAAAATCTTAAGGGAAGTAGTAGGAAATAGGCATTCTACTTTCTGCTCTACCAGTTTGGAGTCTCAGTCTAGGGATGTCATAGTCCCCCTTTATTCAGCCATCACTAGGTCAATCATTCAGTTTAATGCTTCCTTTGGCATGTATCTGTCTACATATATGCAGCAACTGGAATGTCCACACAGGTACCTTACTAAAAGGATAACAAGGCCTTCACAATTTGTCCTACATGGACTGACTTAAAGCCCAGTTACTATACTCTGCAAGACTGCTAAGGGGTGACCTGCATTTGGCATACAAGGCATCCTCCGACCCAATACCAATGGACCTACCACACATCATTATGTCAAATGGCATCACAGATACTTAGTCTAGGGAGATAAACCTTTTCTGCCACATCAACAAAATGGTTTGGAGGGATAGGTATATCTTGCAGAGCATACCACTACTCTGGAACAGGCTCCTCATCCATGTTAAACAAAATTCATCCCTCTGTGCATTCAAGTACAACTTGAATCCATAGATAGGTAACAGACAATTTACCCCAGGACTAACTCTGTACTACTAATGGACAGGGTCAGCACCTGAATGCTTTGCCCCATGCACGAGTCCCTTCAAATTATCAATGGTATGATCTCAGTTATTCTCACTAAAGGTGGTATGCAATTATTGACCAAGGGATGGGAAAGGCCAATGTAACACCAAATGTGATAGGTTAATTCAAGCACCAAAAGGGAAATTGGCTATGCTTAAAATGGTCCACAATGGCAGCTAGCCCAGTGTTTATTTATAAACCTCTGTTATTTTTCTGTTTCTTTGTCTAATAAATCATCCTAAAATAGTTAATTTCCAACACTATGTGTAATGTTAAAAAAAATGATCAATGGCATTAACTCCAGTTTTAGACATAAACACACAATTCAGGGACTACAAAGAAATTACAAGACCACTATACAAAGGTAAGTTTTTTAATTGCTATTTCATTGTAGCTGACCAGCAGAAACAGACCTCAGTGAATTCAAAGTTTCTTAAAAAAGAATAAAGTTCTGTAGGGAAGGAATTCACTGCCTCATGTATATCCTACTAAGGAGAGACCCCCCCCACACTCTGCTACTTATTCACTCTGACTCATTGCTGGAGAAAAAAACAATAAAGAACACTTTTTGTCAGTACGTCAAATTCAGTTTGGGACAGCCAGGTGTAATGAATATGTAGTTATTGTGCCCAGCTGTGACAGTGTGCATACTTTTTACTGAAGAAATGTTATCACTCCCTATTTTATGCAATATTGTTCCAGAGGTCTTAGCAACCAATACAATAACTAAGAGGCAGTGTGCCCAAGTTTAAAATCACACAGTCACGTGGCAGCAGTCCAGTCAGGACACCATTCCCTGCTGTTTTGACTGTTTGCAAGTGGTTAAACACATTTACTAAAGTCCAATGACACTATTGTTTTTTTTTTCTTTATAAGGACCAGTGTTTCATAGCTATATATTTCTGTAGCAATGGCATCTATATTTATATTTAAGGCTGCCCAAGTATTACAGATACATATATGCCTAATAATCACAAACTAAAACTACCCTATTCTCAAGAGGAAAGCAATATTAGAGGTGTCTTAGAGTGACCTTTGCTTTGTGCAAAAAATATGTATTTACATGTGTGTATATAAATAGAATGGATATAGATATTCTACCCCTCTCCTTGTATACAGGGATAACCAGCCTTTAATGAAATGTTAAAATATCTAATTAAATCTGCTCAGAAATAACAGCTGAGCCCACTAGTAAATCAGAAAGTACTGTGTAATCTAACATGGCAAAATTAGAAAGTAAATAATCTGCAGTGGCACAAAGCAATTTCAGCGTGAATCCATGCAGCAGTTGTTACATAACTTATTTCCATTTAACTGCTAATGAGATGTTTGTCAAATTAAATCTCAATAATGGCCCATTAATACCCTTTATTATAACTTCTATTGTTATTATAAATGCACATTTTCTTAGTATTATTGCATTTTCTTGCAGTACTATGTTTCATCACCTCATCCACCTCTTCTGCATCATATCTTTTTGGTAACTACCTAACCACCTATTTTCAAAGGCGAGTTACTGAAGCATGCCAGTTCCCTACCTATGATGCAGACATAAGTCTATTAGCAGACATAAGTCTATTATTCATTTTATAGTCTCATCCATTCTTTACCTGGTGTATGTAGTACAACAAAGCCAAATCATTAACACATTATCAAACTTGTCACTGAACAATCTGGACACTAATCAACATAAAACTTGCATGTATAATACTGGGATCAGGTGCAGGATTACACAAGACTGCAAGCCATTATGAATCTTTGCCTAACTATGTCTTTGGGCAGTTTCATTTTTTATTTATTTTTTAGAACTGTGGTGATTTATGCAATTCATGTTATATGACAGCAGATGAGTAATCTCAGTCCATATCTATAACATAAAAAGCATTGTATGTCTGGCCAAATCACAACGCACATGTAAACTTGCTTTATGTTTACAATATAATATAGCTTACTCATCAGTACAACCACCCTGTGGCAGCCATTCATGTTTTACTATTGCAATGCCAACACAAGACATATATATATATATATATATATATATATATATATATATATATATATATATATGCATACATATATATATATATATATATATATATATATGCAGACATATAGAGTTCACTTTCGATCAGTAGATTTCAGTCATTACAACAGCTAACACCCAAGATCAGAAAAATTAATAACTGACCCTCACACTTACCTCAGCATGGCTAATTTAAATTTCACGGTATATGCAATCTGAGTTTACATCTGCGTTGGCGTGCATGCATGTAAAGCAGCATGGTCCTCCTTAAAGGAGAAGATGCCGCCACCACAAAGTGTTTTTTTAATTTATTGTTGAAGCCTCTTAAAAGTGGGAAGGCACTCGCCTCAGCCCCACCATCCCTCACCCTATTGTTCCAGTGCTCTTATCTGCATGCCAAAAATCAGGATTTAAAGGGGACAGTCAAGAATTCATGGCACCCAATTATATTGAGCCCAAAACTGGGAAATACAGAGGAATACAGTACAGTTGAGAGGTATGGACTGTCTCATATAGATATTTAAGAGGAGAGCTTATTCAGGTATGTAGGGCATTTAGTGACAACTACGTCTAGGGAATGTTTGAGGTTATGGAAAAGTAGTAGAGAATCATCAGATAACCTATGTAGAAGATTCTATAGGAATGAGAAGTGTGCTAATTGGTTCTCCGAGAGAGCAGCTGATGTATGGAACACACCACCAAACTACATTAAAGCAAGCACTAGTTGAGATATTTTTAAGAACAGCCTGGACACTTTTTATGGGAATAACTGTTTTGGTATATTGGCAGGCTAGAAGTCCATTAAAGCCCGTGCTTGAAATATTTGTATGTATGTATTTGTATGTATCCTAAAATATACAGTAGTTTTCAAGCTGTCCAAAGATGTGTATGTTTGTATTACAAGAATGTGTGTGTGTGTTCTATGACAAAATGATGCTCTATTCAGAATTTGTTTTAATGCCTTGTATCCATAAACACTCTAGGTAGGGTCTGTTACCCTGTAAAGAATAAAGTGGATTAATTGAAAATGAATGAATGACATTTTTATAGTTGAATTATTCACATATGCCAGGAATATTTACCAATCTGCTTTACTACTGACCAACTCATAAATATATTATTAATAAACTAAACATAATAGTTACATAAATGTATCCAAAGTGCTATTAACTGCATTAAAATGTAACATTCTTTAACATCTATATGAGCATATGTGGTTACTATTGTGGCACCCATTGCAGTAACATTCAGTTGTTAATATTACAGAATTACTGTAAAGATCATATCCAAATAACTACACATATTGGTAATAAAGCATTTGCTAAAGCCATCAGATTTAAATCTTTGCACTGCATCAATACTTACATTATGTGGTATTACTGTGAAGAGGCATTCCACATAGTAGTGAGTAAAATGCACTCAAACAAGTTTTGCCCACAGTTTCCTTTACTTTCAGTTTATTTACAATATCACTGGTGTCTCATTATTCTGCGTATATTTGTTACTATGCTTTCTAATTCATGTTTGACATAAGTAGGTAATAACTTCCATCACCCAGTGTCTCACAGAAATGACAGAGGACACTAAGTATTTGTATAAATTTTAGGCAAACCACATAACCATGGTACTATCACATGCTGCCCATAGAAGTAGCTAGGTCATTCATCAGCTATTTCTTTTCTCCTTCTGTTTGAAACCATCCTCCAAAAAATGTCAACTTTAAGAATTCCCTTAAATGGATCTAAGTCTCTCTCATTGATCACTCTGGACATCATTGACGGTATCTCCAAACTATGATGTAAATATAACAAATATGGAAGCATAACAGTGTTGCCCTTTTCCAGGGAGGTCAGAAAACTAGCTCCATAACAGCCCTAGCCCATTTTGGAAAATCTAGAAATAAGAATTAAAATGGTTGTTGCTGCTAACAGAAAATATTCTTCATACTTGGTAGAAATGGATGTTAATAACCTAAGACAGTCCTGAGCAGGAGTGAATTGGTTACTTAATTTAGGAAAATCCAGGAAAGCCTAACCCTTTTTTCTAATGTGTATAAAACAAAAATGTGTACGGATTTTAATATTTACTTTAATTTAATTGTTTCAAATGTATTTTCTTCATCAGCATCAAAGGACTTCTCATTACCTTCTTTTTTTTCCTCTCTTAGAATTTAAATATGTATAAATACAATCCTATGAAAACTCCTAACACATCTCCAGTTCTACTCTTTAGCAGCAGATAATTTCCTTTTCAATTTATAAGAATGTCAGAACCAACAATGTGCAGTTCCAGCTCTATCACAGAAAGAAATTCACGAGCACAGTGTAAAATTATAATTATTGTCTTACTCCAAAAGAGCGCCTCATCTAATGCACTGGCACAGGATCAGAGTCCTTACTAAAAGGTACAGTTATAAGGTAAGCAGAGTGTGCAGGAAGGATATGATGCCCTGCAAGAACATGAAGGCTGATCATTTAATTTCTTACCCTCCAAAATAAGAAATAATTCTTTAATTTAATACACTTATAGCAGAGAATAATGTCAGGTGACATGTATTTAGTATAGACTCCACAACAACAACAACATTCAGGGAGATATTTGTTTTTTTAAGTAGGCCTTCCAACATGTAAGTATTAAGATAATCTATTATGGGTGCTATAAATTACACGTCAAAGAATGCTAACTGAAGTATATTTTATTTTAAGTATAAAGACCAACACAGAACTTAATAGCAAAAGTATCAATGCTCAGAAGGTAACACGTGTACAATATCCAGTGTAAGCCAGTAACTAGGTAAAATGTTTCAATTTTAAGGAAGTACTAAAGTGTATTTTCAGGGTTAGAGTAGTAGCTAACCTTAACAAGGTGGCCTTACCAGGATTGTAAGCAGTCCTGTCCCTTGCTGATTTTAGCTTCCCAGTGCCATACATTTGGATCCCCTAGTAAGCAGATGCTTTTAAAAAATGCAGGCTTCTGATGAGTTATTCTGCCTGCCAGTCTTCCAAACCACTATACCACCAGGAAAATGAAGCTAAAACAAAGTGGGGAGTTCCCAAAGCCTTTAGAAAGGAGGGGTAGTTCACAAATTAAAAGCAAAACTTACTGAGACTGGAAATAGGTGCACAAGAGCAAAACTGTCACTGATTAAGTGGTACTGTACGATATCAGTGATGTTATATCTCATTCGGCCACACCTGCTTGTCCATATGCATTTGCCTTTATGAGGTTTAAAACATTTGATGATGACCTCAAAGAAATAAATAATAAATATCAATATTATTAATACCAACATTGCATATCTTATACTACACACAATGCTTATGAGGCGGAATGGCCTGTGGGTGGTATGAAGTCCAAACTATTCTTGTATGAATGGCCTGGGCCTTATATTGTATAAATATACTGGACAAGCCACGATTAACACATCTGGTGTAGGTCTGATCTAGGCTTTGCTGGAGAATTTGATAATTAGGGGTGAGTTGACAACAGCTTCTGATTTGTATTACATTGCAAACATGGTTATCCAAGTTTGCAAATGACTGATTTTACATATTAGAAGTTAATGCTAGACAAGAGAGGACCCAGGATTGATCCTCATGGTGATGCTGTTAGTAAAATTTTTACTGCTTGAAGAGATATCTCATACTCCGACTACATGAATTCAGGTCATAAGCCAGTTAGCAATTCAGCATGCAGCATAGGGGCTATGTTTGACACTGGTTTGCTTATGATATCAGCATGGGGAATGGTAGAAAAGGCTTTAGCAAGGCTGAGGTATATAATATGGATAGTCTGGCCATCATCTAAAGCTTTTGTGACCTTTCTAAAAAATCAGTAAAATTAAGCAGACATGACCTATCCTTAAATCCAAACTGACTGGAGCTGATGGTCTAGAATTCATATTTGTCATTGTTAATTGTCCAGTGATAATGTCTTCCATAGCTTTACAGATAAATCTAGTGTGTCTGATAGGCCTGTTGTGATGGTGCCATTGTAGAAGGGGACATTTACGGCTGTTCTCCAAATTGGAAGTGCACAGCCTATGGAAAGAATAAGGCTAATAGATTCAGGAAAGGGTGGGCTATGTCTGGTCTGTGATACTTGCAGCTAGACAACCTGATATATTCTAGTCCCATGCAGTTAGTACCTTTAGCTTCAGAAATTGCAGGAGCCACTTGATCAAGATCAATAGCAGATGGTACAAGTGGGGAGAAGTGTAGAAGAGATGGGGATTATGAGAAGTGTGAAGGTTTTTTTGTCTCCCACCACTGACTATCTTCTGATCCCAGGAACTCTCCTCATCCTCTGGGTCTACCAAACCCTTCGTGGTCACCACCAAACTATCTCTAACCCATGTTTAAGGCTGATGAAGAGACTGAGGCTTCCTGGGGCAGTGCCACACCTCTGCTAAGGAGTGTTTTCTCCTTAGGTTTAATCCTGACCTCTGTCAGTGCCTATACAGTCCTATGAGTTGATAGTACTGGGCTCTGCTGTGCATTATCCATGACTCTGGGTATAACTAAGCCATAGCCTTGTCTCCCTATCAACAACTTCCCAACATGTAGCCCTTGCCTACACCTGGGATCAGTTGTTATTGCCATAACTTTATGAACTTAATCAACACCCTAATGGTGGTGACATGAGTACTCACATCACCTGTTGAGGCTACCATCACCAGTTTGAGGGGTCACACCCCTATCCTCCTAACCCAGTCTACTCACTACAACATACGTGTCCTATCACTGGAGCTACATCACAAGCCAAGTGAGAATCACTGTCTTCCCACCCCAGGATGGGTAGCTTACCTACACGTTTGTGCTACCCTGGTGACTGAGCAGATGAATTTTGAGAATTTAATGTTGTGGTGAGTTTTCACTGCAATGTATTGTACTGTGTGAGCTGTTGAGTTTGATTTTTGGAGGTTCCCCTTTTCTTCATTGCACTATGCTCATGGAGTTGGTATATATATATATATATATATATATATATATATATATATATATATATATGGGTCTACTGTACAAGTTCGAAAATACACTTCTTAGAACTCACACAGTAGACCCTGGGTTACGCGAAAGTGCACTTAATCGAAAGTGCACTTTCGCCAAACCCACTTCAGTGAACAGGCTACGTACTGCCATTTAGTGCAGTAGTCATGGACCTTAGGGTTAGGGCGCAGGTCATGGTAAGGGGATAGCTAGTAGGGCTATCCCCTTACCATGACCCGCGCCCTAACCCTAAGGTCCATGACTACCGCACCACAGTGGAGGATAGCCTGTCCTCCACTGTGGTGTGGTGTGGTAGTCACGGACCTTAGGGTTAGGGCACAGGTCATGGTAAGAGGATAGCTAGTAGGGCTATCCCCTTACCATGACCCGTGCCCTAACCCTAAGGTCCGTGACTACTGCACCACAGTGGAGGACATACCATGTTTTCCTACTGTCCTCCACTGTGGTGCGATCCATTCATAGAAGCTGAGTTCGCAAAAGTGCTCTTTCGAATAATTGCACTTTCATGTAACTGAGCGGTCTACTGCTCTTTTCTGAATAAGTGGTATTTGATGAAAAGCAGTAGACATATATATATATATATATATATATATATATATATATATATATATATATAATTACTGGACAGGGGCTTGCCTCATACAAAAAAAAAATAATAATTGTTTTTTTAAGGTTTTTCGGCTTACCATTTTCGATATGTAATTTGTGATGAAGAGTGAGCTGAAAAAATTGGTTGTCAAAATTGTATAGGTAATGGATAGGCACACTCATCCTTTATGCCTATGTCATCAAGCACCTGTGTCACTAGCTGAATTTGGGGAGCCATTGCTGCTGTCATGACTATCCCTCTGTGACACTAGTGCAGGCAATCTGTTCAGAATAGTCTTAAAGAAAGAGGTATTTGACAGGACATGTTCAAGTGGCAATCACTTTAAATATCTGAAAATAAATCAGATCTTTGTAAATAATTTTAGAATTATGTGGGACTGAAGTTAAATTTCAGTTAAAAAATTAAACAATAAAATAAATACATTCAGCCTCTAGAGCAAAATGAAAATCATACCTCTCAATTGTACACATTTTGTTGAATGTCTAGATTTCTGCCTTATATTTTGGTCCATTTTCATAAAATTGTGTTTTTTTGGCAAATTAGTGACAAATCATTAAAGACTGAAGTTACAAAATAATGACAGGTATTTGATTTCGACTTTATGCCCTTCAGAAAATTCATGCTAATGCAAAACTTGTTATTCTATCAACTCTCTAAGTTTGTAAGAGCAATATTTAAAAATGTTCCCTATTTTTGGGCCTTTGTCCCACTTTTACTAATGGCTTTTTCCAGATTTCTTGCTCTACAAAGTTGAGAGGTATGAAAGTAATGCATTTAGTAGTTTATCTTGCAAATACAAAAAAGTAAGATACAGGTAAGAATGAAGAATAAACAAGTTTCTAGTGAAAAACTTAAAATTTCTTCTCTAGCTAATACTTTCTATATTGCAGTGAAGAAGGTGATTATGATGTAAAAGATCAACTGAGTAACTTCTCCTTATCAAAGAAACATCCAAACTTCTAAATTTGTTCTCAGAATTTAATATTTGCTGGCGTGAATAACTTTGTATTCAGAAAGTAACCGTAACAAGCTGACAATGCTTGACACCAAAAGTAGTCACAGCTTTGAGTCTTTCAGATATTGTTCATGCAGTATTTAGCTTTGAACCCATTACTTATTCTGAGAGTACTTCTAAATATTTTTTTAAAACAAGTTTATATTACTTGATATGAAACGTCTATTGTTTGTTTACTGTCCCACACAAGGTAAAAAGTGCAATTATAATAGCTAAGAAAAAATGTGAGCATTTGCATATGGAGCTTAAATAGCTCTGTGCTACATAAAAACAGCGCTAGTTCTAAAAAGCAGTTAGCCATTATGTTCAGTGAATGACTCTTGTTTCTCCTTCCTTCTGTTTTCCAATTTTAAGGCCGTTTTCCTAAACAACAGTGGCATTTCTTAAAGCAGAGGAAGTACATTGTCTCACTTATGTTCACATAAAACCCTGCTTGTATTGCATGTTTAACAAATGTTTTACAACCTGCACACACACAATGTAATCTGTGTCCAAGACATGGTTACCAGGTGCCTGTTTTGAGGGAGGCAGTGTACAGTCTGCCCACTAAATTCAGCACTAATATTCCAGATGTTAACTTTGAAACTGCTGTCTTCCACTGTCACAATACCATACAAAGAGAATACCTGCACCGCTATTTAAGGCATTGCACTTATTTTTTTTTTTACTGTAATTATTTTCTTTATTTGTAACGTTATACCTGAAAATGAACCCACGTTGCTTATTCTGCCTATAACTTAACTAAAAGAGAGCCACTTAGGACCAGCAAAATGAAAGCTGAGACTCAACAGTCCAAAAATCCTTATAAAGCCAGTCTTCTTTTGAGTTGAGAAATTCAGAAGCTGAAACAGAAGGGATCTGTGTTGCTTTTAGTTGGACGATCCACTTGCCCATCATGAGCAGTGACTGTCATGAACTTACATTTCATAGAGTTAATAATGGAGTGCCTGTGTATCTCTGTTTTCACCAGACCACCAGTCAGAAAGGCAGAAGAGAGATATGAAACAGCAGCAAAGAAAACATCCTGGCTGCCTGTTACATAATCAGAAGTATGGATATGATGACACACTGTACCACAATTGAGAGAATAGGGAACAGGAGCTGTAGGAAAGGTGTCCAGTGTATCCTGTCAAATAATGGGATCTAAAACAAAGATAAACAAATGAAATAAGTTCAGCTGAATGATCATAAAGTGTCTATAATAAAAGACTAAGTTAACAAGTGACTGGTGAGAGACAGAAATTGATGTGGCCAGTTAATTGGATATGAGTGTGTATGTGTGTGTGTGTGTGTGTGTGTGTGTGTGTGTGTGTGTGTGTGTGTGTGTGTGTGTGTGTGTACATGCTTACTTTAACCTTTACTTTAACTTTTAACTTTCTTGTGTCTGTAACTATTTTAATACTGAATGTATCTTGCTAAGCTGGTTCTACAGCTCAGATCCTCTCGATAGGTCTGACCAGTTGGGGCTGGTTCACTAATACTTTTTAACATCTTGTTGAGAGAGATTTCTGCTTTGCCAGTAAACTTTGTTGGTTTTGGATGTCAAGGATCACAAAATAAAACTCAACAAGGTTAGTACAGTGTGATTAATAGGCCTGACACGTTAAACAGCAATCTGTCTGCCAAATGAACTATTTATCTTCTTTTTCTTCCCACTAAATTATTATGCCAGTGAATGCAACTTGTTGCAGTACTGTATTATCCAACGTGAGGCTCCAGGTCAGTTACCAGTAATGCCACAGCTAGTGAGGATATTGTATAAATGATGATGTAATATGTGTTGGAGAAAGGCTCAGATATTTATACAACAGTTGCTAAACTAAGAATAACTCTGCACATCTGACACAATATTTTAACTCATAACCTTTTAATAGGGTAAAAATAGAAATATTTTAGAAATAAAATACTGTCATCTGATAATGCTTCAGACATTTTATAGTATCTGACTGTGTAGAGTCAGTAGCTGTTTAATTGTGCCTACAAAAAGGATCATAGGTATGTAACCTGCCTTTGCGGGGCATTTTAAGCCCAGCCAATTTCCATTTTTGTGCTTGAATTAATCTCATTTGGTTAGAGATTAGTGTTAGTCCTCCTACGGTTGGTAATTATATTTTACTTATAATGACAATAACCAGAATCATACCATAGGTAATTTGAGGAGATCCAGGGATGGGATAAAGCATTTAGGGGCTGCATCTGTCCATTAGTAGTAGTACAGGGGCAATTCTAGTGCATATTTTGTGTTTCCCATCCACAGATCCAAGTTGGGCTTGAATATGGACAGGGATGAACTTTGTTTTATGTGGATAGGAAGTCTGCTCCAGAGCACTGGTATCCTCTGCAAGATATCATTCCCTCCAAACCATTCTGTTGATGTCACAGAACAGGTTTAGATCTCTAGACCAAGTATTTCTGATACTATTTGACTTGCTGATGTGCCGGTAATTAATCAGTACCAAACGTAAATACTAGGAGCAAAACAATGAAGGGTGAACACTTCTTTTTCAAATAGCATAAATCCTAAAACAGCAAGAGATTCAGTCCGTAGTTAATAAAATAGAACCAATTTTATTACGTGCACAAAGAACACCGATGGTTAGCGCTTTCGCTTATAGCTTCATCAGACCAATTACATACACTCCATATAGCGTTTAAATATGATAAAAGGCGGGAACCAGCATTGAAAGCTAAAAATTTTAAAGGTATATACAAAATTGATAACTTTAAAACTTTAAAACGTTAGAACCATGTATATCAAATAGAGTATAGTTTTGTTGTGACCAGATGTATTCTAAATATATATATTTTCACTACACTTATGCTACAGAGAGTCATGTACTTCATCTGATAAGTATATCTTTCACAGTCATGTCACAGAGTGCTCAATCTATTTGATATACATGGTTCTAACGTTTTAAAGTTTTAAAGTTATCAATTTTGTATATACCGTAATAAAATTGGTTCTATTTTATGAACTACGGACTGAATCTCTTGCTGTTTTAGGATTTATGCTATTTGAAAAAGAAGTGTTCACCCTTCATTGTTTTGCTCCTAGTATTTATGTTTGGTGTTATTCTAAGGTGCTCTTTACTAGGGGCATTCACCCCACGTGGATCTAACTCGTTATTTGTTAATTAATCAGTATCGCGCCAGAGGATGCCTTGCGTGCCAGATACAGGTAATTTCTAAGCAGTCAATAGGATACCGAGTATAGTGAGAGAGCTTTGAGTTGGTCCATGTAAAACATGTTGTTTAGGGTTTGTATCCTTTTAGTAAGGTATCTTTGTGGGCATTCCAGTTGTTGCATGTGTCTGGACAGATACATGCCAAAGGGGGCATTATATTCAATGACTTGACTAATGAGTGTTGAGTAAATGCATAACTGCACATTTGTGAAGCATTTCTGTTTTTTTTTTCTTTTTTGTTCAGTGCATATAGTCACTAGACAGGGCAGCCTCTTTTCAGGGGCAAACAAAAGTGAAACATTGATCTACTATAAAGCACACAGTAGCATGGAAGTAATATGCTACCCTGCCTGGACCAGCAGTGATTTTATACCAGATGCAGCTCAAGCTTTTAGATTAAATAAGCATTTTGTCTGGAGGCATTAAATGATAAATAATTTCATTAGCTCCAGGAAAGAGATATACTCCAAAAGCATAAGCTGGATCCATTGAAAAGTATTTGCACCTTCAATAAAAGATATCTTCCAACTCTCATGTTTTTCAGTCACAGTGTGTTAGTAAAGTGCACTCATAGAGATGATTAACTTTAGAAACACTGTGTGTGTGATTAAGGTCTGATTTTTGCAATTACTTTCCTCTGTTTTGTTGTAGCAATCTATATGTCTTTGTAAATGTATTAAGACAACGTCTTGTGTGACAGAATCAGTCTCACTACTTTGCAATAACTTACAGCACAGTAGGTTGCAACCAACCTCTTAGTTATCCAGATTTTCGCAGAATATCCAGATTTTCACTTCATATTTTTGGTCTGTTCCTCATAAGATTTGTGATTTTCTGGCAAATAACTGAGAATTTAAGTCACTAAATAATGACAGACATTTGAGTTTCAGACTTCATATCCAGTAGAAAAAACAGGCCAATACAAAACCTAGTATTCTATCAACTTTTTTTAAGTTTATTAGAATAATATTTAAAATTTGATCCTGATTTTGGACCCCCCCCCCATTGTTTTTGGCAGGTTATTTACGTTTATAAGTTTTAAGGTATGGTTTCAACATCAGATTCATTACTAGTAAAAAAAATAAAATAAATAAAGGATCATATGACAAAAACTGAGAGTCCATATACATAATACTGTCTATGTCATCATAACACAAGCATATAAAAAATTAAAAATGCCTACATCTTTATAAACAGGCAATAATTTATGACAGAGGTCCAGACTGGATATGATTTAAGAAAATTATTTTTATTGTGCAACTGATCCGTAGTGAAGATTGCCCTAGTATCCCTTGTTTGCCCTTCAACTAAAATAATAAAACAAAGGCCTTGTTTCTTTCATTTTATAGATATCTAATTTGGAAGATATAGATAACTCATTTGGAAGGTGTTAACTCCTTATGGAGATAATGTTTTTATGCATGTTGTATTAGCTATTTTTAACATAACCGGAACAGCAGGAAGAGGTTTGATCTTTGTGCTCAACTTAGCTTTACAGAACTAAGTGCTTCACATGCACAATGGGATTCACTCAGCTGCTTTCTGCACTGTCCTATGTTCCCTCTCCCCCCATTCATCTTCCATGCACCATATTGTTAAACTTCTTTTTTATTTTAAGGAAACTGTGGTTTTGCAGCTGTCTGTTCCCAGTCTATCAGGAATTCCATCTTACTGATGCATGTGACCATTTGATCCTCATAAAGCTTTTGTTCTCTCAGCTCTTCTTCAAATACTTTAACATTCCTTATCATCTTACAGTATTTCATCTCACAGGTTGCAAACAATACTTCCCTATTAATTTTAACAGACAAGACTTCTGCATAATGCTGCAACTCATACATCTACACAGTTATGCTTCTCTAAAATTTCTATCAATTCACAGCCAGCTTGATCAAAAATTTGCACTAAGTAAATAGGCTTAACTCTTTTTGGGGATGCCAGTAGGGATTTTATAAAAATGCAGCCCCTTTTACACATTCTTAACTTTCATATTGGCTTCTAAAAATAAATTGTACAGAATTAATGTTTTCAATTTAGGAAACTGTCCCTAAGTTTATGGAATGTCCTTGACTTTGCCTAATATTTTTGATTTGTCCTTCATAATATTTATGGTTTTCTGTCAACTAAATGGGGGGTGGGGGTGGGGTGGCTGTGGTTGAAAGCAATTCACCCACTTGTTGTTTGCTTAGTTTATATTCTGGATTTACAGAACTACTGAGCATTTATATGAAATAAGCTGGAATATTTATTCTCTGTGTACTGTTCTGTGAAACCAAGTTACAATTCTTCCTGATTTTGCGGTATGTTCATGGCTTTACCTCAGTTTAATCTTTCCTCATAAAATGTGTGGTTTTCTGGCCAGTTACTCAGGATGACATTCACTAAATAAGGAAAATGTGAGTTTCAGACTTCATAACCTTCACTGAGGATTGCAATCATTAAATAATGACAAACATTTGGGTTTCAGACATCATAGTGGCACATCACTGTAAAGGCTGATATTTTAGAAACTTTTTAAGTATATAAGAGCAATATTTAAAATCTGTCTCTGATTTTGGGCGTTTGTTTGTCATTATATTTTGTCTTTATCCCAGATTCTTGCATTAAGAAGTTGAGAGGTACTTTTTTAATCACAGGCAGTTGAAGTGCACTCAACTAAACAGCCATTGCTGCTGGTGGGTGTGAAGGATAACTATGGATGAAATTAACTTACCTTTTGTTATCTGATCAGTTTAAACAGTCTGTCTTTGCATGACTAGTTTGCATTTGTATGAAATACATTGAAATACTTGGGCTACTATGTATTTGTGTGAAACAAACCAGAAATGTACCATTGTGTCCTTAATTATGATGTTTACCACATGCATATGTGGTGTATATAATCAACAATAAGTCTATGATTGCTGGGTATGGGGGCTGTCTGTGAATGAAAATGTCTTACTTTGTTGTCACGATAAACTTAAAAAATCGTATATCTGTTTTTGCAGGACTAATGTACATTTTTGTAAAGCAGGTTTGAATGCCTTACTGTGGCCATTTTTTTTATCACAAAAAGGCATTTGAGGTGCACGCTTTCAAGTGATGGGTATGGACATTACTGGATTATAATGGCAGCAGTTTGAATTGTCTTAAATCAGGAAGATATATCCAAAAGAGCATGTGTATTTATGTGTGATACAAAAATAAAAGTGTGGTGGGTGGAGGCCCATAATTTGAAAATCCCCATAGTCAAAGGAACAAAATCTGCCACTGGCCTCAATCTACTGTTGTGCTGCTTACACACTGATATCAGGGGTCATATGATAGTCGACTATGCTATGGGGCCAGGGATACTGTAGATAACATTCATGGTCTACATCTTTACCAAGGTAGATGCCAAACAAAGGCAGGTAATACCAATTCTGGTCCTGTAGCACTTCTACAGTTCAGGGGATTAACATGATGCAGTTAACAAGACGTGTACCTATCAAAGTTTATGTAGGAGCAATGTGGGCTGCTGCTGCTAGTAGGTCATAGAATCTCCTCCCGATATTCCTGTGTTTCTGTTTGGGTTCCTTTGCATGGTACCACAGTCCCTTACCATGTGTTATAGCAACACCCAGAAATATAACATACAACTTGCTGCCACAAGGACAACACTTGTACAACTGGCTTGCATCATATCATGGTGGCACATATAATGGGTCATTTGAACAATGGCCAAATTTGTGTGTTGCTGAAATATATCATGTAAGACATCCCACCAGATTATATATATATATCTATATATCTATATATATATATCTATATATATATATATATATATATATATTAAACTGATATCGCAGATAGTCATTCCTGACACTAAGGGGAAATTCTTCCAGGAAGAGGACAGCATCCAGCTGTAGGCTCTCAATGACTATGATTGACAAGAGATCTGACTGACCTTTCATGAAAGTGCCTGGTGTAACCCTTTACAGTGATTCAATGAATTTGGTGGCCAAAATCAGACATAAAAACAGGCCCAGAGAAGGGTCACTGACATGATCGTGCATGTGCATGGCAAAGTAACTCACTTGAAACAGGAACAGAGGGCTCAAGGTAGCAGGTAGCTGTCTGCTGACAGAATCATCCTTAATAGACACTGAGATGTTCCTGACACTTCTACCGGAGGGTCAAGATGACAGTGTTATCCATGGTGGAGTTCTAGACAAGGGTGTTCAACTGCATGGACACCATGGATTATCAGTTGGTGATGTCCAGGTGGGTATGTTGTAATACATGTGAATATCAGTACTGTCCATCTGACTTGGGCCATATGTCTAGTGGGCATTACTTCTTTGTTGTTACAGGAACAGTGGGACTTCAGCTGCACATAAGTTGACTCAACGGATATTAACTTTAGATTTTCCCTAACATTGTGTTATACAGTTTTACCTATACTGGGCTGTGGGTGTTGGTTAAGGATGCATTCATACACTTGGCTATGCTTATGTGTTTTTACAAGTGCTGTGCTGTGTCATCAGGTCTATATTATTTTGCCAAAATGTGATTTCAGCGAACACCTAATCATCAACCTCTATCCAGTGAAAATCACTTCTGCGATTTGCTGAATTTACCAAGGGCAAGTAAATACTTGCTCTGCAGCACAACAGACCAACATCTAAGTAAATTGAATCCACACTCCCGTAACTATATATACCAAGTCCAAGATCGCACTACAGTGGAGAAAATGGCAAAGTTGTGTAGTTGACCAACTACTTCTTTGCCCTTGGTAAATTCAGCGAATCACAGAAGCGATTTTCACTGAATTGGGGTCGATGATTAGGCATTCACTGAAATCACATTTTGGTGAACTAATATAGTCCCATGTCATTGGGTTCCTCCACCACTGATATAGGCATGCTGAAGCTGGGGAACAATCTGGGTCTGATGATGAGGTCTCAGTACCTATCTACTCAAATGTGGAGGCATACATCCTAACCCAGGCCCACCCTCTAGTCCTAACCACAAGGGTAATCCCAAAGATTTAAACATACTTACACTGAGCATTAGAAGTATATGTAATAAAGTAGCCCCACTGCATGCCTGGATTGATCAAAATAAACCTGACCTACTAGCCCTTTCTGAAAAATAGCTACACCCAGTGTAAAAGACTCAGAAATAATACCTCCAAACTTTGCAATAGCCAGAAGAGATAGATCTAGAAAAGGAGGGAATAGCCCTTCTATATCCCTCTACACTCAACATCACACCCTACACCAGTAATATACCCATATTTTATAATGCTGAGGTACTAATCTCGTTTTTGAACCTCAGCACGTTAAAAGGAATTTGCATAATAGTAATATATCTCTCACCAGGTCACAATATACCAGTGCTGGAAAACATTTTATCCTGGACATCCCAAACAAGAAACCTTGAAACAATAATCTTAGGAGAGGTAAATATAGATTGGCAAACTACAGCTTCCAACTCACTCACAAATACTTTAAATCTGTATGTTTATTCTCAGCTTATCAATACTCCAACAAGATACAGCAAAGATCTTACCTGCCAATCCACCCTAGACTGGATCCTAGTATCCCACCCTGCCAATTATCCCTCTGCCGGTACACTGTCTAGTTGCCTGAGTGATCATCTGCCAGCTTAGTCCTTTAGAACAAACTCCCAACAACTAAGTGTACACACTGTAAAATTGGTTAGGAATTCAACTAAGTTTTGTCAGCATAAATTCAACAATCTCCTACATGAAATGATCTGCCCACCCCTTAAATGACTACCCCTTAATGATGCTGTACTATACTTTAATACAGCCTTCCTTCACATACTTAACACTCTAGCTTCCAGTCATATGAAAAGACTCAAAAAGAAATCAGGACCATCTCTGTCTAAGGAACGTAAACACCTGATGCAGCAAAGGGACTTAGCCTGGATAACCTGGAAACAAACAAAAATTAACAGAATCATGTCAATTTCAAAACACTACATAACAAAGTGACAAAACTAATCAACAGAGATAAGAAGTCATAATATTCCCAGCTTTAATTCCAGCGTGAAATCAAGCCCCTAAAATTTTGGTACTCCATATCTTCTCTACTTAACCAAAACAGAGAGCACACCCCATCACCTGATACTCCTCATAACAAATAGCCGAAAACTTTAACAAGCACTTCATAAAATCAGTATCAGACCTACTAACTAACACCCCTAATGCTGGACCCCCCCACACTTCAACCTATTCAGATACCAACCCTAGACCATCAACTACTTCTAACCTTGTCATTAATAACCCCCAACTCAACAAAATGCCATACAAACCCTCATCCTCATATTCTGTTACATTTCACTCCCTCACAGTCTGCAGGATCCTAAGGCTGTCCTAACTTCTTCTGTTTCTATACCATATTGCTCAGGCTGTAATGCCTCTATTCTTAACTCTCTCACTATCTTTCTGCATCACTAACTTTGTCTATTATGTTGGCTATTATTTTCCTAACTGAAACCAACATTCTATGTTTTCATGTACTATATCAGTCAATGTCATACATTGCACTACCTACGTACTATTTTTGCACACTATCTACTCATAGACTATGTATATGGTGAGAATGACTATTACTGTCCTTAACTCTATAGAATTGCCTAGATGTGTAGTATATCTTGTAACATCTTGTAACATAGTTTGTGCTCTTTCAACTTATTTTTGTACAGTATTTCTCATGTCATTTGTATTGTATTGGATTATACTAGATTTGTATTGCACATTATGTGGCGCTTTTCTCCCCGGGCCTGTGCTGAAAACAGGTACTGCAGACCCAGTCAGACCATCCCCTGTAGACAAATGTCAAATAAATAATTTATTTTATTTTTTATTTTATTTTACATTTGTTTACCGAGATAGTCCGACTGGATGTATATCCATTTTCAGTGGAGGCCTGGGGAGAAAAGCTCCAAATAGACAAACTTACACAGATTACACAAGAAGTTGGATAACATTAGAAAATATAAAACAAAGTGATTATGTGCAATGGTTTAGTGGTGTTCCCTAGTAGGGACTCACAATTCTCATGGACACACGCAATTAAAAGCAAGAGACGTCAGACTGGATATAGATCTTGGTGACGTAGTTGCATGTTATGATATTTAAGATTATGCTTTCAGTTTATAACTTAATTATATAACTAAATCTTAAATAAATAAATAAAACTGGCTACAAAAAGTAACATCTGCTTCTGAATCCCAGGGAAAGTATCACACAACAATCTAGACAGCTTTGTACACTCCTCCGTCTCTATAGATACTAACTCCAAGGTTGCATGACCTCAGAAAGAGAGGAGAAATATGAATAACAAGTACAAATTCATCATTCCTCTCTTGTGCATGTCTTACAGACAGAAGTACATGATCTATGATACAGCCTTACAGACAGAAGTACATGATCTATGATACAGCCAGTTCCACTGCCATGAAAAGTTCACTTCAGAAACCCAGTGACCTTTCTGATAAAACTTTCCAAATTTCCCTATATCAATATGGAAAAAAAAAACAGATGAGAAAGCCTGGAGCTTTCTAATATGATGATCCCATACTATTCAAAAAGAAAAGCTCACAGACAAAACCGATTATGGTCATAATCACTTAAATACAACTTACACAAAAAACAATTTTATAGGCACACTATAAATCTTTCGTTCTCAGAATAACCTAGTATATTTTCTTTTTATTGTAAAATAAAACTTTTTGTTAAAAATATTTTATCTGTTCGTCACTGTATAAACATATAAAATACAAAAATTCTTAAAAGATGATAATTTTGTTTTTAGGTATACATATAGCTGTGAGGCAGATTGTGGGTATTTCTACTAAGACTGTAGTAAATCAGAGAATTCATCTTAGTCCCAGGTACAATTATTTTAAAAGTTAGCATATATATGGGTCTACTTCTTCTGTTCGAAATTGCAGTTTACCGAATTCCAGATAGATTACTCCACTTTAGCAAAAAGTGCATTTAAACAAAAACACACTTTCGCAAAAAACAGTTCAGTGAAATGCAAATGCAAAAAAACAAATACAGCAAACACATTTCTGCAGGGGGCAAGCTCCCCTGCACCCCCACACCCCAACTAGTTATATATACTAACTCTGAGATCACACTACATAGGTAAAAGGGAATACTTCCTTATCCTCATTGTACCACGATCTATAACAAGTTATCTCACCATTAAATGTTCCCCTCCCATTCACCACTTAAAAATCGACACACCTACACTACCAAAGGATTCTGGAACCACCAACTCTTCTTAGATGAACTGTTTTTCATGAAAGTGCATCTTCATTTAAGTGCACTTTCGCTAAAGTGGAGTTGTCTACCTGGAATTCAGTAAACTGTAATTTCAAACAGAAGTATATATATATATATATATATATATATATATATATATATATATATATATATATATATATATATATATATATATATATTTTATATATATATATATATTTTATATATATATATATATATATGTAACAGGTGGTAGGGGGCTGCAGCCCTCCAATTCAGGAAGGTGCAGGATTAGAACCCCCCCATAGAAATACTTTTAAAGTGGTTTTGTGATTTTTGACATTCAGTGTTGACCTGGATAGTCATAGATTTGTGATCATGCTTTTCGTTGACAGTAATTATTGCTTCAAAGTTTTGTCAAGTTGCTATACTAATTAACAGTGTTTATGGTATGTATGTTTTAGTTTTTAAGCTATCTGACCTTGAATAGGATGAGAAATGCTTTCTGAGAGCCTGATGATTCTTACGTGAGGATCTTTTTTTGTATTAATGTTTATCGCCACCTCTGTCTTTGACCTTTTAGGCACGATTACCCTACTGACCTGTTTGCTCTACCCATCCAGCCTGGTGGTTCATACCTACATCATCACCATGGAGAGGTCACATATGTACTGAGGGCAACACCTTTTTTGGTAATTCATTCATGTGGCTTAGAAGGAATAGCCAGCTGAGCCATTATTCATGCTAGGCTTGTCTTTTTGTCTTCCTCTGAAAGCTAATGTGTGTGTGCTCACTGAATCAGGGGCCACCTATGCCTTCCATATACCTGAACATGTTTTCTCAGTCATGTAATTGATATCTGTCATGTAAGTGAGACTTCTTAGAGGCAAGCAGACATCACTGGTAGATCTGCTTCATGCAACACACCCTATTTTCCATTAGGTGTGGCAGTGGAGCAGACTGAACTACCTCACTTGGTCTCAGGCAACAGTGCATCGCCCTCCCCTCCAGCATGCAGTTTACTAGTTGGTTCTAAATCATCTGACTCACATTCAGGGCTTTACCCACCACAACAAAGAGTCAGCACATTACATGTGGGCATGTTTACCTTCCCACGTCCTTCTGTGCTATTCATTTCTCTTTTTATATTCATTTTTCCCTGGGCTTTTAACTTGGTCAAATATTGCATCAGCTACTCCATGAAATACTCCTTCATATCTAACTACTGCCTTGTGAAGCCACATAAACCTTACACTGCCTCCTTTTTATCTACTGTATTGCACACATTCAGCTGTGCCTCTTCAACTCACACAGAAGGCCTGTGCACACGTTACCCCACCTGAGGCTTCACATTATTATTCGCAGATTATTCAGTATAATCCTTGTAGCAGGAGACAGTATGGAGTCTGGCACTTGACCACATCTATTAAAACAGATTCTGAATATCAGGCCTGCTTGGGCTATCCCACATGAATTGAGGCTAACACATTGTTAAGCACTGTCTTGGCCTTCATAGGGAAACATTTGCTGTTTAGACAGCCTGCTATTTTCCTCATGTAATTCCTGTCACTGAAGTCTAACATTATAACTTTACATCACTTAGCAGATGTTACATACCCAGTGATATCCACATCCAGAATTATTATAATATTGACAGATAAAGGGTGCTACCCTAACCCTAATATAAAACAATGGTCATATTGATAATGGAATTTTGTTAAGATACACATTAGACATTGCCCGTTCGATTCTCAGTTAGAGCGTCTTCTGTGTGGCGACATGCATGAACAGGTGTTCCTTCATTGAAGGTTGTGCATTAGGCCCGGCAAGCCAGCATGTAAAACTCTACTGCCAATCATTAGTGGACCGGAGTTTCACTGTGGTGACTCCTAACCGGGAAAAGCCGAAAGACACAAACAAACAAACACATCACTTCCTGCAATCTCTCCCTTAAATAGCAGAATACTCCTTCAGACTGCCTTTACCCTTGACAAGCTAGTGAAGTCTGAGCTCTTGTTGATGTTACCTCACTTATTAGACTTATCAGAAGGATTATGTCATCATTTGTGAGTTTAAAAAACTATGCTTATGTCTAAAGGCAATTGCGATATGCACATTACTAGCAACACTTGGGTTCTTCAGATTATAGATAATGACATCAAAACCCTCCTTTGTGCTATCACCGACTACTCATTACTAGTTAAGTTTCTATTTTCATGCCTAAAATAATAATCCTCATTAGAATAGTTCATTTTCAACAAGATTATTTCAATATGACCTCCATTTGCTCAAAAGGGATGCGGATATGGTGTGACCGTGCAACTGTAAAGTCAGTGGATAATGCCAGCAAATGGTTTTACAAAATCTTTATGCTTTTGATGAGTTGTGAATGGCAGTAAAGTATCCTAGACTGATAAGTGTCCGAGAAGCCTACAGGAGGGCCACTAATGTTTGCAAGATACAGTTACTTGTTCAAAATTAGTAACAAGTTTATTATAAGCCACGGCTTTTCTTTTATGGAGCATACTTAGGTCTCTTTTGCCAGCATATCTGAAAACTAATTTATTGGTAAAAGGTTTCCCATTACATGTGACCTCTTTGTAGATGGAGTTAAAATAATGACATGCTATTGTATACCAAGAATTTGGTACTCTGTTTAGCTAAATCTGGTGAGGGCCTGGCTTTCCTTTTCCACAGTTGGGATAAATTTGTAGACTGCACCACTAAAAATATTTTGGTGACTTGATCTTCTAAGTTTTAAAGGTGAAAATGTCTGAAGTTACCATTCTAATTTTAATCAGTTGGATCAGATGGACATTATATGCTACTAGTACATCTTTCATTACCACACTAATCATGAATCCACTCTGTTATCACAGTTATTTATGGTTTATGGTTTACTACTGAAATTTCAAATCCGCTTTGGTCGACTGTTCAGAGTGTTGACCTGAAATGCTGAATTTGGAATTTTGAAACGGCAACCAATGCGAAAATGAATACACCGACATCTGTAGTTCGATGTATTCAACATAGCAGGAGGTGACGTCACTCACCTCCTGCTATACACGTTAACATACCATTACACTCTACAGTCAATGGTATGTTTATTCCACTGAACCCCACCACACTCCCACTGCACATTAAGTATACCAACTCCGAGATCACACTACAGTGAAGGAATGGGCTAATTCCCTGTTCCTCACTGAACCACGATCTCCCTGCACAATGTTAAACCCAAATACTCAAACTACACTACCCATTCGCTGTAGTATAGTCGATACATTTTGGTTCAACATTCTGTCGATTTAAACTGGCATTCGACCACATGCTGATCAACCGATGCAGTTTCAAGGTTTTCAATGTAAACCATTATTTACCATTGTTCTTAGCAACTATGAGTATAGAAACCCTTAATATCTATACTTTTATGCCACCCTCATTCAAAATCCCACCCCCGTTATCTGTGGCAGTGTTAACTCTGCTACTGTATGGAATGGCTTTATGGATTATACAGGGCAGCAGCTTCATCCATTTTACCTATAAGGACAGCATACAGCAAGCAAGCAAGTAATACTACACCTATACACTGTGAGGTCTGCATGGTTTAATCTGCATTGTCTGCTCTCGAATAGTCTTTTTTTAAACCCATCCACTTTGTCTTATAACCTTAACTAGCAAAATTAAGGAGAATGAGAATGGGAGAACATCATGGGCCAGAGCTATGGCTGGGGGGGGGGGGGGGGGTCACTTACCACCTTACCATATCACATTGCCGCCATTGCAGAAAGTGATTTCACCTTGCAGATACTTCCATGCGTGCGCGCACACACACACACACACACACACACACACACACACACACACACACACACCTTTATGGTATTCTACTATAACAGTAGATTGAGTGCCAGTGTATGCTCTGCACCCTTGGTCTCCACCTGATATCTGTTCTACATCAGCAGCTTTCCACACCCATCCTCCATGCCAGAAGAGCTGGACATCAACCATTCTTACTCTCTCACTACCTGGACAGGCCTCTAGGGAGGAGGTGACTCAGGGGGTGTCAAGGATCAGTTAGTTGAACTCTTGTCACATAGTAACAAGAAGGAAACAATAGGACTGCTGTATGAGCGTTACATTTTTACAGTATGTTTTTATACTTCCTATGTTTTAGTTCTCTCCATTGATCCTTTTGTTCTGCACAAGATCCAGAAAAAATGCGCTTGCCTAGTTGATTAAGCTACCTTAAAATGTTAAGTAAAAATACATAAATAAATTGCTGCAACAGCCTATAGCACTATTGCTCCTTCAGATGATGGTCCTCAGTGTCCTTGTGGTGCTTCTCAGTGGACCTCTGCTGTGACAGCATTGTCATTATTTTGTTTGTTTTTATTGCATTGATTTTGGGAATCTTCCTTAAAGCAAACAACACTCTGAATGCATTGAATCATTTGTGTATGCCTGGCAATCAGCACTTTGTTCAGCCATAATGTTGTTAAATAAATTATTCTGTTTTTCAATATGAACTTTTTCATTGCTTAAGGTTTTTGGAAAACAGCTGATATTAAAGCCTTTGTCGTTGTACATATTATCATCTTCTCATTCTTCATTAGAAGTTTATTTTAGTCATGCAGAATCTCTCCTTCCAGTCCGCATCCTCTAAATGACTAGGAGGGTAATGCCAAAATAAATAACCAACCAAATAAATAGATACATAGAATAGCTTTCTTTTTTCTTCTTCTTCATTATGATGGGTTTACTTTCTCATCTGTCATCATCACCTCCCTCAAACCACAAGTAAAAGGAGAAGACGGATTTTCCCGTGTGCTGTGCTCTAACCATAATTGTACTTCTTACTTACTAAATGTCTCATCTTCCCAAAGGATCTGCATTCTATGCAATTCCAGCACCTTTCAAAATGACACATTTAAGACCCAGGTCCCAGTTTGAAAAGACTTGCTCCCGTATGTGACTTACTCAAGTGAGAGCCTGCTTTACAGACAAAGTCAGACACTTATTCAGAGAGCAAATCTTTCGGAATCTGGCCCCAGTTTGTCTATTTGGCAAATGAAACATATGGCAGACAGAACTCTAGAGAAGTAGTTAGATAAAGTTATCTAGAGTACAGATAAGTGGACAGACTATATTATGTGTTGCAGTTTGATACTGGAACCACAACTAAAACAATAAACATCTTGTTCAGATCTATTAAAATGCATACTAATGTGGCACGTACATGAATGTTGAGGAACTTAAATTCTTGCATTAGGATTTGAAGTGCGACCATTTTAACATATTTTATGGTTCAAAACTAAATCCATTGCTAATCGTCCTACTGAAGTCATTCAGTATCATGTCCTGGCTTTTTGGCTAAGATCAGGTGCAATTTACTGTCTTGCATATGATAAATGTGAAGACTAATATAACAAGCTACAGCAAAAGGAATCACGATGCATCTGGGTATGTATAACAATAAAAATAGCATTTTCTGTTGGGGTAAAACTGTCGTGTGCATCATCATTGTCATCAATGCCCTTTACCCATGAACTACCATCGTCATCATCAATCCCCTTTGATCTGTGAATCATTGCCAGTCAAATTAAAATGCTTGGAATCTCAGGAAACAGAGAAATACTTTGGGGAATAAACATGGCCTTTTCAAAGCACTGTTCTTAATTTGTTTCAGACTCAAAGACAGCCTATTTTCTATTTTAAAACCTAATGCGAAATAAAAGCAGAAGTATATCAAATAACAGCAAAACAAATGTTTCTTTCAAAAATGTATAGTTAATTACTTTCCTCTGATTTTAAGGTTGAGAGATTAGAGATAAAGTTACACAGCGAAGGCAGACCAATCCTAGGGGGTCAGCAGTAATGTAAAAAACAATAATGTATGACTGACCATAAACATTAAGCCTGTGCTTTTTTTCCACTTGGGGATATTAACAATGAAGCCCAATCAGATGGCTACTTTCTCAAACAAATGGTGAAAGGCATAGTTCTCAATCTGTGAAGACACCAGTGTGGAAGATAGACCATAGTAATTCACACTGCAAAACAAAATGCCATTTTCATGGTGTATGGCTAAAAGACCTTTGAATGAAATGCATTTTGCTGCTATGTATGTATCAGCCCATAGTGGTTAGATACTGCATTTTGGTATCAAATTTGTCAATAAAAGAACAAATTATAATTCAAGAACAATAATACATGCTGGGTTATGCAATGAACAGACATTACTGCACTCCAGCCTTTCTGTGATCATGCCTCACAGTACCTTGAGTGTATGGTAATAGCTTTCTATGTATGTCTGGGCACATATTTCTGGCAATATATACACATAGGAGTTTTGTCTTCCAGATGAACCCAAATGCTTTTACATCAGCTTCAAGACTATGTCAGCCTAAATTACACAAAATTGGGTCTGGGGTTCTTAGTTTCATAAGTAAGTACTAGGTAGGCAGGCAGTCTACAGATTATTATAATCCTAGCCAAATGCAAAATGCTGCATCAGCTTTAAGAAGAGCAGGCCAAGATAGACAAGGGGAGAATTTTACACTGCCCATCCAATGATTACACTTACCTTGAAGTTGGCAAGGATGCTACTCTGCTTGATATGGAGTGGAAGTTTGCTCTAGAGGTAGAAGATATGTTGGGATATGAATCTTATTCATCTGCTGATGAAGGCTTAGTTCCTTTAAACCACTATTTAAGGAGCCATTTGTTTAGCAAGGGCCAGATTCCCATGGAGAAGCCCATAAAAGACTGAGTGCAGATACAGAGCTGTCAGTCTGTCCGTATAACTAAGGGTCTTGAGGATCTTTTTAGTTAGGAATGATTCCACTGTCATTTGCTCATCTAATAGTCTTTGCTAGTTACAATCTATCACTTAGCAGGATTTCAACTCTATTGAAAGCTGGCTCAATGACAATCAGCTTTTCCAAATAAAACAAAACTGTTCTTATTTCTTGTCAAATCCCAAACACACATAAAAGACCCCTTCAAAATACCCTCTCTCGACAATACTGAAAGTGAAGTTGTACCTCACACAGTTACTTGGTGTCATAATAGATGATCAACTGAAATTTGATCTTCATATTCAAAAGTGCATAAAAACAACACACCAAAAACTGGGCATGCTCTATAGATCAAAAAAGATTCTTTACCAGCTCCTCAAAGAGTTACTCTAGCCAATACATATCTCCTTCCTTCACTACTATATGCCTCATCCATTTTCAACAAAATTCAGATCTCTCTATGATCAAAACTTGAGCTTTGCTATAACAAAGTAGCTAGATTTGCATCCAGTCAGTCACACAAGTCCCACCATTGCTCCACCCTCAGATATTTAAGCTGGCATGAGTTACGTCACTACCTCAAGTTCACCCTACTCCTCCTTGCTCATAAAATGGCATACAAATCCTGCCCAGCAACCAGCACCATTCTTAACCATTACCTCCCTAATCACCCTCTTCACTCATTTGAGAAACACCTCCTTAAAATCTATAAACTGAAAAAAATCTATTGGTCACTGCCTGTATTCCTACTCAGTAGCCAAGGTCTGGACCAGTATTGCTATGGATATTAGAGCAATTCCATGTAGTCACATATTCAAACAATCTCTAAAGAGATTTCTCCTTAACTGCTGACATTGTACATGTCTTACACCAGGCTGACACTACCTGTTACTCCTTCCTTCTCTCCCCCATGCTCTTCTTTTGCCCCTTTCCTTTCCACCCCTCTCTTATTAGCCAAAACACCAGTTACCTCTATGATAGTGCCCTACTTTAATTCCATTTCCTAATCCCCCCCCAAGTGCAAAATCTCTTTCCTCTCTCCAGTCTTTTGCCCATATTTGAAATGCTTAACACCTTTACCATTGGTTATCACTATTGACTATATTTTACTAGCTGTTCAGTAGCCTATGATTGTTGTTTAATATTCACTGTATGATTTTCTGATCTCACTTTATTTATCCTGTATGATGAATATATTAGTTGTTGCTGCACTTCACGTGATAATGTTATGTAGTTTATTAATTGAAATATGTATGTTGGAGCTTTTCTCCCCAGGCCTTCACTGAAAACAGGATTCATGCCCAGTTAGACTTTCCCAGTAAACAAAATGCCAAATAAATAAAATAAAATCTCTGAGGTCTGTCAAGTTAAGTGACATGTTTAGACAAATGCATGCCAAAGGGAGCATTCTATTCAATAATGGCTCTGATGAGATATGAGCAAAGGAGAATTAAGATTTCTTTGAATCTAGAAGAGATATCTTTAGAAATTAGATAAGCAAGACAGAAGGTTTGCTGAACTAATATAAAAGACATGATGGCCAGAAGATAAGAAATTTTCAACAACAGTGCCAAGAACTATTACAACACCTGGTTGGAGGAACATAGGAACATGCTAGGCAAGTGATCACTGGGACCATAAGATGCCTAGAAATATACATCTTTAAGCAGACCCTTTTCAAGCACTTCAAAGTGCTCACCTCCCAAATCAGGCAGGGCTGTACATGATAATCCTGCAGTAAATTTGTCTACCCATCCAATGATCAGGAGTAGCCTAAAAGGTAGTCAAAGTAGCACTTTATTTGACCTGTTGCAGTAACTTATTCCACAGGCTAGGAATATACTGAGTTAGGAACCTCTCTCCAGTGAGTCTTGATTGTTTGTTGGTCCTTACTGTGGGTTGTTGTAGAGCCACTGGTTTTATAAAGTAATATGAGGTAAAATAGGACAGAGGCTTTCATGACTCAAAATCAAAACACAAGTCACCTTGAAGCAACTTATAGACTACCTAGTATAAAGAGTGTCATGATAATCTATTGGGGTAGTTGAAAGTTTTAAGACCATTAATTTTCATTGTTAGATATCTTTGGGGCCTTTCCAATTGACCAAATATGTTTGGATTTGTACATATCAAAGGGGGCAGCATTGTATTCAGTGATATAGTGGTAGGATAACATCTTTGGACCTTGAAGATATTCCCTGGGAAATCAGCTGAGCCAGACAGAAGGGTTTCCTGACCATGGTAGAATCTTGATGATCAAATGAGGGAGAGAGAAACGGGAAGGTTATCCATTAAGCACACGGACGTCTTATGACCCTATCTGTCTGAAGAGAAGTAACATTTATAAGATATTAGGTGGGCACAACATTCTTGCCAAATGCTACTAATTTTTCATTTAGTTTGAACCCTTCTTGATACATAATGTATGTGTATATTCCAGCCTTTTTCTAGAGCTATTTAGTATCAGTAGATGGAGCAGATAACAGTGCCTAGTTTGCGGTCATCAGCAAACTTGGTCAGCCACACATCTAGGATACTGGTTTGGGTATCTCCAAAATAACTGTCAAACAGGAGAGGGCCCAGAACTTATTTCAGTAGCAACCCACTAGTTACAATGACACATTCAGGGAGGGCCCAGAACTTATCCCAGTGGCACCCACTAGTTACAGTTTTATATTCCAACAGGGAACCAACAGCTTTCACAACTTGAGGATCTGTTGGACAGCCAACTTGTAATCAAGCAGACAATATAGGGATTTACATTAAGCTTGTGTAATGTTTCAATAATGCCAGCATGGGGATAGTGTCAAAAGCCTTGGCAAGATCAGGATAAGCAGTGTGGAGAGCATGACCACTATCCACAACTCCTACAATATGTTTAAAGAAGCTTACTGGACTAAAGAGACAAGCCCTGCCCTTCATAAAACCCAAACTGATTGGAATCAAGATCTAGTTCTCTATGTCTGCATAAATGAGTTCTGCTACGATACATTCCATGGCTTTACATATAAGGGTGGAAAGACTAACGGGTCTATAATCACTCATGTCTGTAAAAGGAACACCCTTGTATAGGAGAGTCAGAGTGGCTGTTTTTCAGGCAGCAGGAACAAACACTGTAGATAGGCAGACATTGAGCAGTCTAAGTAGGAGCTCAGACAGTGCATACTTAACATTGATGAGGATGCTGCCTAGTATACTGTGTAATCCCATGGAAGTATTAATTTTTACCTTTGACAGGGATTCTAAGACTTGTTCCAAAGTGATTTCTAGGGAAACTAAATTATCTGGTACAGTGGAGGCAACAATGTGGGTAAGAGGGGAGAATTCTGCACTAAGTTTGTCTGCTGATATAGTTTAAATATATTCTTGGGGTCAGAATAGGTGATATTATTATGGATGAGCTCAGTGAATTGTTGGACATTAATCCTTAATTTTCTGACATAACTGAAGAAAGCTTTGTAGTTTCCTTTGGAATCTGTAACAACATTAAGTTCATAGGTCTGCTTTACATTTTCTAATAGTGTTTTAAGTTCCTTGCTGGTATATTTTTGTGCAGTCTTGAGATAGGGATATGGGGATTTCTTGCAGCTTTTCATTATTTAAATTTTTTTCTTGTACAGTTTATTAGTACAGGAGGTCAATCAGAGAGGCTTATTCCTGAATTTACTTTTATATTGAGGCTAGATGGGTATTGACATTTCTATGCAACTGTTCAGGTGCTGGTAAAAGTCAGAGGTAAATGGAACAGAGGTCAACCAGAGAGGCTTATTCCTGAATTTATTATATTGAGGCTGGATGGGTATTGACATTTCTATGCAACTGTTCAGGTGCTGGTAAAAGTCAGAAGTGAATGGAACAGGCCTATCAGTTGTGTCCGTTTACAAGGGATTGTTGGGAAGCTTGCATAAGTCTGCCATTAGATGAAGGTTTGCCTTGGAGAAGTCCCTAAACACAGTCTTACTTAGTGAATGTGTGGTACCTCCATGCCTGACAGAGATGATGACTGATTTAACCAAAGATGAGGAGCTGTGAAGTGGGGTGCAGCTAAGGGCTAGGTCTGTAAGGAAAAGGTCAAGGATGCTAGAGCCTCTAGTGCATTGTTATTAACAGACTAGAAAATGCTGAATATAACTATTTTTAGAGGTGTAATCAGTGCCTAGGAATTTGAAGTCCCCTAGTAAGAAGGTATTTGGTTTGATATTTAATGCCTCAATAGTCTTAATATATGTGATCTTTGGATGACTTTGATGAGGATCTGTATCTAGCAATAAAATAATAGTTGGATTTGTTAAGAGTGATTTGGATCTTCAGGAGCGCCAAGTTATGGTCATGATTAATTTAATGTGAAGTAATGGTGTTTCTCACAAATAGAGATACTCCTCCTGCAGTTACCCAAGGGTCAAAAGCATGACAGACACTAAACCCTGGTAAGAGGGAGTGCTGTCATTGCACTGAAACAGTGTCATAATAAGTACACAAATATGAATCTGTTCAAGTTGCAGGAGGGCCTCACACTCTGGCATCTTTCTATTTACATTCCTAGCATTAAGTAGTGCCACCTAGGTGTTGTCCAGATTTGAATTTGAGTTTTCTACATAGGAATATCCAATAAGGGGACTCTAAGAGTCAAAGGTACACTATTTATGTAAATACTTGGATCAACCTTTAAAATCAGTTTTGAAAGAAGAAACTCATATTTGTATTGATTCTTGGCATTTTCTTAAGAAACTAAATTATTTTGTTTTCAAGGACAGCATTTTCTTTTTGACGGTTAATGTGGTAAATTTATTTAATCTTATACCCCACACCCTAGGCTTAGAGTGGTTGGAAGAATTTTTATTTGACACTAAGCTGTTTTCTAATGATCAGGTGTATATTATGGTGAACTTTACGGATACAATTCTCCGTAATAATTTTGTATACTTTGAAGGACAATATTTCTTGCAAAAAACTGGGGTGGCTATAGGGGCAGTTTGTGCCCCCATATTTGCTAACAGTATCATGTTGATGTGAGAAAGGAATTTATCATTCAGTTTTAAGGAGTACTGGGGTTTATATTTATGATATTTGGATGATTTGTTTTTTGTGTGGGAGGGAAATGAAACTAACCTCTATGAGTTTATCACCTACATTAACAACACAACCAGTTTTTTAAAATTTACATACACCTATGATTTCATGAAGATTAATTATTTGGATGTAGAGATCCATAAGGACTTGGAGCATCAACAGTATATAAGTGATGTCTATAGGAAACCCACATACAGTAATAGTTTGCTCCACTACAATAGTTTCCACCCAGATCATGTTAAAAAGGTGTAGTCAAAGGACAATTTGGGAGGATTGCACATATGACTACCAGTGAAAACAATTTTGTTAAGCAGTGTGATATTTTGAGTAAAATGTTCTGCTCTAGAAGATATCCAAGGATGCTTATTGAAGGGGTTAAAAATTAAGTAATACATAAAACAAACAATGGGGTGTTTTTACCCTTGTTAAAACCTAGAGACAACACTGTAGCCAAAAGTATTAGTTTCAATCAGAATAAACTTAAGAAAGAATATGTATGCCCCTTTGTGACTAGATACACAGTTGACCATGACAGTGTTTTTCACATTCTTACTAGGAATTGGCAACTAGCACTAGGACATAAGGGGTTGATAGAAAAATTTGGTGTAAAACCCTCAATTGTCTACAGGAGAGGTTTTACTATTAAAAACTTGTTTGAATGAAAAGAGGAGGTTCGGCTGGTAAAAGGGAGGGTAGGCACTAAAAAAAAAGTGTTTTTTGCATACAATGTACACATATAATAGAGTCTGATAGGGTGAGTATTAATTATTTGACCATCATACCTATTGGTTTGTTCAGCCATAACTCTTGTGTGATTGTTTATGTGGCTATTTGTTCCCAATGCAGAAGTTTCTACATTGGGAAAACTGTCCGCAAGTTAAGATAAAGAATTTACGAACATGTTAGGAACATACTTAATATGAACATAAACAAGGCCTTGTACAGACCATTACCACAGTCATCAGTTTCACTTTTTTGCTATTGAAGGGGTTAGGAAAGATCCCTGGAGAGGGCCTTGGGCTGACATGGTTGAATTTCAAGAGCTTCTTTGGCAAATTAGGTTAAATGCACATGTATTTCCTGGATTAAATGACACCTTTAGTATAAGTAGCCCTCTTAGGTTACATTCTTATTGTATTTAGTATTCCACACCTTAAATTAAGTACCTATTTAAAGTTGCTGTTTGCATTTGACTAATTGTTTAATGAATTTTATAGTACTGTTGGGGCATTTACATCATGTAATTACTTTTGGTGTTTTATATTGTGTGATTTTAACATTTAATTTCATTCTGAAGAAGTCTTTTGATATAAGCAAGATGAAAGTCTAGTCCAGATACAGATTTGCTGTATCCAGGACTGCTTGTAAGCTTCTGAGCCCCCCAAGCCTTTTTGTGTTGGAGGGAAGCCTTCTAGCTTATCAGTGGGAGTGGTAAGCACTAGGTAGCCTATCTACCACAAGAGTGGTTTCTGGCCCAGAAATTGTAGTTTATTGGCTGTTTAGGCAGTTTTTCCCTCTCTTTCAACTTTCTGGTTTAAAAGCCTACGTTTGCGCATATTTCCCACCTTTCCTGTAACTAGTCTAGTCCAGATACAGATTTGCTGTATCCAGGACTGTTTGTAAGCTTCTGAGCCCCCCAAGCCTTTCTGTGTTGGAGGGAAGCATTCTAGCTTATCAGTGGGAGTGGTAAGGACTAGGTAGCCTACCTACCACAAGATCCAGATACAGATTCTTAGTTTTAGCACTTGAATTTGCTTATTCGTGCTCAGCACTTGTTCGGAACTTGTTGTTAGCACTAAATAAGCTACAAATTACTACAGCACTCAACCTTCTTCTTTACCTAGAGGAAAACAGTTTTTGTACTTACTTTCCTCACTTGCTTAGAACAAAACAGCTCTTATACTAACTTTCCTCACTTGTCTAGAGGAAAGTAGTTTTTTATTCAGGCATGTCCAAGGGTCAGCTCCCTGTGTTCTCTCTTGTATATCTGAAGAATCTGGGCATCTTGGGGCAATGTAGCAATTGCCTCATGTACACAGACAACCCTCTCCTCCTACCACCCAACACCACAACCTGTGAGAGATGCACTTATCTAGCCAAACTGGAGGTAAAGCTCTCTCCAACCAAGACTGAACTTGACAGTCAAGAGGAGAAGGTAAACACTTGCACCACACCACACTCATCACATAGTCCCACTAAACATACACCACCAAAATCCACACACAGAAACACAAAAACATTCACAGAGGCTCTCAATAATAATCTGCTCAAGCAACAGAGACCTCCAAAGCAGAAATGCAAGCAACCTCCACCCCCCAACACAACCCAAATGACACATAGCCCACAGACTCAGTGTGCCAATAAACCACACCCGATAAGGCAAAACAACGTACCCAACACACTAGTCATAGGTGACTCTATACTCAGGCACACTGATGTCCCACTCACCAGGCTAAACAAGGAGAAGGTTGCTGTCAAGCTGCCTGTTGGGTGCCAGGATCCACCACATAACCCACGCACTCAGGTCACTCCACAAGTACAAATATGACTCTGTCATTGTCCATATTGGTGTGAACAACCTGAGACATACCTCCCTTGACTACATGAAGAGAGACTCCGATCTTGTAGCCCAGGCAGATATGACCCTAGCCCTGAGTAGCATCCTGCCATTGCCCAGAATGATACTGCAGTACAAAGACAAAATGATTGACTTTAACAATTGGCGAAGCTTCTGGTGTCATTCTAAGGGGATCCAATATCTATCTGCCTGAGACGACATGGTCGACAGACCACGATGCTTTGCCAGAGAAGGCCTGCACCTATCGCCCCTGGGATTCTGGATACTGGCTAAGGGTCTTGCCTCCCCTATAGTACCTTTTTTTAGGTAAGGTACAAATGAAAAATTCACCACTGTAACAGGAACAGGCAAGCAAAAACTGAGGACAAGTAGTCTAAAATCTCAAAATGCACTCACTCGAGGCACTCCTTAAAATGGAGAACATCGATATCTGTGCAGTGACTGAGACCTGGTTCAAGGCTCTAGAGAGCACCCCTGCATTACCAGGCTATAACTCATACTACACTTTTCGGCCATTTCACCTGGACCAGAACACCAGAGGCAGAGGTGTGTTGATATTCATTAAGGATATCCACACCTCTAGGCTAGTTGCTCAGCATAATGCATCTGAGGTTATCCAAGTGCAACTAACTCTGGGCAAAACTGCAATCCAAATTGTAGCTTGCTACAGATCCCCCACCATGCCCCAGAATTCCCACTCCTCTTTTCTTGATATACTGGAAAATATTAGGGTTCAACCAAACACCCTAATAATGGGTGATTTCAACTACCCCACCATTAACTGGGAAAACTACTCATGTACCAACTCCTTCGCTCAACGCTTTCTGGAATTCATAAATTCCAATGCCCTGGATCAACTTATCCACACCCCCACCAGGGGCAACAATATCCTAGACCTAGTCATTACCAGCATGAGTGACCAGTGTTCCACACGAAGTCAACTCCTCGTTGGTCAGATCTGACCATAAGTTAATCACCCTAGATATCCACATCTGCCCCCACCCACCATTAAGGAAACCATGGTAAAAAATTTCTCCAAAGTAACTTCATGCTTCTTAAGACAGAAGTGGTGAACTTCATGACACCCATGCAGATGGACAATACAGTTATGACTGCTGAATCATACACAAATGCATTCTATAAGCACTTAAACGAGTGCATGGATAGTGCTATCCCAAACAGAACCAAGATGCTATCCTCCAAAAAAAGGAAGCCAATCTGGTGGTCCCCTGCCATAAACAAACTGTACAACAGAAGGAGATAAACTGTTGCAAAAGACAGTAAAATCCCATGAGTGGAGGAGCTCCTTGGTCAGCCTCAGTAAGAAGCTGAGATCTCTGATTCTGATTCTAAGGGCAACCACAAAGCATTCTATAGCTATGTCAAGAATCTCAATGGCAACACCCATATCTTCTCTGAGTTACAGCACAATAGCATGAAAATTACAGAACCAACTGATATTGCCAACATCCTGGCAGATAGGTTCAGTGCTAACTTTACCCCCCTCTCACCCCCTAAATGGCCCATATCTATACAGGAAGAATGCAGAGTCCCTGTAATCACATCTATGCAGGTAAAAGCTGCACTCTCTAAAACCAAAACACAGCATCCATGGGACTGGGCAACATCCCAGGCTGCTTTTTACACAAACTTCACAACAAACTGGCTCCCCACCTAAGCACCATGTTCAATCATAGTCTCACTTCAGGCTTTGTGCCCACTGAATGGTGCACAGCAGCAGTTATCCCACTCCACAAAGGGGGAGCCACCACTGATCCTGGGAACTATCGCCCTATTAGCCTGATGAGCCTGGTCTGCAAGGCCATGGAACATATCATCTGAAAATCATAAACAAAGACACTGGTAACCTCCAAACTCTGGACCCCACCCAGTTCAGGTTTGTAAAAGGCAGATCATGCCTTCTGAACCCGATTGACTTCTTTGAGGCAGTCACCATAGACAAGGGTAAGGTGGTTCACACAGCCTATCTTGACCTCGCCAAGGCTTTCAACACCATCCCCCATTCTGGAATTATAGTTACACTCACGAAGCTAGGTATAAATCCCTACATCACAAGATGGGTTGCCAACTGGCTCACTGACAGAACCCACACTGTAAAAGTTGCAGACTCCAAATTTGACTTCAAACTAGTGACAAATGGAGTACCAGAGGGTTCAGTCCTGGGACCTCTCCTGTTTGGTATCTCCTTCTCTGAAGTACAGGCTAACACAAAAGGCCTCTGGCTAATGAAGTTCGCAGATGACTGCAAACTAGGAGCCAAATTCGAGTCCCCAAATGATGTGGACATCCTACAGAAGGACCTCACTGAGACAGATGCCTGGTATCAGAGGCATGGCCTCAAGCTCAATTCCAAAAAGTGCATTGTCATCCCCTTTGGTAAAAGCTCTGTACCCATGAACTACCACATAAACGTCAGTCTACTTAATGCCGAATGTGTGATAAGAGACCTTGGGACCAAGGTGGGCAGTAGTCTCTCCTTTGATAATCACATTGTCACAGTAGTCAGGAAATCCTTCTATGTGGCACACCTCTTCACAAAAGGCTTCTCATCCAGTAAAAAAGGTGTCATTGTTTTCCTCTACACGGCACTTAGACCCATTATAGAGTACAATTCCCCTTTTGGAATGTACCTCACAAGACATCTGCAGCAGCTAGAAAGGCCACAGAAGTAACTCACAAAGAGGATTACTGGCCTCAAACAGATGCCCTTCACTGACCATCTCAAAAAACTCCAGCTTTACTCTGTAGCATATTGCCTACTCTGAGATCATCTCTGCCTAACATATAAAGCTATGTTAAACCCAGAGCTGTTGGACATGCTACACCTAAAGAAATCCCAATCTCTCAGAGCTACACACTAGGGTCCTAAACCTTGTCACCACAATAAACAGGACATGTTGGAGGGATAGATTCCTGTCCCAGGGACTTCCTATACTCTGGAACAAGCTACCCATCTATGTCAAGCAAAGTTCCTCATTAGCACTCCAAGAAAAATCTTGATGAGTGGATGGGAAATAGGAAATACACCCTGGGGATCACTTTTGTGGCTCTGCTCAACAGGGGTATAGGAAATTAATTTTCTTGGGTGGTGTAAGCCAGGGAACCTTGTTGGCCAGGCTTACTTAGGCCCTTGGGCTGATAGCCTAGTACCTACCTATGAACCTATAAAATATCCTTTTTGGGAACCTGCTGTGTTTGGTGATATTCTTTGGTTTACAAGTCACTTTTTCGTCTTTGTTTGCTGACTTCTGTGGTTCACAGCTAAGGCTTTAGCCAGTATGTGGAATCCCTGGTATGACTGGTGTAAGCCATCCCTGGCAAAACAGAAAGTCTTATGTACCATATCAGCCCATGTTGACACATACTGGATCCCCTTAGAATGAGACCAACTACATAGTCAATTGATAAGCCCAATTATCTTGTCTTCATACCTAGGCATCATTCCTGGTAAATGCAAGATACTAGTCAAGACCTATGTCTTTCATGCAAAAAGCCTTGGTATGACAGATGTAAGGCATCCCTGGTGAAATAGGACGTCTTATCTACCATATCATCCCATGCTGACACACACTGGATCCCCTTAGAATGACACCAGCTACTTAGCCAATTGTTAAAGCCAATTATCTTGTCTTCATATCTGGACATCAATCCTGGTGAAGGCAAGATATTCCTCATGCCTCTTGCACATGCATAGTAAGTTCCATCATGTGTCTCTGCATGTCCCTCTTGGTGGAGCACCTCAGGTCATTCACTCCCCTATGGTCCATTACTGGGTTAAAGTCATATTTGTCTGGCTTAAGGGACCTTAGGGCCCTTGTAACATCACAGATCCTGGCACCAGACTAGCAGCTTACAGCCACCCATTTCTTGTCCAGTCTGGTAGAGTCTGTATGCCTAGGTATAGAGTCATCTATGACTAAACCATTTCTCTGTGTGAAAGCAGACTTGCTGGACCTTAAGGGCTTAGGCTTTCTTTCCTGATGACTCTTGGGTGAACTATGTGGACTTTCAGTTTGTGGGAATGGAGGAGGACTAGCTGTTGCTTGGTGTGCTGGAGGCTGGGATATTTTACAGTGAGTACTAGGAGGCTTTGACAAATTTTTCTTCACAGCCTCATATGTTTTGGATCTAGTACTATGCTGTGAGTGATGTAGTGTTGTGGAGGTATGATGATTACCAATAGTGAGCTGATGCAAGAGGATTGCCTCCATGCTTCACAAATATTTACACCTCTTGCATACTGTACTATTAACTGGAAGAAATGGTAGACAGACAGTAAGTATAAGATAGTTGTTACATTGTCTTCGAATACCTAATGTAATCAGACTGGCCACAGATGGGGTGACAGCAGATTGTTGTGCCATGTTGCCAGATGGTGGAGTACTTGGGGCTTTCATAGTACTTTGGTATTGAAGGAAACTGCTGTAGTAGTCCTTAAAGCTTTATGGATGAAGTATTTAGGGAGATACTCTGAATGTAGGATAGACAATGGCTTATCAAGCAGTACTTACTGAAAAGAAAGAATGAGCTTTGTCAAGAATGACAAATAGTGGAGATGTTCCTAACTGACTGCCACCTGGCTGCTACTAGTGCTTGTCTCTCCATGGCTTCGTACAGCCTAGACTCACTGTTCTTTTGCTTCTTCTCTCACAAGAAGCAAAACAGTAGCAATAATCCCCAAGATGAGAAGCAGGCCACAGACCCTTTGGTGATTAGCAGTTTCTGCCTAGATAATGCTTGGGTCTCTAGGCTTACTGTAGATGCCTTGAATAGCAAGCAGACCAATCAGGAAGGTGCCAAAGAGAGAGACACTGCCCAATCAGGGACAGTCAGGAATCAATGACCCTCTGCTTATTCTCATACCAGCTGCAAAACAGCAGCACAAATCCCAAGTATGTCACCTATATGGTATGATGTGGAAATATCTGGATTATCAATGCTGTAGCTTAGTGTCGGACACTTCTGCAAATATTTGGATTTTCAAGTAGGATAACTGGAGTGCTGTTGCTGAACAACGTAAGACATGGATTTCTTATTGCCATCTTAAGCCATCTAAGCAGAAGGGCTTAGAAGCTTCAGACAATGCATACATCACTGCCTTTTTAACATTTTATCCAAAAATTAGGATTTTTTTGAAGCTGTGCTGAAAATAATCATTTTATAAAAATGTATAAAAGAAAAAAGGAAGAGTGTTCAAAATAATCTGCATATTATTGAGGTAAAACAAGAAAGTGAAATGTTTGTTGGTGTTCTTGAAATAGAAATAGGTAACTGTGAAATCAGAAAATAAAGAAGTAACAAAACAAAATAATCAGTCAGACTGGCAAGAGATGGTCATGATTAACAAAGTTGTGATTTTAAACTAGGCACTGGTGCTGAGTGTAGTACATACTTCTAAAGCATTGGGTCTGAAAGACACTGATAAGAAAACAGTCATTGTGTTACTGACCTATTCAGAACAACAAGTAAAGCTCATGAATCAGAAGCTATTTTCTTGGAAATAAACTATAAAGTATAGATTTTATTTCATACAGCACCACTGGATCAAAATGTGAATTATCGTATTTTTAATATAATATTTTGCTTAATTTGGTTAGTAGGAAGTTGGATACAATGAAATATTCATAGTGTAAAGGCACAGAATAGTCACATGGGCTACAAAGTTATCTAGAATGCTGTATAGATTCATAGAGAGACATTTTGCATGACATGCCAGTGCAAGATGATAATCAGGTGTTAATGATTTTTGGGGGGGAAAGATGTACTATTTTGTAAAGTTTATACCTAACATTTCATAAATAAAATATAAACAAAAATAATTTTGAAATGGTTAAGAAACTGTTAACAAAAGCATTTTTGTTACAAATTGTAATGTAAATTACCCAATTGTGTTGCAAGCAAATACAAGTCAGAAGGGTATAAGAGAAGTCACCCTACTGGAAAACAGACAAAGTTATATAAGAGACAATAGCATTTATAGATGTACAGAAATATATGTCCTCACTGGGAACAAATTGACAAAAGTAGATCCGCTATAATATATTGATACTCAGAAGCTTGAATTTATTGTCGGGCTCACAGGCCTTGCTTTCATTGGCAAGGTACACATGGCCTCTGGTCAGCTTGTCTTGTAGATCTTATGATCCTGTTATAAAATACTATACCCCCTCTCAGGCACTGTTGACAACCTCTCTGAACTCAGCATTAATCCCTACATAACTCACTGGACTGCTGGTTGATTCACAGTGTGGCCCAAGTCATCAGAATCGGTGAGACCACCTGTACCAAGAGACCGGTCACCAGCGGAGTACCCCAGGGCTCTGTGTTGGGCCCGCACTTGTTGGCATCTACTTCACCAATTTCGGAAATGACTGTAAACTGGGAACTATTATAGATTCACCCCAAGTTACCAACATCTTGCAAAAAGGGTTTAACACAGACAAATGACTTTTGGCAAAGCCATGACTCAGTGCTACAAAATGAATTATAATGTCCTTTGGGAAACTGTCAACCCAAGTTAATTAGTTCATTGATAACTAAAAAAAAAAAACAGTAAACAAACTGTAGCCATGCATACTTCCCAAACTCCACAAAATGAAATGATACATGTGAAACTTTTAATAACAAAAATGAAAAACAAACAAAAACAAATTCTCCACCAAATGTGATTTCTACATATTTTTTGACCAGTTGTGATTCTACTATTTGTGTTGTCTACCAAAAGTAATATACTCAGACATGAATATATTGACAAATGATATTGCTTTAAATAAATAAAGAATCCCAACTCTTTTTGACAGAAGTAATAAAATCTTTTACATCCACCTGAACTGACACCAGCTCAGGCAGATGGAACTTGAGTTATTTGTCATCTGAAGGAAGACATCTCCAGAGTGCAGCTGCCACCCCATGCTGCATGATACTTTCAGTAATGGGATATTAATCTGCACACCTAGTGTAGGAATAGAACCCACAGACTTTTGATCTTCCAGCATCAAAGGTGACTGTGGTGTCCACTGTGTCACTCTGTAACTCACAGTCTGCTTGCATCAAAAGTAGTTGTGCTGCCTGTTGAGACACTGCTGATTGTGTGAGTTGTCTAACTTCATCAGTTAGTATTAGGCTAATTGCCCTTGTAGGCCATTTTAAGCCTAGCCAGTTATCCCATTTGAGAATCAAACCCTGCACCTTGCATCAGTAAGGTAAACACCTTAACCATCATTCCAACCCCCAACTCCACTTCTCTGTTTGGAGGAAAAAGTCACCATGAGCAGCCTGGCTACATACAACTGATAATGCACTTACAGCAGGCTACGATTCATCTGCTGCTTCATGGTTGCTTTAGCAGTTTTCCACAATATGTAGGTGACTACATGGAAGTCTGAGAGTCAGTGTGCTACATTTTTGTATGGGACAACATTTAACTTAAAGCCCAGGTTTTCTACAAAAATTGCCTCCCTCTTCAAGTTATCTGTCATATAATACCATATCCCTTACTGCTCTATACTTTCTGGAAAATAAGAGATTTTCTCCCAAAATAAGAGGGGCTACAAAATCTTGAATGGACCCCCCACCCCTCCGATGATGCATTACCCATGTGTCATTGCACCAGAACTGCAACCTGTAGACTAACTGCTAAAGCAAAACAGTAGGACGTATTAGTAGTTTTGGTTTGGATAGCAGTTCCTTCCATGCTTTTCCTATGTAAGTTGGAATCATTGTCAGGAATGAGGATTTAATTGCAGTTCTGAGGAACTAGGAAGGAGCCAATCAATGTCAAAGAGGATTAAGAAATTACTGACTACATTGCATAAGCCATGAGTAAATTAAATACAGGGCAATTAAGTGTGAATCATGTATGGACCAAGTCACAGAACAGTAGAAAAATTGTGGAATAGCCAAGTAAATTATGGTTTTCTAGTTCTTTTTATGTTATGTATCCAAGGCAGCTGCTTATAAGTGTCATCCATTCTCATCCATCTCTCAACTGTCCAGATTTATCCTCATATTTTTCATCTCTTCCTTGTAAAAGTTGTAGTTTTCTGGCAAATCACGGAGGATTAAAGTCAAGAAATAATGACATATATTTGAGTTTCAGACTTCATATCATTCAGAAAATTAATGCTAACACAAATCGTGTTATTCTAGCAACTTTCTAAGTTTATGCGTGATATTTAAAATCTATCCCTGTTTCTGGGCCTTCCTGTCCCAATTATATTGCACTTCACTCCAAACTTCATGTGCTAAGAGGTTGAGAGATATGGCCATTACTATGTATAGTGTGTAGCATGGTGACAGGTCAGGATCTAACTTACTACACAACCCCCAAACACACACACACATGCACACACACAAATACAGCCCCCCCACCCCCCACCCCCACACAGGAACTTTCTAGACTCAATACAAGGCAGTGAGGCTAAATAAGGAAGCTGAACAACTGTTCAGTCTAGGGATGATTTTTGAGAACACATTTTCACTGATAGGATAATGGTTGATTGGTTTAGATACTAATGAAGCTGTAACTTGAGAAATAATGAGGTATTTGAAAGCTCATGACAGTCAGAGTTTGGATTGGATGGATATCTAATACAGATGGATGGTACACATTGTATGGTACCTTTATTCATTGTAGTACTGCTGCCCTGCATTATATGTGCAACATACTGTACATGTCAGTTCCTGTTAGACTACTGGTGCACAAAGCATCAGTTTCCCAAGGCTCGGTTCACTGAGGTTGCAATTAGCTCTGTAGGAAGTCACTGTCGATCAGATGTGCAGACAGCGATTCCCTTTATGTGGAGTTGGTATGACAATAGAGTTAGAATATATAAGTACAGGGAGAGGGGTGATGGCTTTTTCCCTATATTGGGTCATACCACTTAGCTGTACAGATTTTCATAGAATGTCCAGATTTTTGCCTCATATTTTTTGTCTATTCCTCATAAAAGTTGTGGTTTTCTGGCAAATTATTGAAGACTAAAATCACTAAATAACACTAAGTAATGACAGACATTTGAATTTCAGACTTTATATCCTAAAGAAAATACATAATTATGCAAAACCTGTTGTGCTAGCAACTTTCTATGTTTATAGGAGCAATATTTAAATTGTGTTCCTATTTTTGGGCCTTTATCCCCCCCATTCTTTCTGACTTTGTCCAGATTTCTTGCATTGAGAAGTTGAGAGGTATGTATTGGGTCGTACAAGGGGGCTTGCCCACTTTGGAAATACATTTTAAGTTTGTCTCTTTTGGGAGGTGTTTTTTCTTGAATTGGAGTTTCATTCATTGTGTAGTAAAAATGCATTTTTTTTACTTTTTAAACTTGTGTTTGGAGTGGCATCCTACAATCCTTTTGGGTTTGGGAGAATTATGCTGTTAGGTGTGGAAATTTCATGCTAATTAGCTGTCCAGATTTTTGGCCAATTAGCCTGACTTTGTATGAACCAGATTTTTGATGCGTAATCTGGACTTTGATTTTCTGGCTTCCATTCAACATTTTTCTTCCAGTACACATGGTCCTTTATGAATGCACTAAAAATGATATGCTTGTCCTATTACATGTCAGCAGGAACAGCTGCAAACATATTTTATTTGGGTGCAGTTTCACTCACCACCTTTACTGGCAGTTTTGGTAGGGTTTTCTGAGTATACTGCCAAGCCTTGCAAATGAAGAAAGTTTGTTTAATTATTTGTGTATATGTATGCATGTATATCTGCATGCTTTGATGCATGTTTGCATTTATGTACATAATGCATGTATGTATGTATATATGCATGCATGTAAAAGTGAATGTATGTATGTATTTTTTTTTTGTTTTTGGTAGGGAGCTGCGTATTTTATAGTGGTCCAATGGAACCCCTCTTGCCTCACATAGTCTTTTCCTAATCTCTCCTAACATCATTTAGACTATCAAGCTTGAGAAGCAGCTGACAAAATGGAAATAGGAAACGATCTTGTCACCATAAAAACACATCTAGTGCTTCCTCTTCACTGGTCTTGGTAGTGCAGGACGGTTGGTCATATTCTATATACATCAGAAGATATTACTAAATAGCAGCAGTGGGCCTCCCTAATACTACCACAGGCAAATTTCAGAAAAATAAAATACAAACTACTTGCAAAAAAGGTGTCATAAATGACTAATGTTTAAAAGCCAAAAACAAATTATCTGCCACTGCGTGGAACTTAGATAACATGATAATTGTTTCAGTTTACAGCACATATTTTGTATACCCTAATGTAGAATTTAAATTGCCTGTCCTAGTCTAACCTTTCATGGTCTTTGTCAGACCTGAAGTTAAATGTGAGAAACTATAGCAAATAATCCAAATGTTAAGTATTTTTATTAACCTGCATCAAGTGTAATTTATATTCACTGGTATGATTTGCAGTTAAAGGCTTCATTTTCTGAAAGATGATCAGTAGTTCATTGTTACATGTATTTTTGTTTTCATCAAAATTATCAAGTAAAGCCTTGACTATGTGAAAAAGAACTGGTTTGAACTGCGAATGGATTCTTCAGAGTATTCTGTAACAAATTAATAATAACCATTGCCTATAACATTTGCTGTCCCTCAAGGCTTTCTTTTCTAGATCCTTTTTATCTGTTTCAACTCATTTAGTTTGACAGAGTCAAAATTATATTCTTTACACTGATGACTGGCCCATTTTGATTTATTTTCTTTGACATTTAAGAACTGACTTCAGTCTTCAAGCTGACTGGTTCTGTCAGGAAAAGCTACAGATTAAACATACCAACACATAGGCCACACTTCACGGAATCCCTACAGGGCTCAGGAAAGTATTTCATAAATAATGCATTGCTAAATGAAACATTTCAAGAATCTTGGCCTCTGTTTACATTTCATACTTACCTTTTTCTACCAGCTTAATATCCTTAAACATGATGTTCTTAACACTAAAGTGTCCTCTCAGTGCAAATGTGCATACAGCATCTCTGACAAAGCAATTTTAATCAAAAGAGTATTGGTTCCCTAAGAGCTAAGAGTGTACAACTTACAAATATTTGCTCCTGCTTCGGTCCACTACATCAATACCCTGCAAACATTGTTGGTAATATCACATCCTTTCATTTACCTGGCACCCTTATGAATTCTACTATACCATTCCTCAAGAAACTAAATACCTGCCTGTTTCATACTGTGATGGGGCAAAAAGGTAGTTGCCCCTTATGCAAAGTGTTACAGGGCATGATTGGCCATCCAATCCATCACCTAATTCCTCATTGTTCTTTAGTGCTATACTGGATTTTAAAAGCTGATATTGTATTTTCTGCCAAACCTGAGTGCTGTAGCCTTCCATATGTGGTCTAAACAGTATAAAAGTACGAGATTCATTTTCTTTCTTTTTTTATGTTATTAAAAGATGAGTGCTGAAGTCTGGTGTAAACAGACTATATCAACTGCTTGCTATATTGTATCTAGCAGTTTGCACAGTTTAAAAGCAAACAAAAAAATCTTTTTTTTTTACTGAAATTGAAGCTGTCATAGTCCTTAGTCTTAACTTCTGCTTTAATCTACCTTATTCACTTCAGATAATTAGGTGGCCACGGTGGTGCAGCGCTTAGCATTGCCGCCTCACAGCAAGAAGTTCTCCGGTTTGATTCTCGGCTGGGGTGCCTTCTGTGCGGAGTCTGCATGTCCTCCCTGTGGTTGCATGGGTCTCCTCCGGGTGCTCCAGTTTCCTCCCAAAGACATGCTGTAGGTGGATTGGACACTCTAAATTGGCCCTAGGCATGAGTGTGTGCATCTGTGTGCCTTCTGTGGAAGGTTGGGTGCCAGGCTGGCAACTTGACACTGTAAAACTCCACTGCCAATCATGAGCAGACAGGTGATCCGCTGTGGCGACTCCTAACCGGGAAAAGCCAAAAGAAGAAGAAGATTCACTTTAGATAATTCAGTCTACAAAAGTCTTTCAGTCTCTTCTAGCTCATACTTACTACAACTGTTACTTGTAGCTAGTTATAAACCTCAGATGTGCAAATCTTTATCCCTTAATTGCTTTACATCATGCCTCAACACCATTCCTGTTTGCTTTTTGGCTAGTAAGTTGGAAATTCCAGCAAATGGTTGTAGAATGATGTATAACTTGCTGAAACTGAAAGAAAGACATATGGCTAATATTTCCCATTGCATGCCAAGTTTTTCAATGCTTTTATTGCTTTAACTGTGTTCAGTGCTGCCTCTCTAAAATGCTTCTTGTATCTTTGGAACATAGCAACATAAGAACAACGCTAGGCAAGAGATCACAAGGATCATAAGATACCTAGACGTATACACCTTTAAGTAGGCACCTTAAAAAAGTTTATGCCTCTGTTTTCAAGCACTTAATATTACTTAACTCCTAAATTAAGCAGGGCTGTGCATGACAATGCTGGTGCAAATTTACTAGCTTTGTTTTGTACTGTAGTGGTAACTTATTTCAGACAAAGTTAGTCTTAATGATTTGTTGGTTTAGATGTAACTCCTTAGTGTGGGTATTTGTACAGCCACTGGTTTTATAAAAAAAGAGAAGGTGAAACAGGATTGTGTCTTTTATGGCTTGAAAAGTAACACACAGGTCATATTCGAGCAGCCTGTAGGCCACTGACTATAATGAGAGCTGTGCTAATCTATTGCAATAGTTGAAAAATGTAAGGTCTTTGATTTTCTTGGTAGAGTATTTTTGGAACCCTTCTAAATGAGCAATATGCTTTGATTTAAACATGTCAAAGGGGGCATTGTATTCAATAATAGGTCTGATAAGAGAAGAGTACAGTGGCAGGATGCCTTCATTGGGTCTTGACTATAGTGAAAATATGACAATAGAATGAAAGAGAATTGTCCACATAAATGTCCAGGTTTTTTATGACTCTGTCTATGTAAAAGGGATTACCACATAAAACATATGAGGTGGAAACAGCTTTTATTACTAAATGCTACTGCGCTGCACTTTTTTGCATGTAGCTTGAAACCCTTTTCAGTACATCAGATATGTGCATATTCCAGACCTTGCTGGAGTTGTTTGGTATCAGTGGATGAGAGGAAAACAGTGTCCAGCTTGTAGTCATCAGCAGACTTGGTTAACCACATTTTTGGGATATTGGAATGGATGCCTGCAAAATAAATGCCACAAAAGAGAGGTTCCAGCACTGATCCCTATGGTACCCTACTTGTTACAAGTTTACTTTCAGAGAGAGAAACAACAACTTTGACAACCCAAGATCTGTCTGATAGGCAGTTTGCAATTCAGCAGACCACATATGAGTTTAACTTCAGTTTTTCTCATTTCTTAACAATACCAGCATGGGGGATTTGTGTCAAAAACAATGGATAGATTAAGACAAGCAGTGTGCACTGACTGACCATTGTCCAAAGCCTCTGTAATCTTTTCAGAAAATCTTAATATGTTCAGTTGAAAAGACCTGCCCTTCATAAATCCAAACTGGTTGGCATCTAGATCCTTTAAGTTCCCTGCATCTGCATAGATGAGTTCTGCTATGATATATTCCACTGTTTGCATATATGACTGGTTAGGCTGATGGGCCTATAATTGGCTTGGATCTCTAGAAGGGCCACCCCTGTATATGGGAGTAATAGTGGCTGTTTTCAAGGCATCAAGAACAAGTCCTGTGGATATGCTGAAGTTTTAAAGCTTAAGTAGAGGTTCAGATAGTACGTGCTTGACACTGATGAGATTGCAGCCTAGTATGTTCTCTGGTCCCATGGAAACATTACTTTTAGTCTTTCACAGGGATTTTAAAACTTGTTCCAAGGTAATTTCAGGGGAAACAATTTTTTTCTGAAATACTGGGGACAATAATGTGGGTTGGTAGGGTAAAGATAGCACTTAATTTGTCTGCTATTATATTGGCTATATTTCTGGGACTAGAATATGTGACATCATTATAGAAGAGCTCAGTGCATGGACATTGTTCCTTAATTTCCTGACATAAATGAAGGAAAAAAATGCAGTTTTGTTTTCTATCCATAGGGTCCTATAGCTCATACTCTGCTTTATATTTTGTAACAGTATTTAAGTTTTTTGGCTGAAATGTTTCAGCATGGTCTTAAACTAAGCATTACTTACACATTTTCATCATTTTCTATCCTTTGTTATATAGTTTCTTAATGTAGGAGTTCCACCAGAGAAGTTTATTTCTGAATTTGCCCATTTATTTGGGGCTGACAGGTACTGGCTTTTCTATGCAACAGTTCAGCTATTGATAAAAGTCAGATGTAAATATGGCAGCCCATTCAACTGGGTCCATTTGATGGGGGATTGTTAGAAATTTCATCTATGTCTTCTACAAGCTGAAGTAGATTTGCCCTGGAGAAGTACCTAACGATGGCCTAATTTGGTTTTGGGTTCGTATCACTATGCCTGACAGAGAAAATGACTGACTTGTCAGATTTAACTAGGGATGAGAAGATGCGAGATGGAGTATAGGCAGGAGGGTGGGTTGGTAAGAACCAGGTCAAGGATATTAGAGCCTCTGGTGGGTAGTTCTACAATCTGCTCTATTGTACTGGCATTAACAAAAGTCCAGGAAATGATGACCATACCCACTTTTAAAGGTGTAACTGTACTGATCAATGCTTGAGTAATTGAAGTACCTTAGCAATAAGGTATTTCATTTGATATTTAACTTCTAATGATATTAAAGAAATTTCCATGATATGCAGGTAGGCATTGTTTTATTTTTATGTTCTCTGATGCATTTTCTCAGAACATGTGCAGTTCCTTGTAGATGTCACTTTTTCTGATTATTCTGTGTCAACATAAGCGACACAGACTGTGATGGCCTCTCTACCACAAGCCAGTAATCAAGGAGCCTCAATCCTCACCACTGACATTGGTGAGAGATGGTCATTAAAAACAGGAATAGATTTACACAGTATTTTCAAATGCAGCTCTCTACAAACACAATTTCCCCCAGGAGCACACAGGGAACATTCTCCAGACCTGGGACTGGACTCGGTCTTTCTAGATCCCAAACAAGGCTCACTTTGGAGCACTATGTCCCATTTCCAAGTAGCTGACACACCCACACCTGGGTATTTGATTTTCACACACACACACACACACACACACACACACACACACACACACACACACACACACACACACACACACACTCACACACTCCTGGGAAAGGCTGGCACAGATCTACTAGCTGCCCCCCCTTCTGCCCAGACAATATGGTAACTATTCTACCACCAGTAAACTACTCTCAGGCTCTTACAAGGGTATCCAATTATACTGAGTAAAATCAATACTAATATAAATAGTGAAGTGTAACCAAAAAGCCAGGCTATTTAGAGTGGCCAAGGCATCACTAAAATAAGCATAAGTACTCTCAAGATGTTAAAAGTATTCTCTAAAAGACCAGACATAATGAAAGGTATAAAAATATTTAATAATAAATAAAGTAGAAAACAAGAGAATACTAAATATCTAAGTACAATAAACATCAAAGTTTCAATCACAGGAGAAATAAAAATAATACAGTTGGTCAGATTCAAACAGATGCAGAAAAAAACAAAACTCAACTGATCTCATTGTATTTCCTGACTATCTAAAGAATAACTGTTCCCTAACTAACTTAATTAATACAGCAAGGCAAGATTAGACGGGGAGATGCTCACTTCCACAAGACAAGGTGATGAGCTTCTAACAGACTGAATTGAACAACTAATTTGGCTGAACTAACTCAACTGACTGTCATAGATTTTTATATCAGGTTCCAAAGAAAACAAAACAAGCTGCTGTGAGAATTCCACCTTCTCAGTGCTGGTTATAGAATATCAGATTTGGTCACCTGACTCTGGTACAATACACACACAGAGCTTTGCTAAGAACTGTTGCAGTATGTGAACTCTATAGACCAATTTCAAATACCTCTACTCTTCCCTTCCAGAATTTTTTGTTTAATAATAAACATTTGATCAGTTATAACACTGTTGATACATTTTTAACACAGGCATCTGTACAAGTCAGTGTGATAGTCAAATGACACAAAATTATTTACAAAACTCCAGATTACTACGCTGGCATATATTACACATGCACTACCTATTCCCCCTGGCAACGATGGCAATACCTCACATCAACACACCAACATTTGAGCTTTTCAACCTTTTTCACATTTCTTACATTGCGTTGTGGTGTCGCGTCAACTTTCACCCTATCTTATGGTTTAATACCACTCTTCTACCAATTCCATCAGTCATGCCCGACTCTCTCAGTTCTTCTCTCACACAATCCAGCCATCTCTTTGCTGGGTGCCCTTGTTTTCTCTCACCTTCTTCCTGTCTGGCCCAAATCATCTTCATCAGGTTTTCTTCTGCTTTCCTGCATGTGTGCTTGAATTACTGTAATCTGCTGTTTTTGACCTTATCTGCAATTGAAGGTACTTGAGCTTCTGCTCTGATGACCTTATTTCTTCATCTTTCTCATGGTGTGCATCCCACCACCAGTCTAAGGCACTTCATCTAAATTACCTCTAGCTTCCTCAACAGTTCAGCCTTCTATGCTCAACCAGAAGTGGCCACACCACTGTTTTGTACACCTTACATTTCAGCTTCTTTGGCATTCTTCTGTCATACACAACCCCTGACACTTTGTGCAGGTTGGCTGCAGCCCCCCTGATTCTAGCTTTGACCTCCTCCTTCAGACTTTCATTCTCCCAAACCACTCTTCCCAGATACTTGAAGCTGTCAACCTGTTCCTATTCCCTTCTACCTCAGTCCTCAGCTTCTTCTAATTTTCCCTATTTGCTGCCATAACAACTGTCTTATCTGTATTCAGTTCCTTTTTATTTGACTTCAGTTTTGCATTCCATTCACCTATCATATGCTGAAGTTTTGCATTCCATTCACCTATCATATGTTGAAGTTCTTGTTCAGAGTCTGCTTGTAATGCCACATTGTCTGCATATAGCAGATTTGTTTATCTGTCTCATGTGAACTGTTTGCTAATGTAGTCCATCAAAATTATGAACAGCAGTGGGCTAAGAGCTCAACCCTGATCCACATCTGCTCCCAGTGGGAACTCGTCTCTGCATTTGAACACTGTTCTTACTTGTGTCACTGGGATCTTGTACATAGACTGCATTAATTCTACCATGTCTCTGGGACTTCATATCATTGCAAGACTTTACATATTAGTTGTCTTGGGACCTTATCATATGATTAATGCAAGTCTAGGAAAGCTTATTTGGATTCTTTCCACATCTATAACGTCTTCTCATCTATCTGACTCACTGCAAAGATCAGGTTGATTATATTGTATCCTGATCTGAATTCAGATTGATCATCTCCCATCTTACTTTCTACTACTCTACATATTTATTTATCAGTCACTGTCTCCATCACTTTTATGCAGTGTGAGAGGAGTCAGACTATATCCCAAGCCAAATGGCTTTGTGGCACTGCCTTTCCATCTTGTCTCCTGTATACAGAGGATGTTCAGCCTCCTCCTTATCCAATTGTCACCCATTAGCAAGCTGCATCCTGTTAATAGGATCATAGGAAGTTATAAGGCTAATGGTCCTAGAGCCCATTACAAGGCTAGCCAAGTTCTACCCTTATTTCCACGATCAGCACCTATTGTCCATGTCCAAGAGGGACACAGGTGGAATCCCCAGGGTGAATTTATGGTTACCCATCCAATTGTCCAGACAGAGTTTCAAGAGGGCCAGTGAGGTGCTCTGTTTGACATGAAGTGGGAGTCTATTCTAAAGGTGTAGTAACCTCTGGGAGACAAATTTGTCCTTCCAGCAGGTTCTATTAATGTCACATGCCAGGTTAAGGTCTTTAGAGTGAGTAACCCATCTACCATTTGACTTACGGATATGCAGCATTTCCAATTAAGCAGGGTCAGAGATTGCCTTGTATGCAAGGCAGATATCACCTCTGAGTAGTCTGTATGAAAGAATAAAGTGACAGTGACTTCAGATGATCCACAAAGGATAAATCCTGAAGACCTTGCATTTTCCTTTTGAGGAACCTTTGTGGCCTCTCCAATTGCTGCAGGTATTGGAAAGGTACATACCAAAAGGGGAGTTGTACTCAGTTATTGGTCTGATGAGGGAAGAATACAGGGAGGTTATAACTTCTTTTTTTTTCTGGTGGCAATGCACTTACTTATGAGATGAGCAATATAGAATGTCCTTCTTACTACTGTGGAGATATGGTGGTCAAAGGTAAGGTTTGCTATCAACCTGTGTACCCAGGTCTCTCACCACTGATGCATACTTAAAGTGCTGCTATTGATGTGGTAGTTAGCAGGGACATAGCTCTTACAGAAACGGATAATAGATTTTTTTGCATTGAGTTTAAGGCCACAACTTTGGCACCAGTCATTTGTTGGTGTAAGACCCTCTTGTAGGATGTTGACATCATTTAGAGATTCTAGAACTACTCCCAGTTTGCAGTCATCATCAGCAAACTGTCAGCCACAGACCTTTTGTTTTTGCTTGCACTTCATAGAAATAGATTCCAAACATGCCTTGGCTAAGTCTAGGTAGGCTGTATGCACCGATTTCCCCTCGTCCAGGGCCTTGGTGACTGTCTCAAAGTGGTCCAGCATGTTTAACAGGCATGATCTCCCTTTGACAAATGCAAACCAAGTAGGATCAAGTGTTTGGGGATCTTTGTTGATAAGGTCCATGATAATTTGTGCCATGGCCTTGTAGATAAGGTTAGTCAGGCTAATAGGTCTATAGTTCCTGGGGTCAGTAGAAGCACCATCTTTGTGCACGTGGATAACAGTGGCCATTTTCCATTCAGCTGGCATGAAGCTGGTGCTTGGACTATGATTGAAAAGAGTAGCCGGTGATGTTGCTAATTCTTGTTGGAGCCTATGTAGGACATGGTCTGGGATGTTATCAAGTCCCATAGATGCTGTGTTTTTGGTCATAAAGAGGGCATTTACGACGGGCTCTTTTGAGATACAAGGTAGGGGACAGGTGGTAGCTATGATGTGGTGTACATGTGGCAGGGACAGGGAAGCGAAGTTTTTACAGAACCTGTTGGCCAACAGGTTAGCTATGTCCACAGGCTCAGTATATGTGGTATCATTAACTACCAGTTCTGCACAAATCTGGACCTTTCCTTTTAGATTATGAATGTAATTAAAGAATGCCTTGTGGGTGCCCTTAGTTGAGGAAGCTAATTTGGATTCCTAATTTGCTTTGGAGGACTTCACAAGAAGTCTTAGTCATTTGTTAAGCTGAGGAGGGAGTGTTTCCAGTTTAGGACTCACTCCCTCTTACTCTTAGATTTCTTCCTCTTATTGTAAAGCCTGTTAATGGCAGTTGTCCACCAGGCAGGTTTGCTCTTTCTTGAGGAGCTTCTTTTGGTCCTATCAGATACGGCCAAGTCAATGCAGTTATACAGGTGTTTGTATAAAGCATTGGTGTAGAACTTGGCATAGTTCCAGGTTTTATCTAAGGGGGAGGTGCAGTGAAACTATTTATACCATCCTATAAGAGGTTATAATCTGCTTTGGAGAAGTTTTTTAGCTTAGTTGCTGCTAGGTGGGGGAGGATCAGGTGTGATAGTTACTTTGAATGAGATTGATTTGTGGTCAGATCTCACAAGGGAAGACCTCACAGTGGGGGTGTTACAGTATTCCCCATATTGGTAAGCACCAGATAAAGGATGTTGGCACCCCTTGTGGGGGTGTCAACCAGCTGGTTCAGGGCATTGGAGTTAATGAAGTTGAGGTACCTTTGGGCAAGTGAGTTTGAGCACAAATACTTTACTGAGTCAAAGGATGGGTAGTTAAAGTCACCCAAACCCGTGATGTTCGGATGTCTCTTGATAGACTCAAGTAGATCCAAACAGGCAGAGTGGGTGTCCTGATTCATGGAGGGTGTCCTGTAGCTGGCACTGACTTGAGTAGGTGTTTTACCAACAGTTAATTGCACCTGAAGTATCTCCAGAGAATCATACCGTTTAAGCAATCAGGAGGTGTATACATCTTTAATGAATATTTATACACTGCTGCCTTTAGTTTTCATGCCTTCAGTTTGTGGTCTGAATGTGTGGAAGGAAGTGTAACCCGCTCTTCACAGCCTTGAACTAGGTCTATGTGACTAACAAATGTCTGCATCTCCCAAGGTGAGGACTGCTTCCAGTGAGTTCAGTTTCTTGTTAAGACTCCTAACATTTAACAGCATAACCTTGAGGTTGTTTTTAAATGCAGTTTTTACATTGGGAATTTTATCCTTGAGACACTGTATAAAAAAGCCAGTAGCCAAAATCCCAGGGGTGACAGATGAAGACCATCTCTGGCAAAGCATCGAAGTCTGTTGATCATGTCATCTCAGACTGACAGACAATGGATCCCATTAAAATGACACCAGAAACTAAGCCAATTATCAAAGTCAATAATTTTCTGTTTGTATTGAGGCGTCATCCTAGGTGAAGGTAAAATGCTGCTTAAGGCTAGATACATACCTGCCTGAGACACATAGTCGGAGCTCAGTCATATTTTTCTTCATATAGCCCAGAGAGGTATGTCTGAAGTCGTTCACACCAACATGAACTATGATGGAGTCATAACACTACCTGTTGTTGAGAGACTTGAGTATATGTGTGATATGGTGTATCCTGGTACCTGACAGACAGCTGACCATAACCTTTTCCTTATCGAGCCTGGTGAGAGGGACATCTGTGTGTCTCTCGATGGAATCACGTATAACTAATATGTTTGGTTTTGTATTTTGCCTTAAGGGCTTCACAGGTAAGACACTGGTGCATGAGCTACTTTGTGTATTATGTTTTGCAGAGGAAGTATTATGTGTATCATGCTTGTGTTTGGGAGGTCTGTGGTGCTTAGGTATGTTTCTGGTGAGGATCTCTGCATATGTAGGTATGTGTAATATGGGTTTGGGTGGAGTAGGAGGTGAGGTTTGCATGCTGACAACTTGCTAATTGTCATATGTACTGACTGGTGTGTGAATGAGCATGGATTCCAGGTTCTTAATATAGCTGAATCATTCACATGTTGAGTTTGTGTGGACTAGGAGTAGAGGGTTGTCGGTGAACATGAGGCAGTTACTACACTGCCTCAGGATGCCCATGTTGACCAAGCTGAATGGAGAAACTGTGGGAAGTTGTCCTTCCATAGTGTTAGATAAATTTATATGGTCAGGAAAAGAAATTGCACTTAGGAATGGCTAGTGGTTGAGAGGTGTGTTGGTACCTCTGAGCTAAGGCTGGGCTTAGTGTTCCATCTGACAGTAGAGCAGGGCTGTGAAAACCCTCTGGAGAACCACAAAGTGCTAAGGGAAAATTTAATAAGCAAAATGTTTGCATCTATACCCAGCACTGGTACCATCACTATGCAGCAGTACACGATGGTGCACTGCAGGCAAACATGTGCAAATGCTGAGCTTAATAATACAAGAAATAACCCTTTTAACTCAAACTAGCCAATAAGGATGCTCTCTCTGAGCTCTAGTCCAATCACCCTTGATTAGATGTGACCCAGACATCTCTCCCCTCCCAGAAGGGAGAAGAGGGCCTTCACCAACAAAGATGGCTTGAATTTGATGCTCATAAGTTACAAAACAGACCTGGAAACAGCAAACCAGGAACTGGGCTATGCTACAACTGAACTAGTACAGTATACAGTAAAATGTTGCAAAAAACTGTTCAGACAATTCAAAGAGACAGAATGCAAATACAAATTAAAAGTGCACTATGAGAACAAAAATAGGCACTTATAATTATTTAGAAGCAACGGATGCCTCAGATCTTTCAGTATCTCAGTAAAGAGCTGGTTTTAGTGCTCAAGTGATACCAAACAGCCTAGATTCAGCATGTCTGAATCTAGCCTATGCTATAAAATACATAAGCACTAGAAATTAAAAGTGCATAAAATCACAGTCACAACAGCAAAAAAAAAACAGTTTAAATAAAGTAGCATGCCACAAGAGTCTAGACCACACACCTTCCTATTGTAAAACAACTGGTTTTCAAGCCTAAGTGCTTAAGCCAGAACTAAGACACATCAAAACAGACACAATAGGCTTTCAACCAGCAATTTCCAGGTTAGAAAGGTGTAAGCTATCCTCTCCCGCAGGAAGAGTTTAGACCACAAATCCTCCTAATATAAAGTAACTGGTTAGGAACCCAAGTGCTTAACCAGAACTGAGACAGTTTCAGAATAATAGACACAATGAGCCTTCAACCAGCAATTCTCAATGAACCTATAATGAGTGCAGCAATCCTTAGCTCATGCCTGGCAGGTTGATTGGTATTCCATCCAGCTTCTGCTTAACAGAGTTATCCCAGGTAACCCAAGCTGGGCAACTGGACACTGGCCCAGCAAGTAGCTTATTGACCCAGGGCTGCTAGGCTTTATGTCAGTTGCACAGTGGTCAATACAGGTACATGGACCCCTTCCATCATTACCATAGGTCCCTGAAATAGGTCAGAGTAGGATGATCCTCAACCTACTTATAACTGGCATATACCCATGCTCACTTTTGGAAACATTAATCAACATGACCAAATCACCTAGAGCCAAATTTTACACTGAATAGCCATGTTCTCATATCTAGAGGATACTGCATGCCACAGCTGATGACTGAAGCAGTTGGTCTATACAGTTTTTCTCCCAATAGACAACACCTAGAATCTGTGCTGCTGCCCATGATACCCAGCATGTTTTTGGGAGGTGGAAGGAACCCCAAAGAAATGCAGGGAGAATATACAGACTCCACACAGCCATTGGACAGAGGTCAGGAACAAGCCTTAAATATTGTGCATGGGAAGGAAACCATTATGCCAATTTCTTCTTTAATATACCCATAGTATGTCTGTGTGTGTGTGTGTGTGTGTGTGTGTGTGTGTGTGTGTGTGTGTGTGTGTGTGTATATATATATATATATATATATATATATATATATATATATATATATATGAGAGAGAGAGAGAGCATAAAGCATCCCATATTTTGGCAAATAAACGAATAAAAAAGCCTATAATCAGCTCTACCAATCATGTTGAAGCAGACCCCATTATCATTGTTTCCAAAACAGAGTCTTTTTAGAACCACCTGCTCTACCCCCTTCAGCTCAGAGGGTCCAACAGCATAGTGGAGAAATCAGTCCTTGGTACACATACAGGTCCACTAAATACAAACTGCCAATCAACAACAAACCATTCTCAACCAATGCAAAGAATCCAAGATCTACCTCTGACTTAAAGCAAAATCTTTGTAAAGGTCTTCCCGAATCTACAGTTAAACCAATGAGGAATTGCCAACAAGAAAAAAAAAAAATTTCAAATAGAAAATAGGGGGCAGTGTGTTATGATGGTTAAGGTGCTTACCTTCTAAACACAAGGCACAGGGTTTGATTCTCACCTTGGCTAGTTATCCTATTACTTAGCTATGAACCCATAAGTCTTTCTTTGTTGGGAGGGTGGCCTGATGGTTAAGGTGTTTGCCATACAAACACATGGTGCAGGGTTTGAGTCCAGTTAGCTTAGTACTAATCTATGAACTTATGAAAAGGAGGTGGTCTCCAGGGCCAAGTCAAAGGCAATGTAAAAAGACATAGATAATCTGTTGGTAATACACACTGAACAAGGTAATACATTTAAGCAGTTATGTTTTTTTTAATATGGATCTTAATGTTTTAAAGAGAAACATTTATTTATTCCTACTAAGAGAGTCAGCCTTACAAAAACTGTTAAGTAGCATCTTAGCAAGCCTAGTACTTTCTGTCCACTATGTTTGAATGCAACACATGCTTCTTGCTTTCAAAATTCTAGATAAGACAGAGAGATAATCTTAGCTAGAGTGAAGTTAAGACATTGGTATCTTCAGGAGAAAAAAAATTCCATCTGATACATGAAGGACAACAACAGTGGTACTGTGTTCACCATGGGCATTTCTACATACAATAATAAGGTGTTAAATGTGCTGAATAACATTAACGAACTGCTGGATTTATTACATAGTAATGTCACTGATATAGAGTTCTAGATTTTTTGTATTCTCCAGTCCTTTGTTTCTTTTTATGGTATAATAAAATGCATAGTAATCCAGCTGACCCTCACTTATGGTTATCATAATTTTGGGGGTTCTAAGAATGAATGTATTTCTCTGTATTTGGATACTACTTTAAAAAGGGTCACATAGAGTATCTCATCCTTTATTAAAATTCACATGGATTTTGCTTGATAAATTGACAGTGGTCAAGTTAAATGAAATGAAACAATCCCCCTCTTTTATTACAGTACATTTTACATCATTATTTACTGTTATAGCTCACACTACAGGCACTGATTTTAACTGTAGTGTTTAATATTAAACACCACCAATTTTCCTAACAAAGGCATTGATCTTTGATGTATGCTTTTAGACATTTTGTTTGTGTTTCTAGTAACTTTTTTATTTTTAACGATTCAATATATTGGCAAATGAAGAGCATCACTATGAAGGCAGCAGTTTCTCCAGCTTTTGCTAACACGCTGTTAAATGAATTGGAGAGGTCTTATTTATTACAAGCCAGTGGGAGAGGTCTTATTTATTACAAGCCAGTGGGAGAGATCTTATTTATTTCAAGCCAGTGGGAGAGGTCTTATTTATTTCAAGCTGCATTTTTTTTATAATGTTACTTTGTTCCTTCTATTGATGACCTGCTATTTGAAGAATGTAAGATTTTTTGCATTTTCCTTTTAATATTTATTCATACAAGATTAATTTCTTCAACATTCCCACATCAATTGATAGGGACATTTTTTTAAATTAAACCATTTTAAGAAACCAAGTTTTGCCAATAACTATATTCATGCTTTTAGTGTACACCCACTACACCTTAAGAGAATTGTCTTCAAAAATTAAGCTATTGGATTATCAAAAATTCATTACATCAGATGGCAAGTTTTTGGAAGGGCTGCTTAATTTAAAATGATCATTTATGGAAATAGGTTACACACACATTTTTGATGAGAATATTTTATAAACAGTAATGAATGAAAGATCCAGGTTATGTAAACCATGTTTACAATAAAGGAGTTATTTGACAATAACTTTAAAACAGAGTTTCTTTAATGACTGGAATAATAGGATTTCTGTTAGCATGCATTTTCTGTGAGTACATGCTGTCATTTCCTTTAACTTTGTGTGTTAATGAGGTAGGGCTGAAAAATCATTTTACTGAAAACTGGAAAATATTCTTGGATTACCCTTTTCATTCCTGGGTTTATGGGTGAATTTCAGGACAACTCAAGTGCAAAATAATAGCAATATGAAAGAATTTATAACATATGTAAGTGGTATAAAGACAGGGCCAGGTCAATTTGTAACATGTTTGTTTCAGTATTACAAACATGCAGACATATAATGGTAACGGTGAAGGCACTGTACGCTGTGTGCTAGTTGTTTATCATGCAATGCTTTCTACGTGAAGAAGACCATCATAAATCCTTATAAAAGAATAAGGGAATGTGTTTATGCTATTAAGCATAAAAACAGTCCCCAGGATTCAATAAACTCTGTGTAGGTTTTGCGCAGAGCTTACATGGAGTGTTTTCACGTACGTGATGTTGCTCCTCATGCCACATCATGCCATGCATATTAATGAAGTGTGGTGTGTGTAAGCAAGGTTTTGCAGCTCGCACCAGTGCTGCTGGCTGAGAAACCTCTAATATGAATGCAGATCGTACCGCTCAACCTTTTAGTGCCAGAAATCTGGACAAAGGCTAAAATAATGGGGGAACAAAGACCCAAAAATAAGTACAGATTTTCAATATTGTTCTTATAAACTTAGAAAGTAGCTGAAATAATAGGATTTCTGTTAGCATGCATTTTCTGAAGGATATGAAGTACGAAACTCAAATGTATGTTAAATATTGACTTCAGTAATTTTCAGAAAACTACAATATGTACAAGGAACAGCACAAAAATATGATGGAAATATCTGGATATTGTGTAAAAATCTGGACAGTTGCGTGGTATGATGTGTATAGCATTTCCTTGTAAGGTTGCTAGCTGTGAAAGCGGATTGTAGGATAGCACAACAGTTGCTTTTACTTTACTTGAGTTATCTTCATTAAAATTTGTTTGCGGCACTGCCATAGACGTCTCCATTTTTTTTTTTGAGGCCAGTGTTTGCGGGATATGCCACTTAGCACAAACGTGTTTGGGTGTGCTTATCTGGTTTATGTGAAGCGCGGCAGTGCAGAAATTGGACAAATAGACCACCCAGGTTGCAGACAGGATCCAGACATCCACAAACATAAACTGGATGCATTCAATTAATACTATTGGTCATCATGGAAACATGGTAAGTGATGTTTTGCAGAGATTAACAGCAAGAATTCTACAATGAATACTGAGATAAGGAATGTCATGTCACTAATCCTGTGGTAGCATATGTTAAGTGCAGGTCTGAAGTGTGGATGGTCTGGGTTTCTAGTACTGTTGCGGCATTGCAGATTATAGCAATCAAGTGCAACATACACAACTGTTTTCTCAACCTTCTTGTGGTAACAGTTGTAAGTGTAGGATTATCGTACACACAGTCCATTTGGCTAACACATTTACACAACTGCCTGTATACCAAATAACCCTGAAATTGCATTGCTTGCCACTGTTGTGCATCGCTTACCATCACTCAGACATGTTGCCTAGCAGTGCACACCCCTGACTATGGTGTTTGTGTGATACTAAGTGAAGTGCAACATTTTCAAATGTTGCAAATAAGTGTACACTCTCAGTAAGCGAGATGCATGCAGTTGGCAGGAAAACATCAGGATACAAAATGCAATTGGTGGGAAAAGCTCAGTCTATATTGGGCTTTAGCTACGGTTGACATGTCTGGTGTTTCTGGTGATGGAGTGCACTTCTAAATGCAGAGGTGGGGTGTTCAGGAGTCCAACGTTTTTATTTGACTCCTAGTTAAGCAGCATGGGCCCAGTTGCTACAGTGGGACTATACAGGCTCATAATAAAAGTCTAAAGCCTGGAATAGTATTGCCAGGGCTTTGATCAGTGCTACAGGTATCCCCCACACTGGTGAATAATGCTGACATCACTGATGACCTCCAGAGGAGGAAGAGGGATACTCTCTACCACTGGATTGGGGAATTTAGTACAGGGGACACCCCAATGATGTGTATCAATTACAGTGACTAATTGTAAGAGTTAAAAGCTGAATATAGTCAAGACTGGTTTTCATAATGGTGTTCTGTTCTGTTTTTTTCCACAGCTGCCAAAGAGTGAGCATCGGATGTGAGATGCCATGCTGTGCATTTGTTAAGTATGTAAGAACCATGTGGTATGTATGTATCAGAACAGTACTGTTATTGTAGCATTAAAAGTTAAGGATGGCTTAGTTGGTATTTAATACAGTTGTATCAAACTGAACATGCGTATTACAACTGTAAAAGAAACTAAGCATACCTTAGTCTGTAGCACAAACCAACCATTCCATATTCCAAGTAATAGTTAGCATGCATCTCTAAACTGTAAAAAAAAAAGTATGCATGCATTAGTCTGTAGGACAAAATAACACTACAGTATTGGAGAGTAGTCAGCAGTTGTGGGTTCAAAAAACACACTTCCCAATTATACAATGCGGTTAGGTTTTCATTATTATTGCAATGTAACATCAGACCTCTATACGAGTGACACAAATGTCCTGCTATAAACTGTAATCAGTATAATTGGAACACACGAGTGCAATATATGCACACATCAAGGATTGTTGGCTGCAATCTGTACTATAGTGTGCCTCTGTTATGAACTGGGGAGTCTTAAAAGTAATAACAAATTTTGTTAGACGTTTGTAGTGTTAAACGTAAACAGAATACAGTCAAATAATTGTATCAGTGCTTTGTATGTCACATATGAAGTTACTCTTGTTCTCCCTTTTTTTGCTTTCACCCCAACCCTTTTCTTCTCTCTTTTTTTCCCACAGCACAGTGGGGTAGGCTTGTCTCATAGGATCCTCCTCCCCCAACTCCACCAGCTACAGTACCACTGCCCAGCAAGTCTGATGCATGACCTGGTAACACCCAATCTGTTGTCCCTGCATTACCTGGCCCCTCCCTGGAAGATAGGCCTGTGGCTCTCTTTGGGAGCAGTGGTAGAGGTGATGACTTTATCACCTGAAAAGAACTGCCAGGGATGGTGCATAGGATTGTGAGCTGCACTGGAGGTGCATGCCTATGCTAGATGGAGTTTCTCCTCATCATCCTAGTTCAGAATACCCATAGGAGACTCAGACATTGGACACTGCAGCCAGCATGTGTCTTGTATCTTCTGTCTGTCTGCCATTGCTTCCTCACCTAGCCAACTTACCTGACTCAGACATATCTATGTCCCTTCCCCAACATTTTCTTAACAAAATAAAAAAGGGCACCTGTCCCCTCCAAAAAAAATCATCCCATGCATAGCTCTCTATTTCACACGTCTTCTTGACACTCTTGATTTGGTCCATTTGACCATACAACATGATTGTGTTATGGTCACCCCTCTGTCTGGAGGTGACAGTCCAAATTCAGATATGTTGCATAGATGATCATGTTTTATTGTTGAAGAATGCACACCTCCTGCACATTCCTGACCTCCTTTCATTATGTTTTCCCCCCTGCTTGCTCCTCATTTCACCACGTTCATGTCTTCCCTATTTGTTTTCTTTAGAGTATAATTGTGTGATTTTGTGCCTTGGTTCTTAGTTTGGTTTGTCTTAGCTGTGTGTGCTTATTAAATCATTTTCTCTGTGAACGGTTTTGCTATAAGTTGACAGATTTCATTTTCACAAGTCTGTTTGTAACTATGAAGTGTAGAGTATGTAGGTGGAATAAAACAGTTGCTTTTTGCCCAGTGATCATCTTTTCTGTTTTGACTGTCTTTCTTAAACAAAATTTTAAGGTTCAGGTTTCTGACAAAATATTTGAGAACACAAGTAGTGGTGAGGTCTTTTTCAAGTACATTTAATAAATCAGTGGAAATAAATCTACAAGAAATGTTAATTATCTCATACTGGGGGCATTATTTTCACTGGCTAGTGGGGTGTAAATGTAGTATGTGTATTCATTTCAAAATACATATGTGATTTCATACTGAATTAGTAACTGTAGCCTCAAATTATTGGAATACCTTTCCTTTGGAACTTTTTATGGGACATTAATTGTATGCTTTTTAATCCTCTTAATATACTTTAAATCACAATCTCAATAATATTGATTTTATTTTTACTGTAAAAGAATGTTTAATCACTTTTACTGTTGTAACTCTTTTTCTGATTATACAGAAAATAAATTGACAGATCTCTTGCTGGGTGCTATGCAGGATAAATGTTGGCAGATGTAAAGTTCTTCAGGTTTCAGCTATCCAAAGTAACTACAATAATCTAAACTTGGCCAAAGCTCTGTTTTTCTGAGACCAACTCACGGGAAAAATACCTGCAAGAAATATTAATTATCTCAAATTTGGTGGGGCTTTAAGTGTTTGGATTGTATGTGTCTATTAGGGGTGAGTTGGACCCCTGGTTGATACTGAATGGTTGTCCTACAATTAGTGACTTTTCCTGATGAAAATTCTCTTCTCATTGTAGTTCCTTTTGTGAGAATGGTGCTTGGATTTGAACGTGGGCAGAGTGCTCTACAGAACATTCTGTCCTCACTGTTGCTTCTCTAGTCTTCAGTTGACTAGTCTCTAGGATCTGGTGACATGAGTCTCCATACTGATCTCTGCAGAAAATAGGTCACAATAAATAGTTATCTTCATGCTGACAGCATATACCCAGCCAAATGGAAAAAAAAACATGGTCAGATCATATGCAATAAGAATTGCTAGAATCACCTCGTACTCGGAGAACTTCATGCAGAATGTGTCCCGGTTAAAACAAGAGATCATAGACACAGAGGCTATGAAGTGCTTCAAGAGGACCAAGCAGTAGAACCTATCACTGACAAAAGGAGAAATTGTTCTTTCAGACTTATGCTGCTTGTATTCCCCATCACCAAGAAGGATGACCAGAGCCATAACTAAGATAAGGGGGGAGGTACAGCTGCCCTGGGTGAAAGCTCTTAGGGGACATTATATGCACTTGCCAGTGGGGTGTTAACTACAATATCAGTTTTCATTTAAGAATCCATAGGTGATTTCTTATTGTATTACTAACTGTTCCCTCGAATTATTGGAAGACCTTTCCCATGGAATTTTTTTCTTGGGGTATTATACGTATTAAACTGTGTGTTTTTTCATCCTCTTAAAAGATATATAAATCTCAGTCTCCATTTTATTTTTGCTGTAAGCAATGTTTAATTACGTTTACTGTTATAGCTCTGTTTTTGCTAATACAGAAAATAAATTGACAAGATCTCTTGTTGGGTATAGATGCTAAATGTTGGTAGATGTAAAGTTCCTCAGGTTTTAACTGCCCAAAGCAACTACAAAAAGCAAAACTTGACCGAACACCTGTTTTTCTGAGACCACCTCAACAGCATATTTGCAGTTTGCCCCGAGTTGTGGCAGTGCTGGAGTTAGTTATGTAAATTAGGGACATACAGGATATAAACAAATAGTTAAAATGATGGATTTCCTTATTTTAAGTATTAGGACACTGACAGACTGTGGATCTACAAGTCCTGAGGGTGAAATTGTTGGCACCAGAGAAATCAGTGTAAACTTATGAAAGATTGTACTGTGTGCTAAATACTATTTTTAGAAAATCACAATAGCTGCAGTTAAGTTTCTACAAGTTGATTTTCTATATTTGGGGGTCTTGGAAACATTGGTAGGTTGATCACCAGTCAATGTCTAGATCCGGGAATATGTACACCGTAATATTACATAGACACGGACAACCAGTGTCTGGATCCAGGAAAAAATCCACTGTGTGTCTGGATACCCACTGTCAGTCTTATATCGAGGTTCAGTCTGAAGTAGTTAGTAGCCACAGTAGGAGGAAGGAGTGGCAAGAAAGGAAACAAAAGCGATATGGTTACAATTTTTGTTATTACTTACACAAGAGTGTACTTACAGGTGCCTCCCCGATCTTTATTACAGTCTTTGAGCCCTAACTGGACAATAAACACATTACTAGAAAACAGAAATCAAAATCTAAACCAACTATACTGGAAATAGTGAACAGAGTAATAGAGATAAAACAACTTGAAAAGGGTAGGAGCAAACCACATAGGAAAAAATGGGAATTATGGGAATGATACATGCAAGGAAGAAATGAAGTCTAAAAGGTGGAAGGACTTAAATGAGCCTTGTAATGTTGAACTGATAATGATTGGGTAGATTACAAGTGATGTATAATGTTTGCAACTGGAGTGTGTCAGTATGATTTGTGATGCAAAATGCTTGCAACTAGGATTGTGTCAGTGTGGTTTGCTTTCATTTATATAAACGTATGATTGCCTATATAGTAAGTGATGGCTTAATAAAGTTGTTTCTTGTTTTAAAAAAAAGCAGGACTTGAACCATTTATGTAATATCACCAGTGATAATTCGATAAAGGTGTTTGAAAAAAAAATAAACACATTATGGAAAGATCAGTTGTATATACATTTAGTCAACTTCTGTTTTACCTCTTTTTGGTAAAATACTGTTTGTAAGTTCATTTCTTCATGCCTTATGTTCATTGATTTGCATGCTGCTAAACATGTTACGTAAATGAGTACTTTACATCCACAAACCAATTATTTCAGGCAAAAAGTAACTCTCTCACCCCTATCCACATACACCCACCCACCATCATATTTATAGATGCTTGCCACCCCCTTTCACAAAGTATCTAGTAACAGTCATTCCACTTTCAGAAACATTATGGTGCAAGTCAGCTACAAAAAGCTCTTGCAAATATCCAGCATAATCATTACTAATTCTCTACGTCTCTTGCACAAAATTAATACACATTATCTGTCATTGATAAGTACTGAACAAAAGAACATTTCAAATGACTAATATATGATAATATTACTTATCAGAATGCACATCACACAGAGCTATACTCAACAGCTGCAGCCTCATGAAGCATGTGTATTCTAATCAGACACATACATGTCAGAGTACAAAATCATAGAAACATGATAAACTTCATAACTCTAAATAGCTTTACGGCTATGTTTGTGGCATGAATAATATTACCCTAACAAATGTTATTGAGGAAAATTAATATGTACTCCTGCCCTTTTTCCTATATTTTCTAAAATGTATACTGTTCTAAGTTGCACTGTCCTAATCTCCCTCCTGATAGACGTACATATCCACCTGAGACTTTGTATGCCCTCTAGTGTCCTCTGCCTCTTTTTCCCCTACAAAATCACATCTACAACATCTCCTCAATTCCACATAAACCATATCTCTTCTTCCTACAGTGCAATTCATCTCATCAAAAATTTCCTACCTGTACTTATTATAAATCACTCGAACACTGCCAGCAAACAGTTTACAACGAAGAGAGCCAGGATTCCCTAGAATACTAAGTGTACTACTCATCATTCTGCCAGTCTTAGCCCCATCTGTCCTCCAAAAATTCCTCAAATGTATCTCCATCCGATACAAACTACTCCCATCTCAGCACACAGTCTGAACTTTGGCCTTCTACATGAACCCAGCACATAAAAACTGTTCCCTTTTAAATGATGGCAGCTTAAACGCAAGTATGAACAAATCTGTGCATACCTGCTAATGCACTCCTTTTACTTTACAGCAACAACACAATCCCAGGGTAAAAATTAGTCCTCAAACATTAGTTGTCACTTCTCTGGTTATATTTATATTTATACTTTTAATACCTATGTGAATAAAATAATTGGCAAGGATAATCTATTACCTTAGAAAATAATTGGAATGCACATCTTATAACCCAAGCAAACTGCCCTGGTGATCACTTCCCTAGCTGACATAATAAGCATCACCCTACAGAATTTTTCATTACTATGTCTTGCCATAGCCTGCATCCCACCATCAACATCTCATGACAAATTTAAATAACTGATGAAACAATTACTTGACAAACACTTTCTAGCCTTAAAGAAACATTAATCTCATAAGTTCATAGGAGGATACTGACTCACAGGTCCTTACAAGCCTAGCCATATATACCAAATAATACTAGAGGAAGAATATTGCCTAAACTCAAGGTCTTAATTAGCAACAAATGCCCATATGTGGATTGGTAGCCTATTCTAGAGGAGTGGCAACCTCTGAGAGATGTACCTGCCTCTCCAGCAGGTCCTATTTATTTCACAAGCAAGGTTAAGGTCCATGGAGTGGATGACTCGTACCCCATTTGACTTGCACATGTGCAGCGTTTCCATTAGGTTTGGATCAGAGAAGACTCTGTAGGCCAAGCACAAGTCTCCTCCTAGTAGTAGTCTGCATGCTACTGAGTACAGTGACAGCGATTTCAGTCTGTCAATATACGACATGTGCTGGAGACCCTGCATTTTCTTAGTTAGAAATCTCTGAGGTCTCTCAAGTTGCTGCAGATGCCTGGTAAGGTACATACCAAAGGGAGCATTGTACTCTATTATTGGCATTATGAGAGATGAGTACAGGGGAGTTATAACCTATTTTGCTCTTGAGGCAATGCGTTTGCTAAGGAGGTGTGCAATGTGGAATGCCTTCCTTATCACAGTAGACACATGGTGGTCAAAGTTAAGGCCACAGTCAACTTGCATTCCCAAGTCTCTAACTACTGAGTTGATGCTTAGGGTGTTGTTATTTAAATGATAGTCAGCAGGGAAATCATTTTTATTGTAGGGGATGATAATACATTTTTTAGCACTAAGATTGAGTCCATGACTTTGGCATCAATCACTGGTCTGTGTAAGTCTCTCGAAGTATATTGATATCGTTTGGGGATTCGATGATTGCACCCAATTTGCAGTTCTCAGCACACTTAGTTAGCCACAGCCCCTCTGTTTTGGCCTGAAATTCTGATAAGTATATTCCAAACAATAGAGGGCACTGACACCTGTTGAACCCCACTGGTGACAGGTCTGATGGCTGAGGTATAGTCCCCAACTTTGACTGTGTTTGATCTGTTGGTGAGCCAGTTAGCACCCCACCTTATGACATCAGAGTTAATATTTAACTGGGTGAGTTTATCAATGATGCCCAAATGTGTGATTGTGTCAAAGGTCTTGGCTAGATCCAGATAGGCTGTATGCACATATTTGCCTTTGTCTGTGGCTCTGGTGATGTTTTCAATAAGTCCACCAGGTTTAACAGGAAGACCTGCCCTTGACAAAACTGAACTGGGTTGGATCAAGGGTTTGGAAGTCATCTATATCCTTATGTATAAGGACCATGATGATTTGTTCCATGGCATTACAGATAAGACTGGTTAAGCTTATGGGTCTTTAGTTCCCAGGGTCTGTTGCTGTACCCCCTTTATGAAGGGTGTTGACGGTTGCTGTTCTCCATTCAGTAGGGAAAAAAACAGTACACAGGCTGTGGTTGAAGAAAGTACGTAGTGGAGTTGCTAACTCATGTTTTAGACCATTTAAAACACAACCTGGGATGCCATCCGGTCCCATACAGTTTGTGTTTTTGGCCTTTGAGAGAGCATTAATGACTTGATCTTTTGAGATATGAGGTGGGGGGATGTTGAAGGAATGCTTTGTGATATGTTTGGAGGGGACAGGGGGTGAAATTTTTACCAAACCTATCAGCTAACAGGTTAACTATTTTTGCAGGATCAGTAAGTGTGTGATGCCATCTATAGCTAATTCAGCACACATATGGGTCCTACCTTTTAGGTTAAGGATATAGCTAAAAGAATGCCTTATGGTTATCGTTATCTGTGTTTGCTATTTATTTATTTATTTTTTTGCAGTTGACCTTGGGGGATTTTACAAGTTGTCTTATTTGCTTGTTCAGGCAGAGGAGAGTGCTCTTCCGGTGCTGGGATCTCTCTTTTTTTATTCTTGGACAGCAACTTCTTCTTGTTGTTGTATAACCTATTAAAGCTAGATGTCCACCAGGGGGGCTTGTTTTTTCTTGAAGATCTTGTTTTGATCCTACCAGGTACAGCTGTGTCTATATATTTGTATTAGTGTTTGTACAGGGCATAAGTAGGAAAGGGTGCTTGGAAGTTGTTTATGCTCTCCCTTAGGAATAATTAGCTTTGGTGAAATATTTTAGTCTGATTTCTCCTAAGAGGGGTCCAGGTGTTATTGCTACTTCAAATGTGACTGATTTGTGATCGGATTTAATAAGTGAATATTTAAGCCCCTTGTGGGGTTGCATACTATTTGTTCCAGGGCATTTCTGTTAAAGCCCAGGAACCTTTGTGTGAGCATGTTTGAACTCGTATAGGTTTTCCAGACAATGGAGGAATAGTTAAAATCGCCCATGGCTAGAGTGCTTGGTTGTAATTGGATTGACTACAGTAGGTCCAAATAAGCATCGTGGGTATCTTGGTTCATTGTGGGGATCCTATAGCTAATGATGATTTGGAAGGGGGTCTTATGCACAGTTAGTTGAACTTGGAGTAACTCCATGGAGTTTTCCTGTCTAACCAGTCTAGAGGTATCTTTATCTTTGATAAAGATAGATAATCCTCCTCCTTTCTTTCACACACATTCAGTTTGCAGTCTGAAATTGTGCAAGGCATTGTAGCCTTTCAAGGCCGGGATATTCTCTCTGGCCCTGAACTAAGTTTCAGTGACTGCATAGACATCAACATTCTCCAGGGAGAGGAGTGCTTCCAGATAGTGCAGTTTCTGATTTAAACTCCTAGCATTAAGCAGTATAACTCTTAATTTATTTGTGATGGATATTTTCACGTTGGAAATTTTTTTCTTGAGATCTTGGGTAAAAAAGTACTATGGGGGATAAGTGTATAGCCAGTACCAAAATCGTAGACGTGACAGGTGAAGACCATCTCTGGCAAACCAGAGTGTTTTATCTACCATGTCATCCCAGGCTGACCCCTTAGAATGACATCAGAAACTAAGCCAATAGTTGAATTGTATCATTTTTTGTTTATATTGTGGCATCATCTTAGGTGAAGGTAGTACGCTGCTCAAGGCTACGGACATGCCTACCTGAGGCACATATTCAGAGAGCTCAGTCATGTCTCTATTCATATAGTCCAGTGCGCTATATCAAAAGTCATTCACACCAAGATGAACTATGATGGAGTCATAACGGTACTTGTTATTGAGATTCCTGAGTGCATGTGTGACCTGATGGATGCTAGCACCCAGTAGATAGCTGACCATAACCTTTTCTTTGTCCATCCTGGTGAGTGGTACATCTGTATGTCTCACAGTGGAGTCGCTGATGACTAAGACATTTGTTTTAAATGTGCTTAGCTGACCATAACCTTTTCTTTGTCCATCCTGGTGAGTGGTACATCTATATGTCTCACAATGGAGTCACCTATGACTAAGAAATTTGTTTTAGATGTGTTTTGCCTTAGGGGCTTCTTATTTAGTGAGACACTGGTGCTCATGTTATTATGTGTATCAAGTGCTGTAGGTACTGTATTAGGTGTAGCATGTTTGTGTTTGGGAGGTCTTTGGTGTTTAGTTAAGTTTCTGGGGAGTACCTCAGCATACAATGGTTTGTGTGTTGAGTGCATGGTTTGTGTAGGAGGTGTAGTCTGCGAGTTGACAACCTGCTCAGTGTTACTGTTCTGTGCATGAGAGAGCAAGGCTTCCAGATTGTTAGTGCAGATGCATCTCTCACAAATTATACTTGGGTGATTTAGGAGTAGAGGATTGTCAATGCACATGAGGCAGTTGCTACGCTGCCTCAGGATACCCAATTCAATCATCCTGACAGGAGAAATGGAGAAACTAACCATCCATAATGCTAGGTAAAATTCTGTTTTAACAGTGGGGGCAGGAATGGAGGGGTGTGGTATGGATGGGTGCTCTAAATGGGGTCTATACTAATGTGGTGCTCAATAGGGGTTTATGCTAATGAGGGCTGTCTAAATAGTATGAGGCAATTGGAGCCTGGGTGGTTTTGGGACCATTCAAGTGCCAAAAGTACAGCTGATGTGCTCTCAGAGCAACTAAGAGCAAATTAAGGACTTCTCAGCTGGATCACACCAGCTTCTTAGGGAAAACTTATCTACTAAAGATTTTGAATCTATAACGGACGATGGTTAGCTCCCCCCACATGGTGGTGTGCACAGATGAATACAGAAGAGCAGTGACTGGTTGCCAAACTCTGTGGAGGTGTGTTAAAACAAACACAGACCAGTGCAAGCACAGGGCTTATGTAGCAATAGTGACCAAACTTTTTCAAACAATTTAACAAATTACAAAGCTCAAAAGAGCCCTGCTCCAGCAACCTTCAGATGAGTCCTAACTGCAGTCTCCTGCCACAAAGGTGCAGGGGGGGGGGCTCCAACAAAATGTATCCTGGTTTAGTGCTCAGTTATCTAAACAGAATTAGATTTAGCTACAAACAGAACCAGATTCAGCTAGTTCCTAGGTCTGGTAAATTATGACATAAATTAATTCCTCAAAAATCAAAACCTTATTCAGACTTTTAAAGCCTGATCAGGGTCAGACTGAAAATCAACAATCACATTCTTCTTAACATTATAACAACAGAGTCACCAATCACTTTGACCTTCTTAAAATCTTAATCCTATTGCCAGTGACCATTCTCGCATTACTTTTTCTATTACCATACTCTTCAAGAAAATATCCCTCAGTTAGTCACCTTTCAGAACTAGAAACAACAGTCTGCTCCCCAGTTCTGGACAGCACAGATCCCTCTAGATCTGCCATAACACTTACAAAATAAATTACAAAATCTTCAAGAAAAACATTTCTTCCCCATTTGTAACTGTAGAATGCTAGAGCTAACCTCTTTATGTAATAAAGGAAGTTAAATCCATATTCAAAAACAAAGACTGCTGCAAAACAAGTTGTTAGGAAGCAAAAGGCCGCCTATCTCCTGCATCAGCAATATTCCACGTACAAATCCATCCATCCAACCCCTTCTTCACATTTTCCACATAGGACTGGTTCCACTTCAGCAGTAATAATCATCTAGACACAAGGCTCATACCAAAATAGCTAATAAAATAACAGTCTAAATATCTAACAATGAAAAAACTGGAACTGGTGTGGCGTTTGCTGTAGCAGAAGTATTATGACCATCCTGTGCACTTTTACAGATGACATTCTCCTTAACATTGGCAAATGCATCTTAACTGGGTAAATTTTCATCATCCAAACAAAAATAGTAGACCGCACTTTCCTGCTTGATTCAGCTTCCTCTGCAGGAATTAAGCCTAATGTTGTTAGTTGGTTTGGTGACTACATACCCCAATCAAATGGGTGCTCTAAGGTTCTGTTGTATCACTACAGCAAATCTCAGTTTTTAATCAACACCTACAGCAATGGTCCTTTACTAACTACAATCAATAAAGAAATGGAAAATAACCTAAGCCTTTGCTAGGAATCAGAAATGCAGCAAAACACTTTAAAATAATACTATAAAAACAATGCAAGAACTCCAGGAAACATTCTTTAGTAATACACCTTCTAATGCCTTGGCATAAAAAGCTTTCAAAGGAAAATAGAAATTCAATAACTTAATCAAGTTGTATTTCTATTACAAAAAATCCTGAATAAAACACCAATCAAAAACATCATGGTAAATGTAATACTAACAGATAATAAAATGGGTCTACTTCGATTCACTGAAAACCTATTTCACTGAATTTTAAAACACTCTCACCAAATCGCTGAAAGATCAAATCACTGAAAACTCATTTCACTGAATGTAAGTACTGCTGGGCAAATAAAATGTATATGCCCTTTTCTTCACTGTAGTGCGCTACTGGAGTTAGTATACATAGTTAGCAGTGGTGTGGGCGGCACAGCCCCCCAGCTACATTTGGTTTTATATTGTTAGCCTTCAGTGAAATGGGATTTATAAATATAAAAGCTACGTAGATGGGGGCGTAGCCCCCACAGCCCCCAATGTGAGGGCTGTGCTCCCCACATCCCTGACTATATATACTAACTCCAGGATGGCACTACAATGGGGAAAAGGGCATATATGTTTTATTTGTCCAACAGTACTTACATTCAGTGAAATATGATTCAGTGAAATGAGTTTTCAGTGATGAAATGAGTTTTCAGTGAATCAAAGTAGACTTAATAAAATACATAGTAAGAGCACTCATTTATAATACTTATATACAAAAACATTAGTAAAGGGAATTCTTCTTAAGCAGCTTGATTCACCTTCATCATCATCATCAACCCCCATTTTTCACATTTTACCTTGGCTGGAGTGTCGCATCATCTGTCAATATCAAATAATAATATATATTTAAATACTAATATCTGCCATAATTAATTCTCCTGTAAGGGTCAGTGAGGAGGGACAGAGCAGTATGAAAGGCAAAGTCATGGATATTCTATGACAGCAGGGACGGTTGAGGGCACAGCAATATGTTTGGATATGTGTGTGTGTGTGTGTGTGTGTGTGTGTGTGTGTGTGTGTGTGTGTGTGTGTGTGTTAGAATGTGAATAGGTGTGTGGGAAAGTGAATGGGGGTGCCTGTCTCGACATGCTGCTTGGGTCATTGGCACTGAGTAACACTGTAAATACTTGTTGGCAGTTGTGGGTAGGTATTGATAGAAATGTGTTCTTGCTCTATTCTGATTCAGCAATCTTTTTTTATTGATCATTCATCAGTCTTACATATGAGAAGCAAGTCAGTTACTTGTTTACTACTAGCCCATTCTGATTTATGTGCATTTATAATTACTGACGCTCACAAACACAACATTGATGCATTTCTCACACCATTGCATGATAAGGCAAGTGGTGACAAGTATTCCAGCTAAGAGATAGATGCATTTCATGTGGAGGGGAACATTGTAATAGTAATAACATGGTCAGTGTCAGGATGAAGGCCAGATGCAGAAATCATGACTCTAAAACTTCCTAAAAGAACACAGTCCCATATTAAAATTTAACCCATTTTCACATAGTCTGCATAACGCAATTTAAAGCTGCCTTATCTGTACCCTACTGTCTGACCACATACAATATCATTCAAATAACATTGGACTTCATCCTATCCAGCTAGGACCTAAAGAATCATTCTTCAGGATACACTAGTTTCTGATAATATGGCTTTAGGAACATGAAAAATAGTCCATTGTGGTTGAAAAAAAAAACAGATCCATGGTGAAATTGCACATTGTTCTTTGGGAACAGGTAATCATCAAGTCAATGATTCATTTTTTTTTCCTGTAAGCTTATGAAGAGTTCTTCGAAGTATGTAATGGCATATATCAATGGCCACCACTGTGATGGGTTACTTTAAGTTGACATCACAGGCCCATTCTTCTTCTTTGTTGTCTGAATGCTGCAGCCACATAGAAGTGTTTTCTCTCAATGACACATTCCTGTTCTTGTCTCTGCGCCTCTTTTGAGATAGCACCAGGAATGATAAGTGGCAAGTATCTTAACTTTTACTGAATAGGTTGTATATCAGCCTTACCTGGACATTATGGACAAATCCTGCAGCCACAACAAAAGTGCTTGCGGTGTCTTCTACTACAATCTGTTTCAACTTGCAAAGGATAACTGGTGGAAACAATGGAAAACATGTCTGTATCACTATCACTAATGTCTAGCCATGGAAATGAGAAAAGATTCATGCCCAGGATTGGTATACTAATTGGTACAATATAAAATTAGGTTGTGTAAAGTTCTGTCATGAAAAAATACATCCCAAGACATCACAAACACGTTTTCGAAATAAAAAAGAACAAAACTTCCAATGGCTTATTCAGACATTCCACTGTGTACTCCAGTTTTAAAAGGTTTGTGTTTTTAGCTTAGATTATGTGCAACTAACACAAAATGGGGGTGATATCAACAATCATTTAGAATATTATCAAATGATTTGGCGATTAAGATTAAACACTAGCAAGGAACCTGAATAGAACAATCTTATTTCCATAATAAGCTTACTGAAGACAAGAGCTTTAATTTATTAATTTACATATAATTTTAGAATGAATTGTTTTGTATGGATGATATTTGTTTTGATCTATTTTATGTAAGACTGTTTTGGATGATTTATTTTTGCTTTTGTGAAAACATTAAAGTACTGAGCAATATAAATGAAATTATTCATGATCTAATTTTTGATTGGTCAAGAAATGTTTTAAATGTGGTATGATGTAAAGTTTATGAAACTCTAATGAAGTTCTGGATCTGTAGGAATGCTGGAAGATGAAAGGGCCATCCACAGCTGTCAAAATGTTTTGTAGAATCAGAAGAGCAGCAATCAGTATGAGTATTAAAATGTGCTTTTAATTCTAGCTGGTTTTAGTTTTACAGCAAAGAGGAAGGTTTTGACAACATTCCTTCTTTAACTCGGTACTGCCACCTACTGGCATTATAGAATGCCACACTCACATGATGCAAACTAAGTTGCTAGTAGTCAGTCATTATGTAACATATGAACTAACCTTGCATAGTCAAAGTAAGGGGTATCTTTTCCAGCCATGGAAATGTTCCTAGCAATGTCCACTGGGTTCAGTCTTGGGTCCTCTACTGTATGGAACTTTCTTCTTAGATGTAAAACAGGTCATCCAAGGTGTATGGATAACCAACTTTATGGATAACTGCACGTTGCATTGTGTCACCATCTAACCCCAGTTCTCCAATAAGGCCTAGATCAGCTTACACTTACATTGCTAATCCTGACCTCACCCTAAATACTATCATGTGTAGCATAGTTACCTTCAGTAAGACCCCCCTACCCTTCAGTAAGACCCCCCTACCTATTCCTTTTATATCACTGCCATCACTTTTAAAACAGACACCCTTATTAGAGAACTAGGTGTCCACACTGACAGTGAGCTCTCTTGACTACCATGTCTCAGATGTGATCAGAAGGTCCTGCTACCTCACAAGTTATCTGCCAGGACATCAGTTCTGGATCCAAGGATGTCTATGTCCCTTTCATTCCTCCCTCATTAGGCAAATTATTAAATACAATGTCCCCCTTTGGTAAGTATATCTTAAAGTATTTGTAGACTTCAAAAGGGTCCTATGAGTCCTAACTAGAAAAATCTCTTCTTTAAGATACTTAAGATATGCCACAGACTAAAATCTCCATTCATCTACTCAATTTTTATAGACTTCAAAAAGGCAGTCTTGGTCTAGCATTTCAAATTAGAAAAGACCTCTTAGCTTTCAAGCTCCTTCATCTAAATGGATCCAGTAGATAAACTAATACCTGCACCAAAGACATGGACTTTCACTGTAAGAGTAATAATACTTGCAGGTGTGATGTGTCTTCCCTACTGCATCCTCCATCTTTAGAATAGACTCCTTCTGCACATTAAGAAAAGTACCTTACTGAATACCTGCAACGAAAACCTTGACTATTAGATGGGTAACAATAAATTCATGTCTTGTATACAAGCTAATGAGCTCCTATTCAAAAGGGACTAGTCTGTCCTTATGATTATAATGATAATGTGGCAAAGCTTCTTGATGGCTCTCCAGCCTGACTTTTAACATAAACCTATGAGCTTATGTCCATTTTACTACAAACTGTTTTCCATGAATCCCTTTTCATATAGCTCAGTCTTCTGTAGGCACGTTTTGCTCTTATCCTAGGGGAAGATAACCGTCACAGACATATTCTAAATATCAATATGTGACCAGACGTTTAAGGATTCTGACCCATTTCCAGTTATCCTGACTAGCTGAAGTCACAAGGAAAAGGTGCAGTGCTTCACAAATGAACTGAATTGAAGCCAGCATACTTATCTGGGCAGCTGGTACTGAGACAGAGTGTTTTTATCACTGTCGGTACAGGTTCAGTTAGTGGCTGATGGGTCTCCACACCAGATGACTACTGGCTAGTTCTCCTTTCTCAAATGTACAGCAAGGGGGCATCAGCTTACACATAGTGATGCTGATTAATGCCAAACTAAAGTCAATGTTCAATGTATGCTGGTCATTAAAAACCACAGATGGGCCTGATGATGTACATATATGATCACTTTGCAGTCTTTGTGTAACCGTGGATGCTGAGTGAGGAAAGGGCTAAGGCAGGCTGCACAAAAGGTAACACCCAACCTGTAATATAAAATAAAGGATATTCTGTGGCAGAGAAAGACTGACTCAAAAAGCATGGTCCAACAAAAGTATATATATATATATATATATATATATATATATATATATATATATATATACACACACATATATATAGGTTCCCTTTAAATCATTGAATGTTCAGAACATCAAAGTTCTAATCATTGAGACCAGAACATCGAAGGTTTAAAGTGGAAGTGCCAGGTAAGTGAGATTGTGGAATTTTGGGTGTGTATGCAGGGTAGCAAGGTGCCCTGCATGTTGTGTGTGTGTGCCATCTGAGTGTTGGCATTGCAGGTAGGGTACGGGAAATCTCCCGTTTAGCGCTACCGCATATAGTGGTAAATGGGAGATTTCCCTTACCCCACTGTAGTGCGATCTCGGAGTTGGAATATTAAAGTAGGGGGTGTGTGGGGGGCACAGCCCCTGCATAACATAGTGTTTGTGATTTTTTTTTTTACGGTTCATTTTGAATTTTCGATGTTCTTAACATCGATGTTCTGGTCTCGATGATCATAACGTCGATGTTCTGAACATTCGATGATTCAAAGTGAATATATATATATATATATATATATATATATATATATACACACACACACATACACACACATACACACACACATATATATCATATTTATGTGTGTGTATGTATATATATATATATATATATATATATATATATATATATATATATACACACACACACATATATATATATACATATATATATACATATATGTATATATATATAATATATATACACATATATACATACACATATATATATATATATATATATATATATATATATATATATATATATATAAAAATATATGGGTCTACGTGATATGGCTGAAATTTCAAAATAATGTCAGACCGAGACCAATGGCCAACCTATGCACCCCCGTGAATGGGAGAATGAATCCCCATCGAGGCGAACAAACCAGAGAATTTCAACGGAATGTGTTATGAGTATTGGGTCGGGTGCGAGCCAGGAAAAGCCGACTCTTGACAACTATGACGAAAATTTTCAAGTCTGAGCCTCATCCCCCCAGCCACAGTCGGGTCAGATGACGAGGAACAAATACAAAACCAGGAGGAACTGAGAGATCATGGTCTAGCTATTCCTTTAGTATCCCCAACGCAACCTTTGGAAATACTTTACAATACGGGTAAAGACTTTAAAATTTACAATTTTTCACAGTTTGTTTTTTCTCAACCTTCGGTGGATGTTTTGGCTAAAGGATTAACTTTTGTAACCTCCTGTAGAGCTGGTGTTGGGAGGACTATATTGGACCTGAAACTTTTTGTGAGAAAGTTGAACCTGTCACTGTTGTTGGGTGATTCCCAAAAATGCAAGAACCCTTACCACATACCAAGTACTTTTAATCTGCCATTACTCCCAGCTGTCGGAATTTTCGAACAATTGTGTGATCTTGACATCCGCCACCTCCTCAATTCAAGGCGCCAGGCTCATTTTAATATTACTAAGGAGGAGAGGGCCTTGTTAGAGGCACTCAGGTTTGCATCAGTTAGACTTATACAACCCGACAAGAGAGGGGGATTGGTGGCTATAGATATGAATGACTACAATGACAGGATGTTGGCTATCCTATCTTCTGATACTTACCAGGAGGTTTCTAAGAATGAATTGAATCTTAGCTTGTGCCACATCCGGTCATTTTTCGAGGAGATGTTCATCAATGGCGTTATTGATGTGGATATATATAATTTTGTTTCTGTGGCATCATCTAAAATTCCAGTCTTGTTTGGGAACCCCAAGATACACAAGAACATCTATGATCCACCTATGCGGCAACTGGTCAGTGCCAGAGGAAGCATTACGTATGCAGCGGCCAAGGTGGTGGACGAGATTCTCAAGAAGTATGTGGACAGAGTTCAATACATTTTGAGAGATTCTTGGGCTTTTTTGGAAAAAGTGGGTTCTGTTCCATTTAATGCTGATTGTATTCTCTTGACCATTGATGTTGTTGACCTGTACTCATCTATCCCCCATTTGGAGGCGGCTGAGTGGATCCAATTGGAAATGTTTTTTCACCATGCTCCTGCAGAAGAAGTTACAATGGTCAGCGAACTATTGGAGGTTATTCTTACCAGCAACTTTTTTATATTCAATAACCGGTGGTTCCACCAATTGATTGGGGTCCCTATGGGATCGCCCTGTGCAGCCAGTGTGGCCAATTTAGTTATGGCCCACTGGAAGAGGGTGTTTGTTTTATCTAATTCTTTGGTCCAAGAGAAAGTAGCATTATACACTAGGTTTTTGGATGACATTTTTGTCATTATCAATGGCACTCTAGATGATGTTAATAACTTGGTGTCGTTTTTTAATGGCTCCACAGAATTTTTGAAATTCACATCTGAGTTTGCCATTGACAAGATTACTTACTTGGATGTGGAACTAGAGAAAGATAGGAGCCTAAATCGCTTCGTGGCCAGCATACATCAGAAGCCGACTTTCTCGAATTCTTATCTACATTTTGACAGCGAACACCCATTACACCAAAAGAGGGCTATCGTGAAAGGCCAATTTGTTCGAGCAGCCTGTATGACATCAGAAGATAAGAAATTTCACGAGGAGTGCAAGTTCATCTTTGGCATGTTCATCAGCAGAGGGTACCCCACCGATTTTGTCGCAGAATTGAGTTTGTAAGTGCAGGGGAAGAGGGCCAATGGCCACTTCTGCCCCATTTTGGGGAATATGGAGGATGGGTCTTTATGTTTACCTCGCCAGTGAGTCTGATACTTTCAATTGTTCTTTTGTAATTTCATTCAACTTGGATGTAATAGACATTGTGTCCATTATAAAGAAAAATTGGTGCTTAATAACCACCGAGTCAATAGGAGCATTTGGACTATTATCGCCCCCTAAGGTTACTTTCAGGAGGGGCCTTAACATCAAAAACATCCTGGAGTCCAAAGTTGCTGGTGTCTCCCCCAGATCTGGGATGTTCAAATGTAACATGTGCAGGTACTGCAGATACATTAAAGCAAGTTCAGCTTTTTCCATCAGGGACAAGAAATATCTCATACAAGGATGATTCAATTGTGCCAGTAATCGGGTGGCACATTTAGCCCAGTGTTCGGTCTGCCCAGGTTTCTACATCGGCAAGACTGATCGGAAACTACAGGAACGAGTATACGAGCACTTATATGCCATCAGGAAGGGGAAGGTCGACAACCCTCTGGCCAAACATATATTAGACAATCCAGGTCACGAATTTTCATTTACAGTCATCGATCAGCTAAACCAAGAGTTTATGGGGGGACCCGATTCTTTAAGCCTTGAATGCGAGGAGTTGATGTGGCAACTTAAGTTGGAAGCTTACCATTTACCTGGACTTAACAGTATGCTTTCCATCAGTTGCTTTCTCAAATTGAGAAGCCTAGTGAGGTGAAGCCCCCTGGAGTGACTTAATGCCATCTGGGAACATACTTTTGGGTTTTACCATTTTTTATTTAATTTCTGTGTTCACTATTTATTGTTTATATTAATGTTTATATTAACACTTGTGGGAATTTCTTTCCACTTTTATATTTATTTTTAAAATACATTATAATTTTTCTTGTGGCTATTGACACATTTGATCATTTGTATTTATATGTAATTATGGTGGCCTTAAAATTCAATATTTGGAGCATCATAGGTTTATCAGCATTGATGGCAGGTATGAGTAGTAGACACCAAATTGTTGAACATTTCGGCCGCTTCTTAGTTAAAAATTTTAAAGTGTAATATGTGCTTTTTAAAGGGGAGCCGCTAGGGGGCACATTTGAGTGGAGTAGTGATGTATTTATAGTGAGACAAATGTGTGGTGCAGTTTGTTTTTCTGAGGAAGTTGGTGCAGAGTGCCGACGAAAAGCTTGTTTTTAAGCTTAATAAAATTTCAATTTGTTTTTTTTGTTTATTGGCATTCTTGTTTACAACATAACCTGTGGATTATAAAGATTTTTGCACACATCTATCTGAATCCAGGAGTTTAAAGGCACTGGACCTGCAAGGGTGGGTTTTTCACCAGTTTGAAATTTCAAAATGTCGACTTTCATATCGCCAAGACCATATGATCGACATTTGAAATCTCGACCATACAAGTAAAACACAAAACACAAACACAAACTTACCTTAATGCTGTGCCCTCCTACACCCCCCCCCCCGTAACTTACATATAACAACTCCGAGATCGCACTGCAATGCAGAAGTGGAAATCTTTCCATTCTGCACTGTAGCGTGATGCTGGTTCCCCATGGTCGACATTTCAAATGTCGATCATATGGTCGCGGCTATATGAATGTCAACATTTTGAAATGTCGACTATTAGAAGGGGACCCATATATATATATATATATATATATATATATATATATATATATGTATAATTCTGTCAACTTTTATCAAGCGGAACTGCTAAAAATACACATTATTGAGAAAAAAAAACAATAAGATCTCTGCACGCCAACACCCCCTGCTAATTACATATACCAACACTGATGTCTCACTACTTCCCTTTCCCCAGAGTACCGTGATCTTGGGCAAGAGCAAAGCTGGCACATTTGAGAAGCTGATATTCAATCAGTTGTGCTGGCTTCTTTTTCATTTGACAAGCTGTTGTTTGACAACTTGTCTGTCAACCATGTGCATATATATGTTTCTTCAAACTTGCCTGTTGAAAAATTTTTTTGAGTCATAATTGGCTAAATGATCACATTAAGTGTAATAATAGTTGAAGTGTTGAACAATATGTTTCCCTTAATTGGGATTGGGTACTAATATAGAAACTTTAATTTGTAATGGAAGTTTAATTATTGGGTTGAATATGTGTGTGTGTGTGTGTGTGTGTGTGTGTGTGTGTGTGTGTGTGTGTGTGTGTGTGTGTGTGTGTGTGTGTGTATAAGAGAGAGTGTACCCCACACACCCTTAAACACATGTGCTAATCCTAACCCTACACCTAACCCTGCCTCTAACCATAACTCTACTCATTAGGGTAGTAAACTCTCTCTCCTTATTAGAACAATTAGGCAGACAAATTATATCTGCACGTTAGAGTTTCTGTTTAACTCTTCATAAAAGGAAACTGTTCATTTTTTGATCAGTGTACTTAGTTAGGAAAGCAGTGGTTTGAAGAAAGGTAAATCCTTGTAATATTTTAGCTAAATAACATTTTAGCCACAGCTCATCTTTTAAATACACATACCGTGTGTGTTTGTGTGTGTGTTTTATACAAAAAGGCTGCTATCACTTAGAATGTAGAACAGTTTAACATACTTTTTGATTTGTCACAACTTGCAAATCTTACATTTTCATGTATCTTTGACCTTAATACATATCAAAGCTTATTTATAAAAAATATATGTGTATGTACCTTTGCTTTTAATGTCCTAGGCATATCAGTTACAATTGAGAAAACAACCTACCACCATAAAAATTAATGTGATGTTTCAAGTAGTGGATTATAACTTTCAGTAAAGAATAAGCCAGAAGATTTGATAAATAGTCCACAAAAAATTTCATACTTTAATGCTTATGGCCACAAAAATGCATACCAAAGAAATGAGACACAGCTGTGATCTAAAACATGAACTGAACTGTTAACTTATTAAACATCTTCAAGTAGTGTAGGACACTTTGTAGCACTTCATGTAAAATCTAAACTTGAGTTATTTTACTGGTTTCAAATTTCACAGGTAAGATGATGGCAACACTTTATAAAATGTCAGGTGGATTAGATTAACACAGTTGATACTTCAAAGCTCTGTAGCTCTTGAATTAGATCACACATGCTGACCTATAATCCCTGCATTGCATAAAGTCAGAAATCTTGCAGGTGGAAGCAACACTTTTCAATCTGTGGTATAATGCATTTTTCACAAGACAATAACTACTTTTCTCAGTTATCTTGTTTTTACCCCAGTAGACAGACAAGCAAAGTCTATTATACAATGCCTCCTCTAAAACGTGCACGCTGATTGGCCAGCCCAACCAGCATGCCCGTTGTAAATCCCTCAATATACTAACGGAAAAAGGTCCGGTCGCCCGGACTTTTTCCGTTAGTATAAAACATTGTCTCGCTATGTTAAAAGAGTTTAACATAGCGACACAGGTTTAAAAAAAGCAACGCAGATCTCCGTTGCTTTTTTTAAAGCTGTCTCGCTATGTTAAACTCCTTTAACATAGCGGCACAGTGTGTAAAAAGCAACGGAGATCTTGCGATCTCCGTTGCTTTTTTTTTTAACCTGTCTCGCTATGTTAAATGAGTTTAACATAGAGAGACAGCTTTAAAATAAGCAACGGAGATCTCCGTTGCTTATTTTAAAGCTGTCTCGCTATGTTAAACCCATTTAACATAGCGAGACAGTAAAAAGCAACGGAGAACTTGCGTTCTCGTTGCTTTTGCCCACAACTCTGATGTACTGCGAGGCATGCGCAGTACATCAGAACTGCCGTGAACACCAGACAGCTGCGGAAGGGCAGCAAAGAGGATTATACAATTCCATTATTTAAGAAAAGTAATTATTTCTTTTCTTAAATAATGTCATTAATATATAATAACCACTTCTGGGTGTGGGTAATGCTGGATTTACCCACGGTTGTCTTTGTTTGGTCCCTCGGGTGACCAAACCACGCCAACCGTGGGTAAATCCAGCATTACCCACACCCAGGCGTGGGTTATTGCTATAGGAGTTCCTAATCACACAACTGGTAAATTGTTTCATTACATATTCTTTTCTTAGTCTGAATATTATTTACCACTGGCAAAAAAATGTAACAGAAAATGCATTTTTAAGTTTAATATGTGCCAGAATAGTCTCCTGCAGAGACTTTTCTTAGCACTGCCAAGGTCAACAGTACTTGTCCAAGTAGTGGGATAAGAATGGAGTTTTCATGGAGAAAGAACACTTAGACCATTGTTCTATTAAATACATTGTGCCAGTTTTCAGTCATTTACTGATTGAGTCATTCTTGTCTTTCAGAATGAATCAGTGATACACACAGACAGAAATGTGTGAAAGGCTGAAATGTGAAAGCTTTTCACCGTTTAAAAAGCTATATTGTAGAAAGTAAAGTAATAGTAGTGAGTACTTATATGAGAGACCCTACGTTGTTCTAGTGCGGTGTTTCTTAAAACAGTGAGATCAGTTACCTGAAGCAAAAAGCCTATATCAGGGAAGGCCCAAGTACATCTGAAAATGTACACATAAAATACTGTTTTAAGATGAGCTCATGCTAAGTGCAGCAGGATGGAAGCACATAAGCATGTGCATTTGACTGCAAATCAGTAGTAACAGAGATGCTTTTTTCAGGGGCAGAGTTTTTTGTTTGTTTTTCTTATATATTATATATATATATATATATATATATATATATATATATATATATATATATATATATAGATAGATAGATACACATATATACATATATATATATATATATATATATATATATATATATATATATATATATATGTTTCAGCAATGAGATATCTTAATTAGCTCATTTGTATCTCACCTCCTCAACTGAAATACCACAAAACTATCCACTGCATATAATGTAATAAAAGAACTCAAAATGAGTGGGGTTTTTTTTTGCACGAGATCAAGACCCCATGTATCTCACCCCACCCAAATTTATAAATACCATCTCCATGGTTGCTCAGCATTTTTGGGGGGGACTCCCTAGAATAGTGCATGGTATTCTCATTCAGTCACTTGTTTCACTCTAAATACACAAACATGCAATTTTCAAAATATTGCAGCCCCAAGAACACATGGGTGTGTGTGTGTGTGTATATATATATATATATATATATATATATATATATATATACAAGATCACTACGGAATACCAAAATTCCACAATACCGAAATTCTGAATCCCGAGGACCAGAATCTCGAGATTGCGGAATCTCGCACGTAGTGAATAGGGATTGCCATACAGTGTGGAATGGGAACTTTGCCATTCACTCCACTGTAGTGCGATCTCGGAGTTGGTATATTTAAGTTGCAGGGTATGTAGTGGGTGCAGGAGGGCTTTCCTCCCTGCATACATGTTAGAATAGTTTATTGTATGTTTTTTTAAGTTTCGAGATTCCGCAATCTTGAGATTCTGGTCCTCGGGATTCAGAGTCTCAGGATTGTGGAATTTCAGTATTCTGTAGTGATTCTATATATACATATATATATATATATATATATATATATATATATATATATATTTGCATGTGTGTGCGTGTGTTTATGTGTGTATATATATATATATATATATATATAAATGTATCGATGTATAGCTGAGGTTCATAGATTTGTACTAGGCTAATGACCACAAGGGTCTTTACAAGCCTAGCCGTGCAACCCAGCTAGTTTTGTCCCAGAGTTCCTTGGACATCTATATGGTGGGATATGTTTATAAAGAGGTAGCTAAGGATTTTGTTGGGGGAGTACATTAGTTAGGGATTAATTTACTTACTGTCGACCTCTGTCCAGCAGAGATGTGGAAGCTAGTCGGGGGTGAATTTGTGATTTCCCATCTAATGATCAAGGTTTCTTTTAAATAGGGTCAGGGATGAACTCAGCTTTACACAGATGGGAAGCTTATTTCATATTGTGGGAATCCTTTGAGACATATATCAATCTCTTCAGCATGTTCTATTTATGTCACAGGTGAAGTTCAGGTCATTAGATCTAGTGTTTGTGGTACTGTTGTTTCACAGATGTGAAAGAGATCCATTAGAGCTACATCTGAAAATGCCTTATATGCTAGACATACACTGCCTCTCATTAACCTGTAGGAGACCGAGTACAGGGATAGGGCCTTACGGCTTTCTGTTTAGGACAGGGTATTCATATCCTGGATTGTCATGGTGAGGAACCTTTCAGGGCGTTCCAATTTTTGCAACTGCTTAGTTAGGTACATGCCAAAAGGTCATTGTACCTAATGATGGGTCTGGTAAGGGCTGAGTAGAGTGGTACTATAACTTCTTTGGATCTGGATGCCATACCCTTGCTTATGAGTTGGATGACGCAGAATGATTTTCTTACTATCATGGCTACATGTTGGTCTAAGACCAGATTACTGCCTACATATGTTCCCAGATCCCTAATAACTGGGTCAGCTCTTAGGGGACTTTTATTGATGAAGTAATTAGGTTGGGTGGACAATTTCTCAAAGGGTAATGTAATGCATTTCTTTGCATTTGGTTTTAATCCATGGCTTTGGCACCAGTCATTTGTTTGTGTTAGACCCTCTTGTAGGATGTTGCTGTTATGGGAGATTCTATGATAGCTCACAAATTACAGTCATCTGCAAACTTGGTGAGCCTGAGGCCTTAGACATTAGCCTTGACTTGTGAGCATTAGATGCCAAACAGGAGCAGGCTCAACATGCAGCCCTGGGGTACTCTGCTGATGCATTGGTGACTGGTCTCCTAGTGGAGGTGGTTTCACTGATCCTGACTTCTTGCGTCTTATCTGTGAACCAACCAGAAATCCAGTGAGTCATCTAGAGGTTTATGCCTAGTTCTGAGAATGTGTCAGCAGTACCTGAGTGGGGTATTGTAGTGAATGCCTTGGCCAGGTGCAGGTAGGTGGTACATAGGCCCAAGGACCTTCATAAGCCTAACCAACAAGGTTCCCTGGTGTACGCCACCCAAGAAAGTTATTTTCCTGAGCCACTGTTGAGCAGAGACACAGAAGTGATCCCCGGGGTGTATTTCCTATTTCCAATCCTCTCATCAAGATTTTTCTTGAAGAGTACTAATGAAGAACTTTGCTTGAAATAGATGGGTAGCCTGTTCCAGAGTATGGGAAGTCTCTGGGACAGGAATCTATCCCTCCAGCATGTCCTGTTTATTGTGGTGACAACGTTTAGGTCCCTAGACCGTGTAGCTCAGAGGGATTGGGATTTCTTTAGGTGTAGCATGTCCAACAGCTCTGGGTTTGACACAGCTTTATATGTTAGGCAAAGATCACCTCGGAGTAGGCAATATGCTATGGAGTAAAGCTGGAGTCTTTTGAGACGGTCAGTGTAGGGTATCTGTTTGAGGCCAGTAATCCTCTTTGTGAGGTACATCTGTGGCCTTTCCCACTGCTGCAGATGTCTTGTGAGGTACATTCCAAAAGGGGAGTTGTACTCTATAATGGGTCTAATGAGTGTCGAGTAGAGCGGAACAATGACCTCTTTTTCCTGGATGAGAACCCTTTTATGATGAGGTGTGTCACGTAGAAGGACTTCCTGACTACTGTGACGATGTGACTATCAAAGGACAGACTGCTGTCCACCTGGGTCCCAAGGTCTCTTATCACACATTCAGTGTTAAGTAGACTGCTGTCTATGTAGTAGTTCATGGGTACAGAGTTTTTACCAAAGGGGATGACAATGCACTTTTTGGCATTGAGCTTGAGGCCATGGCTCTGACACCAGGCATCTGTCTCAGCGAGGCCCTTCTGTAGGATGTCCACATCATTTGGGGACTTGACTATGGCTCCTAGTTTGCAGTCATCTGTGAACTTCATTAGCCAGATGCCTTCTGTGTTAGCCTGTACTTCAGAGAAGGAGATACCAAACAGGAGAGGTCCCAGGACTGAACCCTGTGGTACTCCACTTGTCATTGGTTTGAGGTCAGATTTGGAGTGTGTAACTTTTACAGTGTGGGTTCTGTCAGTGAGCCAGTTGGCAACCCATCTTGTGACATAGGGATTTATGCCTAGTTTAGTGAGTTTAGCTATAATTCCAGAATGGGGGATGGTGTTGAAAGCCTTGGCGAGGTCAAGATAGGCTGTGTGAACCACCTTACCCTCATCTACGGCTTTGGTGACTGCCTCAAAGAAGTCAATCAGGTTCAGGAGGCATGATCTGCCTTTCAAAAACCCGAACTGGGTGGGATCCAGAGTTTGGAGGTTACCAATGTCTTTGTTTATGAGTTCCATGATGATACGTTCCATGGCCTTGCAGACCAGGCTCGTCAGGCTAATAGGGTGATAGTTCCCGGGATCAGTGGTGGCTCCCCCTTTGTGGAGTGAGATAACTGTTGCTGTATGCCATTCAGTGAGCACAAAGCCTGATGTGAGGCTATGATTGAACATGGTGCTTAGGTGGGGAGCCAGTTCATTGTAAGTTCATGTAAAATGCAGCCTGGGATGTTGTTCGGTCCCATGGATGCTGTGTTTTTGACTTTAGAGAGTGCAGCCTTTACCTGCGTATTTGTGATTACAGGGACTCTGCATTCTTCCTGTATAGATATGAGCCCTTTAGGGGGTGAGGGGCGGGTAAAGTTAGCACTGAACCTATCTGCCAGGCTGTTGGCAATATCAGCTGGTTCTGTAATTTTTGTGCTGTTGTGCTGTAACTCAGAGCAAATCTGGGTGTTGCCATTGAGATTCTTGACATAGCTATAGAATGCTTTGTGGTTGTCCTTAGAATCAGTGGAAATTTTGTTTTCATAGCTAGCTTTGGAGGATCTTATAAAAGATCTCAGCTTCTTACTGAGGCTGACCAGGGAGCTCCTCCACTCATGGGATTTTACTCTGTTTTGCAACAATTTCTTCCTTCTGTTGTACAGTTTGTTTATGGCAGGGGACCACCAGATTGGCTTCCTTTTTTTGGAAGATACGCACAGTTTTCCCCCAATCCACATCTTTGGGGACCCTCTCGATAAAATATACCAGGTTGAGTAGGTAAGACCATCCCTTAAAAAAGCCATACTGTGATGGGTCCAATTTCTGTAGGTTGCCAATATAATCATTGATCATTTCCATCATAATTCATTCCATGGTTATGCATATCAGACTTAGACTGATGGGTCTGTAGTTCCTGGGTTCGATTGATACCCCAACTTTATGAAGAGGGATAACCATTGCAACACACCATTCACCTGCCATGTAACCTGTTTTGAGGCTGTACTTGAAGACTGTCTCAAATAGTCCTGTTAGCTCAGGTCTATATTAGAAGAACGAAATGACGTAAAACCCGAAGTCTGAAAACAGCAAAGTTACGAAAGGGAAAAAAAAAAATCGTTGTCCCAAAAAACAAAAAAAAATTATAAAGAGAAAATAAAATGGGAGGGGGACTTCGCCCTCCACACCACCCATGTGGGGGGCTGTGCCCCCCCACTTAAATATATCAACTCCGAGATTGCACCACAGTGGAGAAAACAGCAAAGTGTTGAGAATGGCCCAGCGATTTTTTTTCTCTGGGAAAAAAATCACTGTTCTGTAACTTCGCTGTTTTCAGACTTCGAGTTTTATGTGTCGACGAAAGAGTGTTCGGTCTTTAGTCACTTCACCTTTCTAATATAGACCCATTAGTTCTTGCTTTAGGCTATTTAAGAGTAACTGGCTATATTGTTGGGGCCCAATGAAGCAGTGTTTTGGACCTTTGGAAGTGCTACCAGGACCTGCTCCCTGCTTATAGTTGGGGGGATATGCTAGAAGGGATTTCACAGGTGGCAGTGGGGGTGAAGTTAGAGCTAAATTTATCAGTCAGTAGATTCACTATGTGACCCTGGACAGTGAAGGTTTTGCCATTTACCACCAGTTTTGCACACTGCTGATTGTGCTACCTTTAAGGTTCCTGACATAGCTGAAGAAGGCCTTGTGATTGCTTTTAGTCTGGGTGGCTATCCAGACCTCATAATTAGCCTTGTTGGAATTTATTAGACATCTTAGTTTCTTGTTTAGCTGAGCCAGAGAGCTCTTGTCTCTATGACAGTTTGAAATCTTTTTGATTTTGATTTTGCCCATAAAGTTTTTCTTTTGTTATATACTATGTTATGGTAAGGATTTCGCAAGTGGGATTTGGTCCCCAGTCTGTCGTGTTGTCTCCTTGAGGCTGAAGATAACTTTTAAATACAGTTTATTGACTGGGCCTGTAATGGTCTATAGACTGACTGTTAAGTAATCTTTGATGCTGCAAACCTACAACAGAAAAGTGGTGCAAATAAATTACAGAAACAGCCATGGTATTTCCCTGCAGCCAGTTTATGTCATCATTTATGTATGTGTGTGAAAGGCGAGTAAACATTTATAGTAAGGTTAATAACTTTTTATCTAATGTTATGTCAGAGCTGTAGAACATACCAAATAATACAGACATATGACTTATGTAGGAATGTTTAGGAATCTGAGCATTTTAAAAATTCATATTTGAAGTGTAATTTTTCATATTTGCTTAGATCTGTTATTATTGCTGTTATAATTTTTTATGGTTTTGATCAGAAAAGCTTAAAAACTACAACGTTTCACGAGGGCATCAATAAACACTATATTCTTCATTATGTATGCTGTCATTCACTGAGTACTTAGAATAGAAATCCTTATTGTGATTTCTTCAGGGTAATCAGTATGTGCACTAAACAAATGGATGTACTTCAGTTGGCAAAGGATATGTAAAATACTTTCTGAACACATCTGTCCCTTTAGGTATTGAGCTGGGTGGGTTTGCCAATAATACCTGCATGAGGAAATGTATAGAAGCTCTCAAGCAAGTTCAGATAGGCAATATGGACAGAGTGTCCTTTTTCTGTGGCTTTGATAACCCTTTTAAAAAATTTGATGAGATGGAGAGACAGGATCTACCTTGAATATAGATTTATTTATATTAAGGTGCTGAAGGCTCCCAATACCATCTGTAATAAATTCAACTAAGATACACTTCATATCTTTACAGATAACCCTAGTAAACTACATGGGACTGTAATTATGTGCATCTGTTGTGGGGTTGCCATAATATAATGGTATCACTGTGGAGCTCTTCAAACATTTAGTACACAACCAGTGAAAAAGATTAGGTTAAATACATTACACTTGCCGTAATGTAATGGTATCACTGTGGAGCTCTTCAAACATTTAGTACACAACCAGTGAAAAAGTTTAGGTTAAATATATTACAAGAGTCTGAGTAAAGCAATTTGGTTCTTATTAGGAGGTAGCAAATTGTTTGGCATTTACTGAAAAGAAGCAGGGGGATATTATCTGGACTCCTGGAAGGACTATTCTTATTCTTCTGGTATGCTTACAGGACATGACCAATGGAGCCTTTTTGGGGATGCGTGGTTTGGTGGGCAATGGGGACACTGAAAAGTGAGTAGGTTTAACCTGGAGCTGAACTTGTCAGCTGGGATGTTGGTGATGGCGTTGGGGTCAAGGGAAGTGGTACTATTAGGTACTAGCCTCAAGCAATTTCTGAATATCACCTCTCAATTTACTGAAATAGTTTAAGAAAGCTTCAGCTACGTATTTTTTGTGGAATTGGCAACTTTGATTTGAATGTAGCCTTACCCTTTTAATGGAGTATTTGAAATTTTTGCTAATCTGTTTTAGTTCCCATTCTGTTGGAGGGAGGATTATTTATTGTATATGGAAGTAGTTTTTTTCCTTTGTAATATGGTTTGTTTATGGAAGAATTCTCCCAAAGATTTTACTCCCATATTTCCTATGGTATTTGTGATTTATCAGGACAGATGCATCTATGCAACTGTTTTGATGGGGTCTATATCATTTCAGTGAACGTTTGACAGAATCTCTATTTGTTGAACTGTATTAAGTGAAAGCTCAATTAGGCGAACGCTCGGTTAAATGATTTTTTTCCCAGGGAATGGAGATGGTTGGCCATCATTGGGTATTTGCCCTTTTCTCCACTGTACTGTGATCTCAGAGTTGGCATATTTAGTTAGGGGGTGGGGGGCACAGCCCCCACATTGGGGTGTGTGGGGGTGAAGCCCCCCCCCCAGTTTGCAGAGTTTTAAATTTACTTTTGTTTGCTCTGATCAGTGAGCAGACAGCTGTTTTTCCCCTGGGAAACTTTTTGCTTAACCGAATGTTCGCTTAATTGAGCTTTCACTTAATACAATTCGACAAATCGCGATTCGCTCAATTAAGCATTCACTCAAGTGATAGAGACCCATTTTAATGAAACTAGAAATCAGAGGTATAGGAAGCAGTTCTGGCAAGGGGTTCAGTGGTGTGAGGGAACTTGAAAATTTCTCTAGGTTGTCAAAAAATTAAAAAAAAATTAACTTTGGAGGAGTTCCTAAATGTAGCAAGGTTAAAGGGAGGAGTCATCTTAATTCAAAGGGAGAAGATAACAGCCTAGCATTCATAAAATCTGAGAAGTATTGTGCATATGAATTATCAGCTAAATAAGTTTGATAGTTGATGGTTGGGCAGTTAAAGTCAGCTAAAAGCTATGCACTTGTTTAATATATTTCCAAATTGATTTTAGGTATATATATCATGATCAGTCAGGTGGCAGAGTGGCACAGCAGATAGTGTTGTCACCTCACATCAAGAGGTTCACTGGTTTGCTTCTCAGCTGGGATGCCTTCTGTGTGGAGTCTGTATGCCCTCCCTGTGTTTGCATAGGTTTCCTCCAGGTGCTCCAGTTTCCTCCCACATTCCAAAGACATGCAACAGGTAGACTGGGCACTCTAAATTGGCCATAGGTGTGAGTGTGCATGTGGACGAGTAATGTGGAAGAACTACAGTGGCAGGGCTAGCCACCTGGTGGTGTAAACCTTGACTCTAGATGATTGTCACTGTTAAAGTGACCCTCCAACCCCATGTGGAAAAATGGGAAAAAGGGGTTGTAGATGGATGGATGGATCATGATCAACAGGAGACATGGAGGGGTGGTTAATTCACAAGAATGTGATAGCATTTTTTTAAGGTTAGCAGAACCACAAGAAATTCTAGGTTGCCATCATGAGTAAGTTGGAATAAGATGATGAGGTCATGGATAAAAATGGGCCACCTAATATCAGGACTAGTATCTCAGTCTTCCCCTCTTTTTAATTAGCTACATGTTATTGCATACCAGACCTTCACTGCTATCCAGACGGCTTTAAATGTCCTATCCCTTCTGTGTATTCTGAATCAAAATGGTATCATATAATTGTCCCAATCCACTATTGCCCATGCTTCTGTTATGTATGCAGTCCTTGCATCACCTTTGACTAATACATATGGAAACTGATTTTTAAATCAGTTTTTGCACTGCAGAGTATTGTCCTGGATTTAGCAATTCTTCCTTGTGCCTCCTCTTCTCTTGCCATCCATCTTTATTCATGACTCCTCCATAGTTTTAAATATTTTCTCTGCTTAATTCAGTGTTTTGATCCTTGCATTAGAAGGGATCTTAATTATTTTTCCCAAAATGGTTACTTCAATTTAATTTATTTGCTAAGTTCTCATTTGTTTGATCTCTGTGGAGGGGGCATTATGAGTAATTTTGTGAGTTAAGCTGGACTTGATACAGTTTTGGTTAAAATGACTGTTAAAATAAGGCAAATATAAATAGTGCATTATCCCTGAATAATGCAATACAGAAATATTTGCCATTAAATGGAGAAATGGAAAACAAGACTGTTACTGCTGATTTTCATGAAGGAGATTTGATTACATCATCTGAAAACAATCTGGTAACAGCAAAGGACTGTATTTTCCAGAGTGAGAGAATGCAGCACCATTCTGCCTAAAAGTGCCCTAAAGGATGCTGAAAAGCCTGTTACCCTACTGGTGGACAAAGACTGAATGCTTGAACTTCAAATGCCCGAGGTTTAACCTGTTGAGAGGAGTTCCTCATAGGAAATCACTGTTAGCGAGTTATGATGGCAGTAATACCTTTTTCGGGGGAATTTCCCCCTTCTTTGAGTTCATGCAACCATAGACTTGGTATATATACGTTTGAGGGTGTGAGCAGCTTGCCCCTCACATCAGGAAGGATGGAGAATGGCTTGCCCCCCTACAGAAAACGGTTACGTTTTTTCAGCATTTTCTTTTCACAAAATGCAATTCAGATATTCCTATCCTCCATGCATTTGCATTCCTCTACTCATAGTGGAACCTGAAAAGCCAAGGTGATGTTCTGTAGGCATTTCCTCAGCAGAAGTACTCACAGAAACACAGAACATGGTGTAACAAATACTAAGCATGAACAAAAAATGACCAGTGATGGATTGAAAGTAATGTTACAGACACCTACATGATCTGGAATAAGATTTATTGAGCCTTTTTGGATTTTCACGTTACAGTATCAGGTCCATAACATATCCAGGAACTGAGTCTTTCTGTGATATTTCATTACAAACTTCCTATTCAGCTGACAAGCTGAAAAATAAATTCTCATAAAAATAAGAAGAAATTGATTGTACAATTCAGAATTAATGATGTGACTAAGATGAACTGTATGTATTTTTAACATTTTTAAAGAATGTTGCCAAACAAGTTATGATATAAAGAAATTAACACAACAGAAAAATAAGGACCAGGACTTAAAATACATGGGTTGCATTGTATACTGTGGAATCTAAAATCCAACCCCAGACAAGTACAATTATTGTGAATAGAAAGAAGGGAGCTATAAAATATTGGAGGTAACCAAAGATGTGCTTTTTCTGTGGAGATATTTCTCACTTAATAAGGGAACATAAAACATGGAAAAAAAAGGGGAGATAAAAGTAAAAACAATAACTTATACTGTAAATTAAACCAAGAGGGTCACCTTTGGTTTGACTGTAAAATTATACAAGACAAAGGGAAGTAATGAAAGTTTGCATGATATTAATAATAGTGTGGGTCAGCAGTGTAGGTGGTGGTGGTGGTGGGGGGGGGGTGGTCCACCCTGGGTGTCACTTTCTTAAGGGCAGTTCTTTCGGTCTACTCATGGCCAAATATTGTAACATCTTGATTAATGTTGTAGCCTGTGGGTGGTGAGAGCTGGAAAGGTGAGAGTTCTTTTCAATTAAAGGGTGTATCACTTCTAGCTGATTCTTGTTAATGTGAAAACATCTGATTGTCAGAATGTGATCTCGTATGTTTTGTGTTGTGCATGTAATATCTTTTTGATTGTTCTTCCTTTTCTGTGCTAGACAGTGTCTTTAACAGGTCCAACAAGAGGGGGGAACAGCTGGGACAAATTCCTGGGGTCTGAACCACAAAAGGGTCTGCACTGCAACTTGCAACAATAGCTCATTTGGCAGTTTATAAAGACTATCCACTGGTAAGCTCAAGAAAAATGACCTCAGCACTAAGGATGGAAAATGTTTCTGAAGGCTATGTACTTGTATTTCGCATGAGCATTGTCTGTTCTTTACATGCCAAGGGCTTCCTTCCCCAGCTTCAAAAATTTAAGTTTAATATAGAGTCCGTAAGAAAAATTAAAATGTATGATTAGAATGTAAAACTAAAGTCCATCCCATTATGGAATAAACAAAAGAGAGTGGAGTTGCTATTAGAAAGAAAAAAAAAAGAAAAAGGTTAGGGAGGAAGTACCAAGAAAAAATTAAGGGGCACTACTGAAATATCTAAGTCATAAATTATTTCTACTCCTACTGAAGCAGTTTCCAAATTCAAACCATTGTTAAATTCAGGTGACTCTTCAACTTCGAGTGATGAAGAGTATAAAGAACAAAATAAACAAAAATATTTAGTTGTTAACTTAAGAGATGCTGGTCTGTGGCCCAACAAGATTAGCAATGATACATGAATCTTATTCGTCAACATCTAGATTCTGATTTTGGTGAAGTAGTTGCACCAATCAAAGGACAAAACAGAAAACTTACACGCAAGTGTTTTTTTCTGACTCTACCAAATAATGAAAAAATGCTGAGGTTGTAGTTAGTGTACTCTTCCTCCAAAGAAGCTGTTTACTGCTTTTGTTGCAGACTGTTTTTAGACAGAAATTGTTCAGATTTGATTTTGTGGATGGATTCAACATGTGGTAGAAACTGAATCCTAAAATATTCAAGCATGAATCTAGTGTAGCTCATGTTCAGACTTTCACAAAACGGAAGGAAATGGCAATTAGGATCAAATGAGTAGCAACAATTGATAAAAAAGAACAAGACATTGTTGAAAATGAAGTCAAGAAGTGGATGTAGATGCTTTCAAGATTGTTGGATATCATTAGATTCCTAGCAAAACAGAATTTGGTTTACTGGGTCACCGAGAAGGAATTTATTATGAGACTGATGTTGAACCTGAATCAATGGGAAATAGAGAAAATTTTTTAGAGTTAGTTCATTTGCTGGCGAAATATGATCCAGTATTACATGAACATATTCTAAGAATCAAACTGGGAAAAAAAGTTTGCTATATCCTACATGTTGCCTACTATTCAAAATGAGTTTATAGAAATTTTGGGAGAAAAAGTGAGAAGCAAAGTCATTGAACGAGTTAAACAAGCCTAGTATTTTTCTCTGATATTGGACAGTACTCCTGATATTTATCATAAGGAGCAAATGAGACAAGTTTTATGCTGTGTTATAATTGATGGAAATGAAATGAAGGTTGTGGAATCACTTGTTGATTTCACTGAAAGAAAAGATAAAACTGCTGAGAATATTTCACAATGATTTTGGAAAAAATTAGAAAATTATGGAATTGATATTCAAAATTACAGAGGACAAGCATATGATAATGATGCTGTAATGGTTGGTTAATATAATGGTGTTCAGAGACATATCAAGGGAATTAGTCAAAAAGAAGAATTTGTGGCATGTGCACATCACACTCTAAATTTGTCGGGTGTACATGCAGCTTCTGTCGCTGTGAATTCTGTTACCTTTTTTGGAACCATGGAGGATTTGTTCAAGTTTTTTTCTTCCTCGACCTATCATTGGGTTATTCTGACTTCGGTACCTGGTTAAAGCTTCAAGCATGTAAAAGAAACTCAGTGGAGTGCAAAGGGAAAAACTGTGAGTGCTTTGAGAAAAAAACTACTCAAAAATCTTAAGTACTTTAGAACATTTAACCAGCAAAGAAGAAAATACAGTTACTAGGTCAGATTCTGGTGCTTGGTGCCCTGCAGTCTTTTTCTTTTCTGTGCTTCCTTGGACTGCGGGAATCTGTTCTAGAAATTAATAGCACATAGGCTTACCTCCAAACCAAATGTTTGAGCATACAACAATGTGGTATAAAACCAGAGGCTTTAAAAGCATTTTTAGTTGAAAATAGAAAAGATCTGGTCAACAATTCATTAACCTGTGCCAAAGGAATTTTTGATGATCTGGGGATAGTTATGGATTGTCAGTGTCAATGTAGAAAAAAGAAACAAATGGTTGGTGAAGAATCATGAGATGCTGAATTGTCTTACAAAACTGAGTTGAGGAGAGAATTGTTTTTTTGCTGAACAGAGTGACCCAAGACTAACTTTAAGATTTCAATAGCTTCATGTTCTTGCAGAGAAATATGCCTTCCTTACTTTGTATCTTTTAAATGACGAATACGAGTGTCAACTACATGATGATCATGTGACATTAATAAAGAAAAGTTCCTTACTGAGAGAAAAAGACTTCAGAATTGTATTGCTGTTGCTGCTGTGCAAGGCAAAACAGAGATGTGGAAGGAATCCCGCCCCCTTGAACTCATGCAGTTTATTCAAAAATACAATCTTGGAAATTTTGCAACAAATATAATACTGCTGAAATTTTTTCTTACAATTGCTGTTAGTGCTGCTAGCTTTGGGAGGAGTTTTTCTAAATTAAAACGGCAATTGGCATAAGAAATAGACTTCAACCATGTCATTGACGATTTTGCTAACAGAAACACAAGGAAAATAACATTATAAAATGCTGTAATCAACTTTTGCACTTTAGAAATAAACATTGTGCCTTCATTTTTTTCATTATATTTTGTTTTCACATTTTGTCTAAGTGTGTGTGTGATGTATATTGTGTTGTTTTTTTCATGAGGTAAGGGCAGCAGACAACTGCCCTGGGTGGCAGAAATTGTAGCTACGCCACTGGTGCGGATACAGACACTAAAATGTTAAAAGAAAATTGTAATATTGAGGGTGGTTCAGAAGAAAATGTAGACATCAACTGTGTACATAAAAATACTGACACTTTTCTTAAAAAGTTTGCTCAGGTTACAGTAGTAATAACATACAAAAAACAGAATATTAAAGGTCTGAGGAAGAATGCTTGAAGATGTTACAGAAAATGGAGATGGGTGTCTATTTGGCAAAGAGTACATCAGAGGCAATGGAAGTTATGAAGTGGAACAGTTACTGGGACAAAATGGTAGAGGCTAATTCTGCAACTTGTTCAGTTATTGTGAGCAGAATTAACTCATTCCCTCCAAGGGAGCTCTGGAAGTTTGCACTGTAGCTTCCAATGGTTAGAGCTTAAGCTTTTTGTTATAATCAAATTACTTCTTCAATGGTGGTGCTGCGGTAGCGTTGTCTCCTCACAGTAAAACGTTGTCCTGTTCGATTCTCAGCTAAAGCGTCTTCTGTGTGGAGACATGCATGAATGGGCGTACCTTCGTTGAAGGTTGTGCGTCAGGCCTGGCAAGTCGGTATGTAAAAATCTACTGCCAATCATTAGCGGACCGGCGTTCCGCTGTGGCAACCCCTAAAAGCCGAAAGATACAACAACTTCTTCAATTATCAAACAAATGGTCATTCATACCTCTGGAACCACATGGGCTACTACAAAAGTATAAATGGCAAACTCTTCAGCACAAACTATTTTTATAGTGGTAGTACTCTAGGTTTTAGGTTTTAAACTGGATTTTATAAGTCACATTAAATGCAGTAACTATTAAGTTTGTAATATTTTGCAAACAACTTACAAAGTCTCAACAACCACTCAAGTTGCACACATACTATCAGCAGCATTTTGTTCACCCAGCTGAGAGTGTTTGTATTACGCTAAGCAATTCTTTCTGTGCTACTTGGTAGCCAAGATATTTAGAAAAACATGAAATTTATGAGAATACAAATATTATATGAATAACAATTAATTTACCTTTACTTGTACTAGACAGAGGTTAAATATCAATGCAGTTGTCTGCCATAAACTACAAGGAGTAATCATCAACAACAAACTTAAGTTTGATGCTCACGTCGACAAAACTATTAAAACAGTTAATATGAAACCAGACTTTATACAAGATTAAACAATTCCTAACCCATCTGGTAGGACTGTTATTGCCCCTACACATTTGCTATAAACCCTTCTTTATGCCTCACCCATCTTCGCAAACCTAAGCAAATCAGACCTCAATAAATTTACTAGCTGCTACAATAATATTGCCAGATTTGCCACAGGATCAGCTTATAGAACGCATCACTGTCAAAACCTTAAATCGCTAGACTGGCTAGAACTACACTACCAACTTCAATATAACCATCTAATAGCTGTTCACAAAGTTCTCTACCAATCAGACAGTACACCCATACTGAAAAATATTATCACTCCCTACAGTAACCTAAAAACACTCCGCACTTCCAACAGAACACTAGTACAAACTGTTAAATCCAACAATTCAGCTGGTGAATCATTATTTTCCAACTGTGTTGGTAAAACCTGGAACTTACTTCCTACAGAACTTACTACAGTTCCCTCCTTAACCCAATTCAAAATCTCTCTTAAAAAACACCTAAAAATTCATTGGCTTTGTCCCTGTACAAACCCTGACTAACCCCCACTCAAATATCAACTATAAATGAAAACCTTATTACAGGAAGAAACTTTCATTGTATTACTCTGATTCCGTAACTGTTTAGAAAACTGAGTATATGTCTCTTACCAACTGGAAATATTAAATTAAAGAATGATATCTTGACACAACCATGTATGTGAACCACTATAAATATAAGTGATCTCTCTTATCAGTTAGTAATTTCCAGCTATTTCCTAACAGTTAATAATTTCCAACTATTTCCTGTGTGTATTCTAGAAAATCTTGAACATTTGTCTATATATTGTTGAACAAATGTCCATTTTGTAATAATTCACTGTATGTATACATGTTATGTATGTCTGGAGCTTTTCTCCCCAGGCCTCCGTTGAAAATGGACCTATATCGAGTCAAAATTTCCTGGTTAACAAACGTAAAATAAAATAAATAAATGAAATATTTTAATACTTTGTATGTAGTGTGGGTCTGGAATTATTAATGGAAATATGAAGAAGCAATATTTGACACCTAGAAACATCAGTAGGATGTAGCTACAGAAGCACCTGAAGGTGTCACCTGGTTGTAATGAGTAAAGGGAGTTTTGTGGTATTTTGTGGCACAGGCTCAATGTAAGAGGAATAAAGCTGATATTTTGTGTTTACTAGATATCAGGTTTTAAGCCACATGGAGTGGAATCAACTTCTAAGGTTATAGGGAAGGGAGACACGCAAGACATTCGGATACGAAAAAATTATATTGAATAGCAGTAATAGCAGTAATGCTAAAGAACACAAATAAAAATACTAGATGTGACAGGAGGGAAAACAAGGCGAAAGTTACTAGCAGATATCAGGTATTCCAAAAGCCTCTAATGATAATTGTAGTTTATATATCTTCTAATTTAAGGGAGAGATTGGGCATGTTTGAGGGAATGAAACAGAATACAATAATGACTATGGACAGAAAACTAGCTGGTGAAACTGTAGCTTATAAAAGAAAGATGGTTACATATTACAAGAGTTTAGGAAATGTAAGGAATTACAAAAATGTGGTCAGTTGCATGTAGCAGGGCTGGTGTTTGCAATTTGTGGTGCTCCCAGAAAGGCTGTTCTCATGTGATACAGTTATGCAGCCATTGCACTTAGTGACTCATTGTAAACATCCCAGAGGAACTACTCCCAGCATAGATTTAGTCTGAGCGAATGGGTTAAGTGGCTAGCAAAAATAAGTAGTTACATATTCAGCACCACACACTCCTTTAATTACCTGTAAACTACAAACGCCAAGCAAATGCAGCAGTGGCTAAGGAAATTCTAGCACAAATAAAAACTGCAAACATTTCTGGAGCTGCTTTAAACTGGCAGCGCTACAAGAAATGAGAAACTGCAATAAACATTCAAAACTATTCTATAAAAATAGTAGCAGTTTAGATTAGCTGAACCATGCAATCCAAAAATAGCCGAATTTCTACTATCAGCCATCTCTGCCAATATTTTATATTGTCAGCTAGTATTTGTACCCAACACAACTGCAAATGACGTTCACTAACTGAAGAAACAAGCCAATCACTGTCTGTGCACCTCAGCCAGGTTAAAAAATATATATAGCAGATCATGAAATGAAGGGAATGCATAGACTGTGATGTTTGTGCTGTTTGATATGCATGTTAACTTTACAATTAGTAATAAAATTCAGACTGACCCCAGCTCACAAGCCTGTACATGAAGTCAAATAAAGCTTGCATATAAACCACGGCCATGTCAAAGCAAATTCATTCTGCAGTAAGCAGAGAAGTATATGCGTGCACATTTAGTTTTTGCTGCTCCCTCATATATGTATATTAATCTTCTCCCCAGTTTCACAGCAGCACCCCTAAGTTAGTAACTGTGCACCCTTAGTTTTAACCCTTTCCCGTCACAATTTGCTTATATTTCTCCTCTGCAGGTTTATATGATACTTTGTGCTGATTAACTCTGTTACTAAAGTACAACTGAAAGCATCTCTGTCAAGTGCTATGATTTAGGGACAGTGCAATCATTTTTGCCCTCAGATTTAACCTTGCTCTTACATTTACCAAGTTTCTTCATGAAGTTTGACCTATTTAAGGGTACTGACATCAATAAATACCTTAACTAAAACCATACAGAGACTTCCTATCACTAAAGTACATGAGGTCTACTACATGAAGACTACCTGTTCTGAAAAAATAAGAAAATGTTCCTATGTCTGACTGTAAGCTGTGAATTTTAATGTTTTGTACTAGGATTTTTAATGCTCAAAGGCATGTCTGAAGACAAGCGACTTTCATGACTTTGTAACGTGTTTACTTTAAAAACAGACTATTTTCATTATATACTTATTGTTATGTTTTGTATTTAAGAAAATATATAATTCAACATTACATGAGTTTCTTCCTAATACAAACAAGCAAGCAACATATCTTGTAGGTTATCAGTCAAAACATCCATTTACTAGTATGTGGCCTAGTATCAGGAGAACTAAAAGGATGTTTCATTCAAAACTGATTTTGTTGAAATTCATCCAATTGTATCCAAGTGTTTCAGTGTAATACAAACACAACCAAAGAATAGCTACCACATTACAAGACTCACATTCCCCATAGCTAAATCAGAAATACAAATAAAACTATTCTTAGAGGGTTATAATGCTGTCTGCTTCAACAGAAAATTACTAGGGCAAAACAAATAGATTTCAAGTACTTCATGTACTTCCAGCTGTCCATAATGAAGTGTAATGCAGGTTTCATGTGATCTTATGAGCTGCATGTAAATTTTAACAGCCTTTTTTTGAAGTTTATTAGACAGATGTTTGGCACTCTTCCAGATGGGTAACCCACAGAATGTGTAGCAGCAACTCACTCCCTAACCAAACCCTTGGAAATGTTCCATCATGGCCCCTTGAAGACTACATATACACCTACTATGTATGGATACATAATTAGTACTCAGCTGGCAACAAGTTAGTGCAGCAAAATAAGACAATTAATTAGTGCAAATTTATATTACCAATTTTGTATGAGTACACACTTATTACATCTGCCAGTATTAACTTTTTTATGCCTGAAATATTAAGATAACACTAAACCTTTACTTAACTGTAGTCATAGTTGGCTTATGAATTGGTCCAATGTACTTTGCATATGCAATAATTAAGCTTTTAAATGAATTAAATCATTACTAATATTATCAATTACAATGCAGGGCATTTTACAAGAATCTAAAATACAGGTTTATTGTCCAGGGCAACCCAGAAATCTGTAAATATAATATTTCCCAGGTGTAGAGAATGCTGTTTTTCATGCCTCCTACTGTTCTGGAATACTGTTTATCATGACTTTTACCATGTTTCCTAAAGTGTCCTGTGCTTGAAATGTGTGTGTGTGAATGGGGGGGGGGGCTGCTATAAACTCCCCTTAGATTAATGAGCAAATTCTGTAATACTGGGGGAACACTATACTTGAAGAAGTTTAAATATCGCACTAATTGTCTTTTAAAATTAATGGAACAACTGGAGCTTTTACAGCACAAAAAGTGTATTGGGGAAACATTAGCTACCAGGGAACTGAAATATCATCTAAGTCACTTAAAATATTAATAGAACAACAGGACTTTTTACAGCATGAAAAACATATTGAGAAAAACACATGGTTATTTAAAGAAAACACACCAGGGAAATAAAACATTACCCCGTCACTTAAGAAGTTAATACAAGAACATGTTTTGCCACACAAAAGACATAAGGCATATGTAAGGAAACACTAGACACCAAAGAAACTTATTAAATATTACCAAAGTCACTTCAAAAGTTAGATGAAAAAAATTGGAAAAAGCTTTGAACCATGTACCCCTGGCATGAAAAGCAGCTCATTCATAAGGCAGAGCTTTAGTCATCTGCATTAAATGAGGGCTTAGGCCTTGCATTCTGCTGTATTTTTTGAATAAGAAGTAGGAGACTCTCATTGTTTAGCATTACTGATGGACGGCAATAGTCCATGAGTTACAAAGAACAGAGCAGGCATATGAGGCATAATTAGGGACATACATCAGGGACAACTCTGAAGAATAGGGTGTGTCCATGTGAGGGTTGCCATAGCTCCAAATGGTTACGCTCAAGACTTCCAGACAAAGCCAAGAAGAAAACTAGATGACTTCAGTGATCATTTTTAAGTATTACTGTAAGTCACTTAAAATGTTAATAGAGCATCAGGTCTAGCATCATGATGCAGTTTCTGAATAAGAATAATGAAACTCTAATGGCTGGCATTATTGACTGACTGTAATCATCCAGAATTTGTATGTGGCAGGGACAAAATAAGAACCCGTATTATGGATGTTCTGTAAACACAGGTACAGGTAAAAGGTATAGCAGTGTGCCCATGTGTGACTGTGTGTCTGTTTGTTTTGAATGTGTGCATGTGTTTGTGGAAGAATGAATGAGGGGATGCCTGTGCCAATGCAATACATAGGCTGCCAGAGGGGATTACTGCAGGAAAGTGCTGGTTATCACTAGTGGTAACACCACGTGGGTAAGAGTCATGCAAATTACCTGGTAATGTGGTCTTTCTTCATTGTAGCTAAAGGGTCTGTGAACCACATTTTCTGTAATCATGGCAACAGCCACTTTAGCCACAGATCTTCATGTTGCTGATGGGGTTCTTCATGAATCCCTAGATTGTTTAGCTTAGATTAGACTAAAGCTATCAGGGAACCCACCTCTATTCTTGCTAAGAGAAACCTGTCCAAAATTCAGGGAACATTTGATATCTGTTCAGAGGTTGGCCATGGTGGTGCAGCAGTTAGCATTCTTGCCTCACAACAAGAGGTTCTCCAGTTTGATTCTCAGTTAGGATGCCTTCTGTGCAGAGTCTGCATGTCCTCCCTGTGGTCATGTGGGTTTCCTCTGGGTGCTCTGGTTTATGTAGTAGGTAGATTGAGCACTCTAAATTGGCCATAGGTGTGAGTGTGTGTGCGAGTGAGTGGTATGAATGAATTACCCACCCAGGGCTAGCCACCTAGCAGTGTAAACCTTGGATCCAGATGATTGTCACTGCGGAAGTGACACCCCTACCCCATGTGCAAAAATGGGAAAAGGGCTTGAGGATGGATAGAAGGATTTGATGTCTATTCAGAGATGAGATGATAGCATCATTTGCGGTTTTGTTATGAAATGATATAACAATTTCAGGAAGCACAGGAAGAGTCAAAGTAAAATCTTCAATGTTTCCTCAAAGGAAATACATTTTTATTGTGCAATAGGGGGCCTGTACTCATTAAACACCTTCTCACCAAACTCTACCAACTGCAAATAACTATTTTTGTTACACACATCCAATGTGTTCCTTTTTGATTACATTCCTTCCCCATAAACATTTATTTATTTTTATTTATTAATAAGAAAGTTACTGCTGGACAGAAACCATTTTATTATGAATATTGGCATGTAAAGCTCCATGTAAAAAAATCATGCAGATCTTTTAATGCTTACTGCAAAGAAAGGGGAAACAATCATTAACTAGCCAATAAATATGTCAAATGCAGAGCACATTGCCCAATCAGCATCTGAAAATAAAATAATTTCATGCCACTGCATTTACAGATTTTTTTTTAAAAAGTAAAGAACAGTAATGCTACAAAATAGTGTATTTTGTGTACTGTCCACTGTTCAAAGTAGAAAGTGGTAACTTAAACAATTTGGTACACTCTGATCATAATCCATAGAAGCTTAGTTGACTTTAGTACCCACTGTGGTCTACAAAAAAAGTAAACCTGATGTGAAACTACAAATGTCACTACTACTATAGGATCAGATTTTTAAAAGACTCACAAAATGAGCAACTGTTGGACATGAGAACCTTTTGCAGAAAACATTACACTAGCTTATTTTAGTTGTTTTGCTTTCCCACAGCAAAAGTAACACTACAACCTGTAAAGGCAAGAGCTTAATTACATCAGTCCAGAAACAACAGAAACTACTAACAAGCATGCGGTTCTTAAGTTTTTGCATTTCAATGTCTACTTTCATTAACAGCTCTAGTCCCCCACTTCTTTGAAGTAGACTAATTCATTTTATGACCTACTAATACATGAGATGCAAAATGTTATACATTATATTCCAAGTAATAAAGTCATGCTTTTTCAATTCTTTTCATCTTCTTTTACATTTACTATAGAACATGTGACAAGGTTATACAAACTTTGCAGACCAGATGTGTTACTAGTAGGAAACAAAAAAGAAAGAAAGAGAGGAAAATACAAAGCATCTTTAAATATTTTTTTCTTAGCCTGGCACCCCTTCTGGCAGCATAACTTTTACCCCATAAGAATCTCAGGCAAGTCTTCTGAAGGTATCTTCAAACAAGTAGCTTGAGACATTGGTTCAGTCTTTTGCTACATTACTTCATATCTTTCCTAGACAGACCAACTTATTTGCTATCAGCAGTACATTGTATTTTAAAGGGTTGTGGTCTGTAACCACAGTGCACTTGTCATCACAGAGGTAGGGTTTTAACTTTTGCAAAACCCATATAAACTCAGATATTGCTTCTGCATAGCTGCATACAAATTTGGTGTGGGTGGGACCCTGTAGTTTAAGTACACAGTGGGGTGCTCTTTTTCTTCTATAGAGATCTGTCTCAATATAGTCCTCATCCCACAATTAGAAACATATAATGGTACAGTGAATTCTTGACTAAAATCATTACTTGCTAACACATACTCTGACCATAACTCTCAACCTCTTAGCACAACAAATCTGGTAAAAACCAAAAATAATGGGGGGACAAAACCCCCAAAACAGGGACACATTTTAAATACTACTCTTATAAAGTTAGTTGATAGAATAAAAGCTCTTGTGTTATCATGCATTTTCTGTAGGATATGAAGAACTGAAACTCAGATGATTGTCATTATTTAATGAATTCAGTTCTCACTGATTTGCCACAAAAATCCAGAGGATGACAATTTTTATGAGGGACAGACCAAAAATATGAGGCAAATATCTGGACATTCTGCAAAAATCTGTACAGTTGAGAGGTATGACCTCTCCTTTACTTTAGTTGCCAAAGGTATCTGCCAGTAACCCCTAGTCAAGTCAATAGTAGTTAAATATTTAAGCCCACCCACCCGCTCCAAGGCTTCATCTGTTATGGGCATACAGAAAGCATCTGCATCGGTGTGACTGCTCAGTTTCCTACAGTCCACATCAAACTTGGTTTTGCCATCTTTCTTTGGCACTGGCACCACGGTGAAGCCCTGTGACTGTTGGATTCCTGTATTAGCCTTGGTTCCAACATGTCCTGCAGTTCTTTTTTAAAGTTTGCCTATCATGTTTAAGTATCATGTAAGATGTTTGTTTGGATGGTCTAATCAGTTCCTTTGTCTACATGAGGATGCAACCATGTGGGTACTCCCTGGCAGACCATTAACTCTATCCCAGAATTACTGTACTACTGATCAGATCTCCTGAACATGGCTAGAAGGTAGCTTTTGGAACAGGGCTACCACATCCATACTAGTATGAGGCAAGGCATCTACCTCTAGGCCCTCTTCTAGTTCCTCCTGCAACTCACCAAACATACTAAGTAGAGGAGCCTCTTCATCATATTAATATGGTAGAGTTTGTGCTTCTGCCTCCTGCCTAACAATACCACCATACAGTTAATACCACTCACCTAATTCACAATGGTCAAAGAGCCTATCTAGACTGCTTGCAGCTTTTTGTATCTAACAGGAATAAGCACCATTATTTACTACCCTACAGAATACCCTCTGATTCCATTTGTTCTAATATACTCCAGGAGACCATTCATCTGTGGGTGGTAGAGGATAGTCAGAGGAATAAGAAAGTACACAAGGAATATCATAATTACAATTAGTTATACAGACAGGTATATTTAAAGAAAAAAATATCTAGGCTAGGTACATATTTTAACTATTTCTAAACTAATGAATACTGAACACTTACTGTTATAAGTTCATAAAAGGTAACAAGCAGAAAGTGATAATAGCAGACTTACAGGAGAGTGGTCACCTGAAAGTCTTCTAAGCAAAAACAAGGCAAAACAAAACCATACTGAAATATTTATAAACTTTTTCAAGTTCTCACTTCTGTTCTGTTCGCCAGAAACCATTATAATATTTCCATTTGCAGAAAACATTACATTAAGTTATTTTGTTTTCCTTTCCCACAGCAAAAGTAATGATTCCAGTTCTTCCACCAGTAAAGGACAATGGTTTAATTATTGCAGCCCAGAAAAAAATAACCAGTCAGTATATATACATCTGTTAAATGTCTACGTTTTAATGACTGCTTTCTTTTCACAGTTGTAGTAAGCTCCTTTTTCTGAAGTAGACTGAAATTACATGTTATAATGTGCTAACATAGGAGATACAAGAGGTTATATTTTATATTCCAAATGGTAGATTAATCCCTTCCTTTCAGCTCCTTTTACAATTACAAGAGTAAAGGTCACAAGATTACACACACTTTGCAAGCCAAATGTGTTACTAGCATGAAGTAAAATATACAGATAAAAAGTACATAATCTCTTCAAACTAGCTTTCCTTAGCCTGGCACCTCCCACTTTGGCACCACTATAAGGATGAAAACTTTAATTAGGGAAGGGCTTGATTAAGCTGACATTGTCATATGACTGACCAAGGAGGCAAGTTAGTATATGAATATTATATACAGATATGTTTTACAGTATCCGAGGCTCTGGAAACTTTGTGTAGCTTCACAAAGTCATAGACTTTCTAAGGCCCCCACAGCCGTGGGTTTCCCAGGTGCCTAATGATGGTTGCGTTTCTTGTTCTTAGAAGGTATGAAAGTAATAGACAGTGGAAAAAATTAGCTGGGTATTCTGATCATGTGGCTACTTGAATCACTCTGGTGAAGAGGAGGCATATTAAAAGGCAGAAAGAGATATAGGAGTGTTTTTGGGACAGTATAGTGTAAAGTAGTAGAAATCAAAGAAGAGAGAAGGTACTTATGCACTCAACATACTAATACGAAGCTTTCTGTGTTATACAGATGAAAAGGTAGACAGTATTTAAGAACATATACAGGAAAGTATATATAGCAGGACAAAATTATAGATTAAGGAAAGAAATAAAATATATGAGGCATTGGTAGGAGAAGGTAACCAGCTACTGGAACAGAAGAGTTTAAAATGTTTAGGGAAAGAGAGAGGACATTTATACAATAATTAAAAAACTAAGAGACGTATCAAACAGAATAAAGTATTTATTTTCTGAAAGAGAAGAAAAAGAGGTGGTGGATGATACAACTTTTTTTAGGGAAATCAGATGAGTATTAAAAGAAAGATATGAAAAATGACAGTGGAGAAATAATGCATAAACAAGATAAAATAATGAAGGTTGTGACCGCACATGCACGCATGCACGCATGCACACATACACAGACATTATTTATCTGAAAAGAGGGAGAGTTTCAGAAAGAGTTTCTCTAAAGTGAGGTATAGGATCAGGGTTAGGATTAGGGTTAACACACCATTAGAAAGTTGGATAAATTTTTCTTTTCTATAAAATAAACGTTCAAGAAAAATCCAGTTGCAGCATCTGGTTCTGGGTGAAGTCAAGAAGACCTGTATATGTGTGGCAGCATATATGTACACTCACAGGCAACAATATTAGTGGACTATCAAATGCCACAGAGAGGGGGTTAGGTCAGAAATGGGAGGTTTATTTATTTTATTAACATTTGATTATATAAGATCTACATGAGATCCTTATATCATGGCAGGCAGGCCTGCACCCTAACTCCTGTGTTGTGCCTCCTAGAAGAAGAATAGTTTACTGAGATGGTCACCTTGGACAGGAAATACATGAGCTGTAAGGCTGTTGCACTGCCTGGGATTAAATATGCCTGATTCTTGTGATGTTGGAAATTTGAATGAATCCATTGGGATTATGATGGGGAAGAAATGAGTGGGTCATGTAGACCAACAAAAAAAAAAAAATATATATATATATATATATATATATATATATATATATATATATATTTTGTTATAGAAATTAGATGCAGAAAATACACCTGAGAATTCTAGCAGAGTTTTATTGGCCTGATGAACGAAAGAACTGACAATGAAAGTAGAAAATATTTAAATAACATGGGAGTATAGTGATTTCTTATGGATTTTTTACTTTTATATTAAACATTTTACCAGGAAAGGTACATATATTATAAAAAAGAACTGAAGAAAGGCTGTGTAATTTATATAATGCAGAATACACCTTAGAATTTGTGTTTTGAAATGCAAAAGAGTTAAAGATTTTTGGGAAGAATTGATGAATGTGCTTAACAATGAACATTTTCTAGGGAGAGCATGAACACTATATTGAACAAACTATGTAATGTATACAAATGACAATGAAAAAACAGATAACATTCTATTTGTATGTTTATGGTTTATTGGACAAGAAGCCAAATAGACTGTATAATAAGAAATGGAAAACAGGGGATATTATTATGGGATAAAGATTCTGATTATGGCAAAAGTGTGAAGGATAAAGCAAAGGCAATTATTAGGATTATAAGTAATGTCTGGGATCACTTGAATGAGGAAAAAGTTTTAAATGTGTAAATAAATAATGAATTTTTCCACTACATGACATGGGATTTTTTAATCTATCTAAGCTACTACCAGGTGAAGCAGATAGGACCCTTACTTTATAACTTCCTTTAAAGGAGACCACCTTGTGAGTGCAGCTACCTTTTATGTTGTACTACAGGGTCAGTATCAGAAAAGGAATCCAAACACTTGCTGTAGGAATAGAGCTGACAGTTTTCTGAACTTCCAGCATCAAATCACACAGGCTACCTGTTGAGTCACTGGCATTGCAATAGACAATTGATTGCACTAAGGTTTATAATGTTTGTGCATGGTAGAATGTTATAAATTATTATGAATTAATGCTTTGATATTTGAAACATAATGAACTGTTTTTAATGTTTCTTTGTAAACTCACTCTTCATATTTTCAGTTATTATTCTAAAATATGTTTTAATTTTTATAAATTTTCGGAAAAAAACTAATTTCAAAAGCATTTCAACACACTCTAAGGTGCGAATCATATCCTGATAAGAGCACACATCAGCATACCTCTCAACTTCTTTCCTCAAGAACTATGGAAAATGCCAAATTAATGGGAGAATAAACTACAAAAATGAGGCACAGTTTTTAAATATTACTCTAGTTCACTTAAAAGGCAAATAGAATAACAGTTGTATCAACATACATTTTACTAAACAATAAGCAGTATGAACATCTAATGTCTGGCATTACTGATCGACTCTGATGTTCAGTAATTTACCAGAAAATCTTAAAAAGTATGAGAAACAGGACAAAAATAAGCGACATAGTAAGGGACATTCTGTCAAATTCTGCACAGCTGAAAGATTTGTACCCTGTGCAAAAGGCAGCTGTACATAGATCACCAAATTCTTCCTAAGAAACCAAGCTCCATATCATAGGTAGAATGGTAGCTCTATGCTGAATTCATTAAATTACGAACTAGGCTAAGCAATAACAGTGTGATAGTCTTCTTCTTCTTCTTTCGGCTTTTCCCAGCTAGGGGTCGCCACAGCGGATCACCTGTCCACTCATAATTGGCAGTGGAGTTTTACGGTGTCGAGTTATCAGCCCGGCGCCTAACCTTCCACAGAAGGCACACACACGCACACACTCACACCTAGGGCCAATTTAGAGTATCCAATCCACCTACTGCATGTCTTTGGGATGTGGGAGGAAACTGGAGCACCCGGAGGAAACCCACGCAACCACAGGGAGGACATGCAGACTCCGCACAGAAGTCACCCTAGCCGAGAATCAAACTGGAGAACCTCTTGCTGTGAGGTGGCAACGCTAACCGCTGCACCAACGTGGCCGCCCAATAACACTGCAATAGTAAACTTTACTAAACAAAGTCAATGATATTTCACTCACCATAATGGTTAAATGTTTATGTAGAGTTCATGATTGTTGTTAATGCAAATGCCTGAAGGATACATTGCATCAATGCATGTGTTAGGAGATCTAGTAAGATTCCTCACCAATATGTAACATTGTGTCAAAAACATTATCAACAGAGAATTCAAGCAATTCAGATGACTTAAGCACTCTAGATTGTACTCACCCAGAAGGGCCATAAGAAATAATGCTGTGACATATATTCTGTACCTGTCATGGTATGAAATTCCTCTCAGGAAACAACCATCCTCCAAATGTCCCTTAACAAAATTTCCACATTTATAACCCTTTCTGAACATTAAAACCACCACTACATTTTACCCCAAAAATAAAGCAGAACAAAAATAAAATAGCTACCAAGCACAGGCTGATAATTGTCAACTGTGTTTTTAATGTGTAACATAAAGAGTGCTAACTGCAAATAGTTTTCACAATTGGATATTGGTTTACACTCTTACCCCTAAAGCATCCACACTCATGGAGACCAAAACACAAAAGTGTAGCAGGACAGGGAAGAATGCATTTAATAAGACTGTTGATACTTGAAATCCATTGAATAAGCAGGATTACCCTCCATTCATATCTAAATTAATACAAGACGTAGGCAAATGCTACACTTGTCAACATTTAGGACTGATGATGACTAACCTCACACTATACAAAAAAGCAAACAGGGAGTTGTATTAACTTTTTTCTAGCCTATGTAATGTTTCTTCTGTGGAAATGACTAGGGACTCTTTAGTGGTAACTATATTTAGTTTTCAGTAACAGAAACACATTTTAATCTCTGTGTTAGGGAACTATTTACTTAAGACTCCTAAATTCTAGCTACAGTGAGCTTAACTACTCGTCTGTACATGCCTCATCAAGTTTAATTTACTATGTCTTACTATTTGTTTGTATATATGGTATCACATGTTTGTTAACTACCTGTAAGAAAGCATCTTTTTCTTGATATTTTAGGACCTCTTGCTTGCCAATACCTGACTGGATGTTGATTGTTTTCAAGTAGTGTACTATGCCTGTACTAAAATTCACTTTTCTCACATTTCTGTGCTGTTTGGTTCATGCCATTGTAGAAAAAGGTCCCAGGACCACTGCAACTACCCAAATAATTAAATATACAATTTATTTACCAGATGCTGAACATGGAATTCTGCAGTGCAACATATTTTGACAGAGTTAACACTCACTGTCTTAAAAATTAAAGCAGTAGAAATGCAGGATTCACTAGTACAAAAAAGCCTGGGTTTCAGACTCACCTGCATAGACTTTTAATCATAACCTGATTAAAGTGCAATGCATTAATCTGGGGTGTGTAGGAGTGTATGCATAGAAGGAAGTTTAAGATCTAATGAGACTGCAAGTTTAACTCTGTGTATCAGTATTCAGGGCTTCTACTTCTCAAAAATGTATCTTTTGCATTAGATCACTGTTGCAGTAGCTTAAGCTGTACGAGTCCTACCCCACTGCTATAGGCCAGCTTTCCGTGTGTTCTAAATGTCAGGAATTCGAGAGAAGTTTTAAAAAAATGACATAGCAAGAAAAGCTCAGAGCTTTCTTGATACCAATGAGTGCTCCTTCAGCAGATTCAGTGCAACTGTTGGTTAGCTAGTGATCCTTCAAAGCTGGAAGTCCCCTGTTGGGGAAAATCTTCTACTAGATTTATTTTTCCTGAGGAAATTATATATTTTTCTCTGTAAAAATATATTGTTTTTCCTGGAAACTGATTTTTATTTTGGACTGCCACTTCTTGTCACGGGGAACATTTTGTATAAATGCTTGTGTGAACTACTGTGTAAAAAGTTTTTTTTTTTTTATTATAACTATTTTCACTTTTTCCCCTACAGGTTGTGTAAGTTTTTAGATTTTATGGAAAGGACTTTGTGCTTGTGGATATTGTCACTATCTTTTCTTACCTGATCCTGCTTTCGACTGTTTTAAGATTTACTAACTCTTTCAGACTCCTGTACCTTTCTTCACTGCTTCATCCTTGCCTGAATCTATGGGGCAGTTACTAGAGTTTATGATTCTTCTTTGCCGCGTCTGCAAGAAGAAGAAAAGAGTTGTCAGAGAGTCTGTACATGTCAGTCTGGCTGCAGTTACACCTCAGCCTCTGATGGATGACTCTGCTGTGTCCGGTTTGGTTTCTCAGACTACTCATCTTTCCCCTAGGCCCTCTGGTGTAACATCTTTATGCACTAAGGACCACGGAGTAGACATCCTTGGTGGTGTAGGCATGCCCTCCATTGACAAGGGAGCAACACTCTTGTTGGTCTCAGGGGAAGAGGCTTGTGTTTTACCTAACAGATATGATAAGGAGTCTGGGTCCCAGGAAAGTATGCCTGCTTTGGGTCAGTCATTTTCTGGGGAGGGTCCCAAGAAAAGAAAAAATGTGGCTTCTGTTTCTATTTCTGTAGACAGGGAAGATTTGCTAGGGTGTTAATTTCTGCTTTTGCTGCTCCCAATTCCTCTGCTGAAAAAGAAAAGGATTTCCTCACATTAGGACTCTGAAATCCAATCAGAAGTGCAGGAACTGGAGGATGGAAGTTGTGCTTCAGGATTTACTTCTCAACCTGAAGACTCTGAGGAAAATATTGTTTCAAATTTACCTCCAGAAGGCTTTTCTTTTTTGAAACTTTATCTAAAATCAAAGAGGTTCTTCAGTGGGATCAGAATGAAATCTTCATTGGTCAGAAAATGTATTATGGTTGTTGCAGTTGGATATTGCACAGGTTGCAGCATACCTGACGATCAACCTCGTACCCCTAGAGTTCATCAGACTCACAAATACTTGTTTGTGAATCCTATAGGAGAACTTGCTGTGATTTCCCTTTCCAAAACTGTTTCTGCTAAACAAATTGCAAAAACCAAGGCCCATTCCCTATGAGAAGGATGTAACCGCCTTTAACAGATTGGGGAAGAAAATTTATTCAGCTTACACTTTCAGAATTTTTAACTTTCAGGCTAATACATTAAATTTTTTACTTATTTCTTTAGAGAACATGAAAAAACTTACTGTTAACCTTTCTTCTTCTAAGACAAAAAAAATCATTGAATGAATGACCTTTCCAATAGGTCTTTGCATTCTTTGCTTGTTTTCTGGAAAAAGTGGATTCCAGAAGTATTCTAAAAGCAGGAACTAGGTCCTCAGTACATACCTTTACAAGGGCTTTCTTTTCTAGGTCCAGAACAGGCGTTGCTGGGACCATTCTGCTTTTGAGCCATCATAATTTGCCTATATAGCTTAGGCTACTGCAACAATGATCTAGTGTCAAACATAGCACAGTTGTGTAAGCAAACTCGCTATAACAGTAGGAGTGCTGATATTTCACTGCTGCAGTAGCTGTCCCTTCTGTCCAATCTCCTGATTTTTGCTGTTTAGTTGTATTGTCATGGTGTGGATATATATATATCCTTGTGAATATATAATCTAAGGAAAGATAAAAGAGCCTGGATTTCTGTTTTTTTGCATCCACAATATTATGTTGTTTCTGTTTTCATTGCTGTTGTTCCATTACACTGGTTATGGGGCAATGTTCATAGGTTCATAGATGTGTACTAGGCTAATGGCCTTGGAGCCTTTACAAGCCTAGCCCATAGAAGTGCCCTGGCATCGTGCCGCACAACATTAATTCCCAGTGCCTCTATCAAGTTAGCACCACTGGAGTGATCCCCCGGGTGAACTTTCTATTTCCCATCCACTCATCAAGATTTCTTTTGAAGAGGGCCAATGAGGTGCTCTGAATGATATGTATGGGAAAGTCTGTTCCAGAGCTTGGGCAGTCTCTGGGTTATAAACCTGTCCCTACAGCATGTTCTGTTGATTGTGGTAATGAAGTTGAGGTCTCTGGAACGTGTGGTTTGGAGGGATTGGGATTTCTTTAGATGTAGCATTTCTAACAGAGCTGGGTCAGACATGGTTTTGTAAGTCAAGCAGAGATTGCCTCTTAGTAGACTATAGGAGACAGAGAATAGCTGGAGTTTTTTGAGTCTGTCCATGTAGGACATGTGTTAAAGGCCTAGGATCCTCTTTGTGAGGTACTTTGTGGCCTTTCCAGCTGTTGCATGTGTCTAGTGAGGTACATGCCACATGGTGCATTATATTTGATGATTGGCCTAATGAGGGAAAAATAGAGAGAGATAATGACCTCTTTCTTCCTGGATACAAAACCCTTGGTAATGAGATGTACCACATAGAAGGACTTTCTGACCACAGTGGCAATGTGGTGATTGAAGGAGAGGTTGCTGTCAACCTGTGTCCCCAGATCTCTTATAACGCCTTCAGTGATCAGTGGGCTCCCATCGATGTGGTAATTAGTGGGAACTGAGCTTTTCCCAAAGGGGGTGATGATGCATTTTTTGGCATTAAGCTTAAGGCCATGGTTTTGACACCAGTCATTGGTCTCAGTGAGGCCTTTCTGTAGGATGTCTACATCACTTGGGGAGTTAAATATGGCTCCCAGCTTGCAGTCGTCTGCGAACTTGGTCAGCCAGAGTCCCTCCATGTTGGCCTGGACGTCTGAGAAGTAGATGCCAAACAGGAGAGGACCCAGGACTGATCCCTGTGGGACTCCACTCTTGACTGGTTGGCAGTTTGACTTGAAGTCTGCTACTTTCATACTGTGGGTTCTATCTGTGAGCCAATTTGCAACTCATCTAGTGATATAGGGGCTGGTGCCTAGTTTGGTTAGTTTATCAATAATTTTTGAGTGGGGAATGGTATCAAAGGCCTTGGCCAGATCAAGGTAGGCTGTATGAACTGCCTTGCCTTCATCCACAGCTCTGGCGACTGACTCAAAGAAGTCAACCAGGTTGAGCAGGCATGATCTACCTTTCACAAAAGCAAATTGCATGGGATCTAGAGTTTGGAGAATCCCTATATCCTTGTTAATTAGGTCCATGATGATGCACTCCATAGCCTTACATATCAGATTCATCAGGCTAATGGGGCAATAATTCCCAGGGTCTGTAGTCACTCCCCCTTTATGGGGAGGGATGACTGTAGCAGTGCGCCATTTGGTAGGGACAAAGCATGAGGTGAGGCTGTGACTGAACTGGGCATACAAATGTGGTGCCAATTCACTTTGTAGTTCATGTAGAACACATCCAGGGATATTGTTGGGTCCCATGGAAGCTGTATTCTTGGCCTTGGACAAGGCAGCTTTAACCTGTGCTAAAGTAATGCTGGGTGCCTGGCATTTCTCCGGTATTGTGATTGGACCTTTGGGAGGGAGTGGTAAAGTTGGCCCTGAATCTGTCGGCCAGTATATTGGCAATATCTGTTGCCTCCATATAGGAGGTACCATTGTGCAGTAACTCAGAGCAAACCTGAGTAGTGCCACGGAGATTCTTGATATAACTATAGAAGGCTCTGTGGCTGTTTTTAGTGTCTGCTGCAATTCTGCCTTCATAGCTGCTTTAGAGGTTATGATGAGGGATCTCAACTTTTTGTTGAGGCTAATAAGGAAGTTTTTCCAGTTTTGGGACTTCACCTTTTTCTGCAACAGTTTCTTCCTTCTGTTGTAGAGTTTATTAATGGCAGGGGACCACCAGATTGGCTTCCTTTTTTGGAGGAGAGCATCTTGGTTCTGTTGGGTATGGCTAGTTCCATGCATTTATGTATGTGTTCATACAGTGCATTGGTGTATGATTTGGCAGTCATGCATCTGTTTTCCATTGACATGGGTGCCGTGAAGTTAGCCATCTCTGTTTTTAGGAGCCAAAGTCAGCTTTGGAGAAGTTTTTCATGGTGGTTACCTTTGCAGGGGTGTGGGTGAGATGTGGATTATGGTGATTAATTTGTGGTCGGATCTAACCAGGAAGCAATTGACTATTGGTGAAAAGCAACGGATGCCCATTTTAGTAATAACCAGGTCAAGGATGTTGCTTCCTCTAGTAGGGGTAAGAATGAGCTGGACCAGGGCATTGGAACTGATGAATTCCAGGAAGTGTTGGGCCAGTGTGTATTGGTGCATGAGTAGTTTTCCGAGTTGATGGAGGGGTAGTTGAAGTCACCTAGTATAAGAGTGTTGGGTTGGACCCTAATAGTTTCAAGGGTGCTTAGGAACATGGAGTGAGAGTCTTGGGACATGGCTGGGGACCTATAGCAGGCTACGACCTGAATCGCCATCTTACCCAATGTTAGTTGTACCTGAAGTATCTCAGATGCGTTATGCTGGGCTACTAGTCTGGAGATGTGCATATCCTTTATGAATACGGAGACACAACCGCCTTTGGAGTGTCGGTCCATGTTCTGGGGCTGAAAGGTGTGGAATGAGTTATAGCCTGGTAGCACAGGTGTGCTTTCTGCTGCTTTAAACCAGGCCTCTGTTACAGCACAAATGTCAATGTTCTCCATTTTGAGGAGTGCTTCGAGCAAGTGCATCTTGAGATTTAGACTTCTAGCATTGAGCAGCATTTACTTATAGCTGTTATGGTGGTAATTTGGTCTTTGGCACATCACCTAAAAAAGGCACTATAGGGGTGGCAATAGCTTTAGCCGGTATCCGGAAACCCAGGGGTGACAGGTGCAGGCCATCTCTGGCAAAGCATCGAGGTCTGTCAGTCATGTCATCCCAAGCAGACAGATACTGGATCCCCTTAGAATGACACCAGAAACTTAGCCAATTGTTGAAGTCAATCATTTTCTGCTTGTATTGCAGTATCATGCTGGGCAACAGTAGGATGCTGCTTAGGGCTAGGGTCATACCTGCCTGGGCCACGTAATAAAGCTCTTCCATGTCTATTTTCGTGTAGTCCAGGGAGGTGTGTCTCAGGTCATTCACACCCACATGGACAGTGACAGAGTCATACTTGTTGTGGAGTGACCTGAGTGTGTGTGTTATGTGTAATTATTTATTTGTCCTTTGATATCCTAAAAAGTCTGACTGAGGCAATGGCCCATTTTCAGCAGAGACCCAGGCAGAAAAGTACTACAACAGATTCAAAAATATTTAAACAATAGTTGATGAGTAATTATATACAAGGGAAGAAAAGCCCCACAACAGATATATTTTCCAATGAACTGGGGAGAAAGGCTCCACAAAAGCACATAACACTTTGCAATAGCTGATAAGTAATTATATACAAGGGGAGGAAATCCCCACAATAGTTGAAACATAAACAGATTGAAAAGTATCACAATTTACATCACTATCTTGTTTGCAGTGGCTACTTTCAGCTACTAAACTATATGTCAAGGCCATTGAATGGTACAGCCATCAAAAATGTGCATATATTTTAAACCCTTATACACTCTTGCTAATATATGCTAACTTCATGGTTGCACAATGGTAGGAAAAAAAACTATAAAAAAGTGTGAAAACCAGCTCACACAAGTCATCTTACAGAAAAGGTGTCTCTTGTTAAAATTTTCTAGGAACAGTAATTTTGGGGAGCTAAGATCATGGAGATTGTCTTCTAAAAGTTAACTATTTATGAAAAGTTAGATCTTGCATATTAGAAAAGTTCCTACTACCAGGACTACAAATACACATTGCCTACAGTACTAAGCCTTGCTCCTAGACTGGCTTATCCTCCCAGCTTTCTCATTTACTTGTAAACTGGTGCCCTACAACATCCAAATATTAAAAAGTAGAAGGATAGCTCTTGAAATTCAAAACCAGTGAGCAGAGGGTATACTACCCTATTACTTTAAATAATTAAGCATGTAAACAGGCAGTGTGCCTGTTTAGATGCTTAATTAGCATTTATTCTGAAAATGGTTTAAGTTTTAATTTTTATGGCATAAACTAAAGAAATGATTACTTTAAAAAATTAAAATTGAGTGGCATATATGAGTGTGTGTGTGTATATGCGCGTTTGTGGGTATGTGTGTGCCTGGGCACATGTGTGTGGGTGCATTTGTGTCAGTAAAATATATTTTGCTTTAAAAAATCCACAAGTTGAGGGTACCCTGATGGCTGAAAGTTTAAATGCTAACTAAGTGAAACAATCCACATACTCTGATATTTCCAAAACAGTCTGTCTTTGGGGTAAACTACAGAAAAAGTTGTGTAACAATTTTTTGTTTTGCACATTCTGACTATACTTGTACTATAGCTGCAATTTCATCTAAGCTGATGTTTGAAAAAAAAAAAACACCTTTGTAATTTATCTTGGAAAAAATCTGAAGGCTCTTATTGAATTCTTGGACCTGTTCCTGGAATAAAGGGGAAGGTTAGGTGAAGGGGCTTAAAATATTAGAAACATTTAATGTGATATTTGAACATTTCTGAAGTACCCGTCTTCATTTTGAATGGGGCTGAAGCTGAAAGGACACATTGTTTCAAACAAGTAATAAGCAGACTTGATGAAAACAGTATCCACTCTTTTAACACTTCAGTAAGGTTATCCTGACATGGAGATACATTTCAGAAGCTTTAACACAGTAACCTGCTAATGGTACCCAAGATTTGCCAGAATTATAAAATGTGCTACAGATGACCTAATGACTGGGTCAGTCCGTAAGTATGAAGTTATTAGCAGTCATCGTGTAAGTCATTTGTGATCAATTTCTTAGTGCATAAGATAATTCTGAGTTAAGTATATACATACTGCTGGGAAAAGTCAGTGAAGTAACTGTAAGCTGCTCTGATTTTTTTTTTCAGCTGTCATGTGACAGCAATGAAACATTGTGAATAGCACATGGCAAGCAGCAACCCAGTAAACTGAAACCATGTCAAGCATATGACCTTAATAGCACATTTCTGTTGCCCTTCACCTGCCCATTAATTTTGACTTTAGTTATGAGATGCAATTCCAGTTATATTATTAATTTTCAAGTTGACTAATGTATCTAGAGACATTACATTTTAAAATGTTCTGTTATTATAATACTTGCAAACAGTCTAATATATATTTCCCCTTTAAAGATTCTTCTAAAATTCATTGTTACTCAGGACATTTGAATCAAAGGAATTTCACATCTTATGTTTCATAACTGTTTCTTTATTTCTTTCATTTTCCTTTAATAGACATGTATATGCAAAAAAAAAAAAATAACATTCAGGATTTTAACATAACAGGAGTTATAGCTTCAAAAATAAACTTGACTGGGTTTTTTAGGAAGGATGCTGACATTCAGATGGTTGTCAATTGATTTAACTGTTTAGTTATTTGTAGTGCATGGAATGCAATGTCTACGCTAAAAAAAAAACAGCTAAATTGCATTTTGATACAGCACTACTCTAGAGCAAGACCCAACTTTAACAATGCTTTAAGGGGTGATTTCCAATTGTTAAACTCCCCCTATATGCTGTTAACATTACATCTGGCACTAAAGCAGTGAGTGCTGACCAGTAAAACAGCAGAGGCAGGACATGAAACTGCTTAGTTTCAACTTGTATTTCTGCCTGCTGTCTGATAAAGTATGCACAGCATTTTGAATTTAACTGCTTCCCTTAGACATGGAATATGTAAGGATGTCAACCACTTCCCCACAGCTTTAGTGGTTATAAAAGCTGTCACAACACACCCTGTTTTTCTTAAATCTTACTTTTCACTACCTAGTAGTACACAGAGCAGACAAATCTTCATGCACAATAAAGGATTATTCTGGAATCTCCAATTGCAACAAACAACCATATGTTCTTGACATGGATGCCAAGATTTACCTCTAAAGCATTGCTCTTGAGGTGAATTTCTTGGCATCCATGTCTCAAACACAATGTATATATTATGATCTGCAAACTGGTCATAATCCTCTATACCTTCCCCAGTGAACCAGCAAAACAAAAGCTTTGCCACTTCAACAAAGTCCTTTACTGAAGCACCCCAAATGGTATTTAACATCTTCTCAGTAAATTTCCAATATTTATATTTTTAACAAGCTTAAATATGCATTTTTGCTCATTGTAGAGTAATTAAAGTAACAATACAAAGATACACAGGTGTCTTCTGAAGGCATGATTCAATGAACATTGCTTTGAAACCAGGAGTTAGCAAAGGCAGTCTTCCTGAATGAACATTTTTCACAAAGGGAAACCATATTCTCCATTTTGCACAGTGATAGAAAATGTGTGTGTGTGTGTGTGTGTGTGTGTGTGTGTGTGTGTGTGTGTGTGTGTGTGTGTGTGTGTGTGCACCTACCTGTCAGTATGCAAATATGTGTTTGCATGTCTTTGTCTTTTTGTGCATTTGTGTGTCCTAGTACTGCTAGGGCGGCCACGGTGGTGCAGTGGTTAGCATTGCTGCCTCACAGCAAGAGGTTCTCCGGTTCGATCCTTGGCTGGGGTGCCTTCTGTGCAGAGTCTGCATGTCCTCCCTGTGGTTGTGTGGGTTTCCTCCGGGTGCTCCGGCTTCCTCCCACATCCCAAAGACATGCTGCAGGTGGATTGGACACTCTAAATTGGCCCTAGGTGTGAGTGTGTGTGCCTTCTGTGGAAGGTTGGGTGCCGGGCTGGCAACTCGACACTGTAAAACTCCACTGCCAATCATGAGCGGACAGGTGATCTGCTGTGGTGACCCCTAACCAGGAAAAGCCGAAAGAAGAAGAAGAAGTACTGAGACCACTGCATTGAGGAAATGAGGTCCCCTGAAATGTTCCTTGAATTATTTATATAAAGTAACGGTACAGCATGGAGAAGATGGGGGCTGTATCCATACACCAAAGTAGTCTTCCTTTGAAAAGAATGTTAATATCATTAAAGTGAGTGTCAAAGAATCTAACATTGGTAAATGACTCAAAGTAGAGCATAAACAACCACCTTTTCAAAGAGACCGACCGAATGAACACTGCTTTGACTAAGAAATGGGAACTATGATGCCCATTAAAGATGGTCCCTGTGACAGAGAACATTTGGATTTTCTCACTGTTTCCCATTTTGATGTGCAACTTTTGCCTGTGAGAAACCAATGAAAGTCTTGTGCCAAGCTTGTCAGGGTGCTAATATGGCCTGCTTTATGTATCCCTGTTGTTTCTAAGTTTCCTCCAGTATTCTTATTGCTTTTGACTGCTGTTTATTTCCTAGCTGTATTACAGAAATGTCAGGTGTGTAAAGGCTTGTTCTATACTCATTTTTTTCATAAAACTTTAAGATACTGTCCTTTTTATCTACAACTGAAAACGTTTTCAATAAATTATATAAAGACCCAAATGTCAAATCAGTACACAGACATACTTTTAATACAAAATTTCACAAGAAATACCACATTCAGTATTTTGTTTCATTTTGTTCTGGTTAAGGCCATATCCTAATTCTGAAGATTCTAAAAAAGCTTTTTTTTTGTTGTAATTAACAGAGAAATGTATTAGAATTTTGAAGCGAGCCAAGGAAAAACGTTTTCAAAACTAATGAGACTACAAAAACATAGGAAATGATTCAAAACAAGGTTGGAACTATTCCTAGAAGCTCTTGTACCCTGGTTATCAGTTAATATCTGGAAGCTCCACTGAAGCAGGCATTTACAGCAACTTCCCAAAACAGGGAGTTTAGGCCAGCCGTAAAAGTACTAAAGTCACCTGTTGCAATATCAGTACACAAAAATGCAAACTAAGCATGTCTGTCAGTACCTACATCAGTACCTGTCACTGATATACATAGATTATTGATGGATAATGTACAGAATCTACAGGTAGAAACATGGCGATAAAAATAAAAATTGTCAATTTGAAGCCAGATACAAATGCAAGAAAGGGGATCCTCTACCAGACCAGTGCTAGTAGCACATAAGCATTCAGGCACCTTCACTGGTGCCTACATATGAGCACTGAAGATAATTATTGAGGTTAACAGCATGTGGGATTCTGATTTCTCCATAATAGAGAAGACTACTGCACCTTTACAAGTTTCAGTACCTCTTATGCATTCTGCTTTTTCATTTGATTACAAGATTCTGATGAATGAGATTCTGTAGGCAGATTTAAGACACAACAATGACATATGTCAAACACCTTTAAAGGTCAACATATCCAAATTTGTAATTACTGAAACTGAACCTTTGTTGTAACTTGCCAAGGGCAGGACAACACTTTCAAGTGAAAACTGTGAATGATAAGTCAACGTAATTTAGATGGCCTACTACTGAGCTTCGTTAGTGAAAAAGATATATAAAAAGGCTCAAATCACCAGAGTCTAGAACACGACACCATTTCTTTTCACAACTTTTTTTTAAAATTTATATTCTGTTCTTTACTTGATTTTAAACATAAAATAACAAACCATTCCAATAAACATATGAGCACAATATAAAAATAATAAACACACACAGGGCATTTTCTAACCCAAACTCTCAACTATATACACTGTATGAAAGGTTAAGCTTGCTGTATTCTGTTATTACTGTAATCTACTTTTCCAAATATAAATTATTTTTGTACAAACCAGTATTAACCTCACTGTATTTCTTGTAAAAGCCCAAAGCATTAAATTCCTTACTACATTCTTTTGATACTCATTCAACTGCACAATGTTGTCTTAAATGACAATAATATTCATCTTAAATAAACCTCTGCTTAGTGGTTGAGATCCACAGTTGTTTTTTCCCAATCTCATTGCCTTTGTGAGACTTACTAGTATCAATCCCATAAAAAGATGTCCATACCCACCCTCAGTAACCAGAACTTCTACCCATGAGGGAACCTAATTCCAAGTACCTCTTCTAACATTTTAAATAAGCATTGCCAATGCATGTATGCCCTTCCATAGTATCAAAACATATATAGTGTACCTGATTCAGGTAGGCCACATCTCCAACAGGCACTCTTGTTCTTCCTACCCTCATTATATAACCTCTGATGTGTAAGATACCTGTTATGAATTAACCATACTTTGTAATGCTTTATTTTGGACCACTTCCATGGATCATAAATCTTCTCACTCACTGTGGGGTAAGTCCTTCTTTTCCTTCTTGCTCCAACTATTTTGTGTCATTCTGAGGACTGTTTACTCTTTTTTCTTGAACATTTAACCAAAGAGAATATTGCCTTCCCTTAGCATTGCCAATTAACTAGAGTCATATTTGCTGCCTTAATGTGTTCATATGCAAACTAATGCTCGTCTTCCAAACATTTTCTACAATTCCTTGAGCATTTTCATTTTTCTTGAGACAGATGTTTTGCCTAATGTATCTATTTCACTAATACCTTTATTGACCCATTCCCCCTGCTTGTATGGATGTTTCCTCAATAATCCCTGGGTGATGCTAAATTGTCCTTGTGTAGCAGAGACCTCAACTAAAATCTTCCAGTTGCAACATCTCCCTATTCCCATTAATAAGGCATTTTGACAGAATCTAACAGGACATATGCAACCCCTCTTTACCCTATTTTGACTATATTTTGACAACTGAATTACTGATAAAACTTGCCTAGGTAGATCAGGTAAACCCAATCTTTCATACAATGTTGGCACCTGTGCCATCATTAATGCTACCTATCCTTCTCCCCTCTTTCTCTAATTATATTACTATTAATAAACTCCTGCAAGACAAGATGTTGAGCTTTTATTGGAGGCTCTAAATAACACAGATGATATGACGCTAACCATAGTGCTAACTATCCTGATTCTACCTGAAATCATATTGAAAGCAACACTTATATCCTAGTGTACTGGTCATTCAGTGTACTCTCCTCCATTAGCTGTGAACTTTTAGTGCACGTCTCTTCCCAGGGATATTCCACTTCCGATCCCAAGTATTTGGGGTACTTCACTTCTCTGATTCTGGATGTCAAAGACCCTATAAGCTTCTTCCCTAGTGTTACCATCACAGATTACACAGCAATCTAGATACCTGTTCAGAATTTCTAAAAATCTCTAGCACTTTCTTTACCATTAGGTTGATCCTGTTTTCAAACAGCTATCATTTGCAAACATGCAAAACAAAACTTTCTAAGCCGTTTTATTTCTCCATGATCCATAGATACTGCCTAAACTTAAATGCCAGGTCCTCATTTTCTATAACAAAAACATCCAGAGAGAAAGAGTGGACAACCCTGTCTTGTGCTCTTCTTATAGATCCAGTCCTAGAGATGATACCATTCACAGTTAGTCTAAACACAGGGTTTCAATATAATGTACACACTGACTAGAGGAAGTTTTTCCCAAACTCCTTCCATCCAGAATCTCAAAGAGGAACCCCAGAATGATGTCAAGTGTCTTATTTATATGAAGCAACACCTGTCTCTGAATCTTTTCATCCATTCTTATCTAAAACAGTGCCAACCTTTACCAATTATCTGATATCAGTTGCTTGAGTCTGAAACCATGAAACCTATTGGCCAGGCTTTACTAGCAAGAAAGGCTTTTTTTTAATTATCTTCACTAATATTATAGGATTTTAGGATCCAGATATTTAAAGGGAAATTGGCCTAAAATTACTAACCCCACAATTATCTGCCATAGTCATCTGCACTATTGCTGTTATTGCTTCATTGGCTTCTTTCAGCACTTTCTTATCCTCCCCAATCTTACTAAATATAAAGGTTAACTTCTCATAGAGCATGGTTCCTCCCCACTTATATAACTCTGATGAGAATCATGTGTATACATGTTGCCTTACTAGTTTTAGAAAATGGGCTTGGAGAATCAGCACCCCCCCCCACACACACACACACACACACACTGGATACTCGTATGTTCATAAGTGTTTATTAGGCTAATGACCACAGGGACTTTTTAAACCTAGCCATGCATCCCAAATCTCTGGTAAGTTCTAATACCCTTGATAAGCATAGATGGGAGCTTGGGAGATCAAACATTTACAAGAAGGTGCCTGAGAGATAAACCATTTACAGGTTGCCTGTGTCCATAAGTGACACAGGTACCACACAAGGGATGAATTTCCTGTTCCTCATCCAGTTGTCCAAGTTACACAAATTGAGTTATGGAGGAATTCTGCTTCACATGGATGGGGACCCTGTTCCAGAGAAAAGATGGTCTCTGGGATACATACCTGTCTTTCCAGCAGGTCCTATTTATATCACAGGTAAGGTTTAAGCCTTTAGAATGGTTATTTCTGGTGCTGTTTGATTTGTGGATATACAGGAGGTCCATCAGGCTGGGATCTGACAATGCCTTGTATGCCAAGCATAGATCTCCCCTCAACCGCCTGTAGGAGACAGAATACAGGGATAGGGTCTTGAGGTGGTCTGCACAGGACATGTTACTAATGCCCTGTATACCTTTAGTGAGGAACCTCTGTGCACATTCCAATTATTGGATATGCCTGGCTAGGTATATACCAAAGGGGGAATTGTACTCAATGATAGGTCTTATGAATGCCAAATACTGTGGAACAATGACCTCCTTGGGCCTAGATACCATACTTTTATTTATAAGTTGCACAACATAGAATGATTTCCTCACTACTGTAGACACATAATGGTCAATGGCTAGATTACTATCTATGTATGTTCCAAAGTCCCTGACTACTGGGTCATCTCTTAGGGTTGCATTGTCAATATGATAATTATCTGGGGTAGATGACTTCACAAAGGATACTATTATGCATTTCTTGGTTTTAGTCCATGACTCCGACACCAGTTATTTTGTTTGCGTCAACCCTTTCAGGAGAAGGTTTATGTTGGTAGGGGATTCTATGACTGTTCCTAATTTGCAATCATCTACAAATTTTATCAGCGAGAGGCCATTGACATTAGTCTTGACTTCAGAGAAGTAAATACCAAAAAGGAGCAGTCCCAGAATCGATCCTTCAGGGACTCTGGTTGTGACTAGCCTCTTTGTAGTGGTGGACTCCCCAATTCTAATTTCTTAGGTCCTGTCTGTGAGCCAGGTGGCTATCCACTGGGTGACATAAGGGTTTGTACCTAATCTCTTGAGTTTGTCAACAATGCCTGAGCAGGGTATTGTGTCAAATGCCTTGACCAGATCAAGGTAGGCAGTGTGAACCATTTTGCCTTCATACATTACTTTCTTGACCTTCTCAAAGAAGTCCACCATGTTGAGTAGGCACATCCTACCCTTGATGAAACCAAATTGGGTTGGGTCCAGTCCTTCCAAAGCAGTGAATTAATGAAGTGGGATAGCCTGGTAAAAGAGGCATACTTAGCACATTACAAAATCCATGTGCCATGACTGAAAACATTTATTTTAGCTGACATTTTCTTTTTGCTCACTATCTGCAGTTCTTAAAAAAAACGCACTAGATCTGAAAATAGCAGGCAAATGCGAGAAGACATGCTTTACCCTCTGTCTCTAAAACAGTTACAAGTGGCTTCCTCCAACAGATTTTTTAATTTGGTTTTGAAAACTTAAGTTTGTTTCTTACTTCATTTGAAAGTTTTTTTTTTCATGTGGTGAAGCCCAGTTTGGAAATGGCTCTTCCTCCAATGGTAATCTTGAATGGGTGTCTGACTAGCAGGTGTGTTTCTTCTATATTACCTCTTAGGGACTAGGTTTGTTCCCTGAGTGACAATATTTTTTTTAATGGAAGGCAGTACCCTAAGTGTTTTGTTTTATATAGTAATGCACCAATCAGGTAATTAGTTCTGAGAGAAACAGGGAGACAGCTGATAGTCTTTACTATAGCACAATGTTTTCTAGGATCAGATAAGACTACATAGCTGCATATCTTAGTTTTGATGGTCTGAAGCTGGTGAGTATTATGGGCTGAATGGAAACTGTAGTGTAGGTAATTCTCAAATTTTGGCAGAAGAACATCTCTTGCTATGGCATTCATAGCAATGGGTGAGAAATGTCAAATGTACTATAGTATAGTTTAATTCAGGATGATACCTTTAGTACTGCTTGAGAAGCTTCTTAAATGGGGTTTAATCCATTTCTTCAGTGGCAATACTGACAAGAACCTACTTAGTATGCACTAACCATTAATCTGCTATCTAACTCACCACTCTCGCTGAAATCGTCCCCATGGATTACACTGAGGAAATCAGTTCCTTGATCAATGACACTGACTGACATTGTAGAAACTGTAGAAATCCCACATGTCGGAAATGGGGTCTGCCAAGCCCTTTGCTACTTATATATGCTATTTACAAGTTAACACAGTTACAGACAAATGGAAACAGTCTGAACTCTATACACAAGACTACTTCTTTCAATATATGATGGCACAGTCTATATATTAGACGAACAGAATTCTTGATGAGAGGTAATCAGTGAATGTTGAGTAGTCCCTTAATGAGATGGATTGCTTCAGCAAACATTACAACTCCTTTTAAAGATAGCATGCCTGATGAAAGATATGACAGTGGTAAAAGTCCCACAATGCATCAGTACATTTTCCAGGAGAGATCAATGCAATGGTAAAGCTTTCTTCTGTCTTTTCTCATTTGGGAAATGATTCTTCTTATTTATGAAATTTGGTTACGTTTTTGAATCCTTACACACTATATGCATAATTTTAGTTTTACTTAATACAGCTAGTATCTAGTGTATTGTGAATTTTTAGTGCATTTTTATTATACTGCATTTTCTTTTATTTGGACAGCTATGGTTGCCATGGGTGTCTTCTATGTAACCTCTACATAATGTCACACTGTTTTCCAGATGCTTTATTCACTACATGTCAGACATGGTACTTAGTATGGGAAATTTCCACAAAAAGTAAACTTCCCTGTGGGACTTAAGGCTCAGAGAATTTAAGAAAGTGAGCTACAATATGGGATTGATAAGACAGCCTTGTGATACCCAGATCAGTACCCTGCTAGGCCTGGTCTAGAACTTCACTTAATTCCTCATAGAGCAAATAGCAACTACTTGGAAATAGTCTGGCTGAGAAATAGGAATCAAAATGTGGGTAAACCCAAATGCAGTGATTTTCCTCTTCCACTGACTTCTTCTGAAAGACCTAGTTTTCTTGTGTGTGTGTCTGTGACATGAATCTCAGAGATAATTATGTAAAGAATGAAATCCAGGCAGCAGAACTCAGCACATGAGGGTAACATAGGTTGAGGTAGGCCATCTGCTAATGTTATACAGAAAGGTGACAAACGTACATTTCAGGACAGACTGGAACACAGCTATGCTACCTGCTTATTCTATTAACAGTTACAGCACTAATCATATAATACGCAGCAGTTACAGCTCATTGTCAAGCAAAGCTAAGGTGCTAGACAGGGAGAGTGAAGAGCTGCATCTCTTTTAATAGAAAACATGGAAATGTAAAGGAAATAGAAAACATGGAAATGTAAAGGAAACTTCTAAACAAACATCTAATGGTTTAATAAGTTACTCAGGGAGGTACGGAACCTTTAGGTGTTTTTCATGTAAGGTGTGCAGATTTACAGGCGATACTCATAGGTTTTATCATTAGTACTGCTATGAGTTGTAAAACTCCTGCAGCATTTATTTTCCAGAGGTAAAATAGCAATAAAATATTAACATAGTATATTCTGTCATATTTAGGATACAAGGAAAAAGAATGCAGTAAGTTTTCTTTGCAAACACAGTACACAGTGCAGTCATTTTTAATAATGTGGGTTTTACATACTGATTTCATTTCAGAAGATGAAGGTAGTTGTAATTGAAATTTATTTTCTTATGATGCCCCTACAGTTGCTGATTTGAATGATATCAAGTTTACTTACTTTTTTCAAGGAGCCTTCAAAATGCAAGCATTAGCTGTTTAGTGTTCAATAAAATGTATTTATTATTTGCATTTTAATTCATATTTTTGATCTGGTTTGAACTCATTTACTTTGCATTTAATAGTTTTACATGTTTGGACTTTTTAATATTTGTATTCTGAACATTAGTATTTTTCTGACTTCTGAAAATGTATTTCAGGTGTTAGTGTTACAGTATTATGTAATAGGTGTTTTAAAGCATTTAATTAGCATGAAAAAGTGTCCAAGGAGTGCATTTTTCAGACTCAAAGTTTTTACTGATCAAATTTCAGTGTTTGATATCATTTTACATTTACTGAGTGCCCATCTCTTACAGTCCACATTGTCTTCAATTTTGATTGATTTTTTTTACTGTTTTCAGGTGATTGGCAGACATTTTGCAGAATTTGGTGTAGAAATACAAAAAAATGGATTTACAAAGAACAGAGCATCAGTCACAGCATTTACTTCTTAGATTATTGTTTTTTTTTTTTTAAGAATAACTTGCTCGTCACATCATTGTTATCAAAATAACATACGAAATAGCGAAATAACATACCTAACACACTAGTAATAGATGACTCTATAGTCAGACACACTGACGTCCCACTCACTAGGCTAGACAAGCAGAAGGTTACTGTTACTGCCTGTCAGGAGCCAGAATCCGCCACATAACACAAGCACTCAGGTCACTCCAGAACAAGTACAAATATGACTCTGACATTGTTCATGTTGATGTGAATGACCTGAGACGTACCTCCCTGGACTACATGAAAAGATACATGGAAGAGCTCTCTGGTCATGCAGCCCAGGCTAGTATGACCCTGACCCTGAGTAGCATCCTGCCCTCGCCAAGAATGATACCTCAGTATAAAAAAAAAATGATCACTTTCAACAATTGGCTAAGCTTCTGGTGTCATTCAAAGGAGATCCAGTGTCTGTCAGCCTGGGATGACATGCTCAACAAGCCATGTTGCTTCGCAAGAGACGGTTTGCACCTGTCACCCCTAGGCTTTCGAATACTGGCCAAGGCTCTTGATGCCCCCATAGTGCCTTTTTAGGCAAGGCTCAAAAATCAAACCCATCTCCGTAAACAACCCAATTAACAAAAAACTGAGGGTTATGCTACTCAATGCCAGGAGTTTAAATCTCAAAATGCACATGCTCAAAGCACTCCTCAGTATGGAGAACGTCGACATCTGTGCAGTAACTGAAACCTGGTTCAAGGCTCCAGAGAGCACCCCAGCACTACCAGGCTACAACTCATACCACACATTTCAGCCACAAAACACGGACCAAAACACAAAAGGAGGGGGTGTATCCATATTCATCAAGGATACCTACACCTCCAGGTTAGTGGCGCAGCATGATACCTCTGAGATCATCCATGTGCAACTAACATCAGACAGATCTGCAATGCAAATTGTGGCCTGCTACAGATCACCCTCCATGACCCAGGGCCACCACTCCACCTTTCTGGAGACAATGGAAAACATGTAGACTTGATGTACTATCTATAGAGTTAATCTGCTCTCCCGTGTGTGCGTTCTAGCAGCCTACTGCAGACCGTTTGCTATCTCCCCCTCTTCTTATCGCTACCCTAGAATATATTTAAACCTAAGACTGGTCCACCTATCCCTGCTGTTTGCTATTTCCTTCTACCATTAGGTGGCAGCATCTACCAATATAAATCCTACATATTCTTTATAATCCCATCAAGTTTAATTTTTCACAAACAGTTGGTTGAGTTAATATCCTTAGACTGTAAATATCTTCTCCCCCCTGCTAAACCACCCTCTGTAAAGGCAGCCTTCTTTTTCTGGCTGGAAATATTTAGCTCATACCTTCCAACTACAGCCTTTAAACTACCCTTTGCTGATACTTTTTCTGCCATACTCACCTCTAGTGTTTTTTCCCGCTCTGTTCGCCCTACAGGCTCACTCCGCTCCCCTACTCTGCCCCCTATGGGCTCACTCCACTCCCCCACCCTGCCCCCATTTCCCACCTGCCCCAGTACTCCTAGCTTTATTCCTATCTTACCCCACCCTCTCAGCCTAATTATCAATACCAGCTCCCCCCCTCATTACTCCTCCCACCTATAGCCATTCTTCTTAAACTCTGTAATCTGTACTCCACCCAATAATTATAGTCCCCTCCTCTTTCCTTAAATCTGTAGAATACCTCCATCACTTTTTAAACCCTTTCTTCTTCATAGCCTTCTCTATTTTCCTAACCACTCATACCACTCTCTCTCTCCTCCAACATGCTCTCCTCAAGTTATCACACCCTCCAGTCTCCCAGCCTCCTCTTTCTGTTCCTACGTCCCTTATACTATGCTACCTCATATTCCACCTATGCTTGTCCAATACCACCTACAAAGACAACTACCATACAAACCCACCTTCCCCCTCACTCTTACTCCCATTTCCACTCTATCTCCTCTTCTCTCATTCAGCCCAACCCTCTGCACCTATTCCACCCTAAACTCTTCTCCTCTAAAGTCAATATACTGTCACCTGCTCCAGTCTACAATCTACCAAAATTCATGCCTGGCAGACCAATATGGCTAAAGGATATCTCCTTCAACAACCTAGTCCAAGCTGGTGATATCCATCCTAACCCTGGTCCTACATCCTTTATTAACAACACTCATCCCTTACCCTCTTCCTCATATCTCAACACCCTAAATATTTTTACAATTAATGCACAAAGTCTAAACAACAAAGTACACCAATTTCAAGCTTGGTTAAGCCATAACCATCCAAATATCTTAGCCATCTCTGAAACATGGCTCAAGCCCTTTATCTCTGGCTCTGAGATTCTGCCCCCAGGATTTCATTGTCTCAGAAATTACCAACTAAAAAAAGGTGGAGGCACTGCCCTAGTCTACTCCAACCTTCTTACCTTAATTCCCCTCCAAATTCCAATTCCAGAACATTGAAATAACTGCTGGAATTCTAAAACTAAATAAACATAAAAATATCTGCATCATTGCCCTATATATCTCACCTGGTAACAATATCTCTACACTCGAAAATATTCTCCTATGGGCCTCTACTGAAATTAACTATGAAACTTGTATCCTTGGTGATGTGAATATTGACTGGAATAAAATCAATTGCCCCTCTCCCTCCCTATCCATTAACCTCTGTAACTTCACTCAAATAATCCTCTCCATCACTCGACCTAACAAAATAAATCCTCCCGGATCCACTATAGATTGGATCCTAGTCTCAGATCCAAATAAAATATCCAGTTCTGGCACAATCCCAGATACCTTTAGCGACTACCTCCCAGCCTTCATGCATCGCTCAATTAGTTCCTCCCCACACCAGCATCAGTACATTCAAACTCATAACCTCAGTAGCTTCAACCCAACTACTTTCTCAAATACTTTCAAACAAATTAACTGGCAAATTCTAAACATCCTTCCTCTTGACAAGGCTATAGAATACTTCAACTCTGTCTTTCTTGATACTTTAACTCACTAGCCCCACTAAGAAACAAAAGGATAAAAACTAAAACTGCTCCTTGGCTATCCAAAGAGACAAAACAGATTATGCACCACAGAGACAAACTAGTGAAGCTTTACCAAAACAATAAACTGGACAATAACTTGCTACAATATAAACAGCTCCGCAACCGTGCAAAATGACTAATCACCAAAGACAAAATCCTACTATATCAAACTTCAGTCCAATAACAATATAAAATTCCAAACATTCTGGAACTCAGTAAACTCACTCCTCAATCCAGGCTCCAACAGACATTTCCCAATAATAACCCAAGTGCTCTACACTCTCCCCCTTCTAACTCACCTCATCTTTTGAACTCAAACCCATCTCCACTAACTTTATAAAAAAAACTTTTGTCCAAACTTAAACCTTGCTCTAACGCTCCAGACAATATTCCCTTTTCCTTCCTAAAATATGCTGCTGATGGCATTGTACTCCCAATCATCATCATTATCAACCGATCCATAAAAGAATCATACATCCCCAAACTCTGGCAGACAGCCTATATTCTTTCTCTTCATAAAGGAGGCAAAAATACCAGCATCTCAAACTTTCGCCCCGTTGCTTTGCTCTCACTAATCTCCAAAATCCTAGAAAAATGAATCCACCTCCAACTTATGCCTTTCCTGACCCAAAATAATCTTCTCACTACTACCCAGCATGGCTTCTGTCTAGGCCATAGCACAATAACCGCTCTACTCTCTTTCCTAGAAACTGTCAATCAAGCCCGAGATTCAGGCCACTTAGTTTCTACTGTTTTACTTGGTCTAAAGCCTTTGATACTTTTTCCCACAAGCACCTTCTCTGTCATTTCTCAAACCTTAATCTCTCACATAATACTTTATCCTGGTTCTCCAGCTATCTATCAGACAGATCACAGGCAGTCAAATGGAAGAACTCCATCTCTTCCTTCCTACCTACCCCAACTGGTGTACCATCCTTGGGCCAATGCTTTTTAACATCTTCATCAATAACTTTCACACTGCTATTCCTGATGCTAAAATCATTCAGTATGTAGACAATTCAACCTTAGTCTGCTCTGCCTCAAACCTCTCTGAATTGTTGACTAAAACCCAAACTGCCTTCTCAACAACTGAAAACTGGATGCGCCAAAACCACCTCTCTCTCAATGCAAATAAATCAAAGATTCTACTATTCCCTCCCACAAAGACCCTCTCCTATGATAAAAACAACTTCAAAGTCTATAGTCAAACCAACTCCCCTATAGAAGTAGTCCCCTCTGCCAAACTACTTGGCATTACTGTAGATGAACACCTCAGGTTTGATATTCATATTCAACAAAATATTAAGAAAACCCACTAAAAGCTAGGTATGCTGTATAGGAATAATCGCTTTATCTCCAACTCTACCAGGCAAACTCTGGCCTCGACTTATCTTCTTCCTTCCTTATTATACGGAGCCCCTCTCTTAACCAACCTGTCCTCCTCTATCACCTCTAAACTAGAAAACTGCTACAACAAAATCTCTAAATTTGCCTCTAAATCTAAAAATGCCACCCATCACTGCCTAACCCTACAATCCCTGAATTATCTTGGACTCCCAAACAACCTAGACTATCTCCAACTCACTAATGCACATAGACTCATATTTCACCCAACAAAATGTCCCGCTCTAACATCCTTCCCCCTCATACACCCAACAGAGCTCTCAGATCTGAAAATCAGAACTTAATTACTATCCATAAACCTAAACGTCCTGCTGGCCAACTTCTATCTTTCTCATTAGGCAAAAAATGAAGTTCCCTTCCCTCCACACTAAGAACCATACCAAACTCAGAAAACTTCAAAACCCAACTATTCAAACACCTGTCCACTAAATGGAAATGTACCTGCCTTCACACAACCTAATCCAAGGGGGTTCTCACGCTGGTTCCCAAGCTCTATAACTCTCATAGTTATCTTCCTATGAGCCTATCTAAGCTCTCAACAATTTCTATAGCTTCTCTAAGCTCTCACCTCCTACAGCTACCCTCACACAGCCCAACCTTGAAAATATTGTAAATAACATTCTACTGTTGATGTGTGTATGTAAAGCGTGTTGACATTTTCTTAAAAGGTTTGTATGTAAACTGTTTCCACACCTAACCCATATCTGTTTTCCTCAAATGAAACTCTGTGATCCCTACTTTCACGCTTAATAAATTTGTTAACTATGCATGATATTGAATGCATTTATGAGTAACTATTCTACATAAGAGCTTTAATATTAACTATAATTTGTATCTAAATTGTATAATGCATCTTGGAGCTTTTCTCCCTGGGCCTCCACTGAAAATGGCTCAATTCGGCCCAGTTGACTTCCCTGGTAATCAAATTGCAAATAAATAAATAAAATAAATAAATGAAGGTCCTACCGAACACCCTGATATTGGGCAATTTCAATTACCCTACCATTCACTGGGAAAACTACTCGAGTACAAATTCCCAGGCCCAGGGCTTCCTGGAATTCATCAACTCAAATGCCCTGGATCAGCTGGTAAACGCCCCTACCAGAGGTGAAAACATATTGGACCTGGTCATCACCAACATGGGTGACAGGTGTTCCACACCGGAGGTCAACCCATCACTGGTTAGATCAGACCATAAACTAATCACTCTGGATGCCCACACCCCTCCACACCCCCAACTAAGGAAACCACAGTAAAAACTTCTCTAAAGCAAACTTCACCTTACTTAAAACAGAGGTGGTAAGTTTCACAGCCCCCATGCTAAAGGATAACACTGCCCAAGATGCAGAATCCTTTACAAATGCAATCTATGAGCACCTACAAGGATGCATGGATCATGCCATCCCTAGCAAAACCAAGACTCACTCCTCTAAGAGAAGGAAACCAGTTTGGTGGACCCCTGCAATAAACAGGCTATACAATAGAAGGAGGAAACTAGTTCAGAAAAAAAGCAAATCCCAAAAAGGAAAGACATCCCTGTTCAGTATCAGTAAGAAAGTAAGGTCCCTCATGAAATCATCCAAGGCTAACTTCAAAAGAAAAATAGCCAATGATTCAAAAGATAACCACAAAGCCTTCTTTAGCTATGTTAAGAATCTAAGTGGCAACTCGCAGAAATGTACTTAACTAGTGCAAAATAGCGCAAAATATACTGAACCTACTGATATTGCCACATCCTGTCAGATAGATTCAGTGCAAACTTTACCCTCCTCTCACCTCCAAAAGGGCCAACAACAATGCTGGAAAAGTGTAGTGTCCCAAAAATCACAGACGCACAGGTGAAAATAGCCCAATGGGACCAGATGGTGTCCCAGGCTACGTCTTGCATGAACTGCAGAACAAACTAACCCCCCCACTTAAACACACTGTTCAACCTCAGCCTCTACACAGGCTACGTGCCCACAGAATGGTGCACAGCAATGGTTATTCCTCTCCACTAAGGAGGGGCCACAACTGACCCTGGTAACTATCACCCCATAAGCCTGACTAGCCTGGTCTGCAATGCTATGGAGCGCATCATCATGGAACTCATTAACAAAGACATTGAGAACCTCCAAACACTTGACCCGACCCAGTTTGGCTTTGTTAAGGGCAGATCATGCCTACTAAACCTGGTTTACTTCTTCGAGACAGTCACCAAGGCCATAGACGAGGGAAAGGTGGTTCACACAGCCTACCTTGACCTCGCCAAGGCTTTCAACACCATTCCCCACTTGGGTATTGCAGAAAAACTCACCAGCCTGAACATAAACCCCTATGTCACGAGATGGGTTGCCAACTGGCTTACAGACAGAATTCACACTGTAAGAATAGCAGGCTCTAGGTCGGACTCTAAACCAGTCACAAGTGATGTCCCGCAAGGCTCGGACCTGGGACCCCTACTGTTCGGCATATACTTCTCAGAAGTACAGGCAAACACAGGAGGACAATGGCTAACCAAGTTTGCCGATGACTGCAAACTGGGAGCCATAATTGACTCTCTGGCTGACACAGACATCCTCCAAAAGAGCCTTACTGAGGCAGACACCTGGTGTCAAAGTCATGGCCTCAAGCTATATGCCAAAAAATGCATAGTCATCCCGTTCGGGAAAAACAAAACACCCATGAATTACCAATTAGGTGGCAGCCCCCTTAATACAGAAGAGGTAATAAGAGATCTGGGGACCCAGGTAGATAGTAATCTCTCTTTTGACAATCATATTGCCAAAGTAGTTAGGAAATCCTTTTATGTGGCCCATCTAATTACTAAAGGGTTCGCATCTAGAAATAAAGAGGTTATAAAGCCCCTCTACTCATCACTCATTAGACCCATCATAGAGTACAATGCCCCATTTGGGATGTATCTCACAAGACACCTCCAAAAGCTGGAAAGACCACAAAATTACCTCACCAAGAGGATTACTGGCCTCAAACATATGTCCTATGCAGCCCGACTGAAAAAACTCCAACTGTACTCAGTGGCATATCACTTACTCAGAGGTGATCTCTTCCTGACTTACAAAGCCATGTCCAATTCAGAATTGATGGACATGCTCCACCCAAAGAAATCCAAGTCACTGCGAGCCACGCGCTCTAGTGAGCTAAACCTCGCCACAACAATAAATAGAACATGCTGGAAGGATAGATTCCTGTCACAGATACTACCCATGCTTAGGAACAAAATTCCAAATTACATCAGGCAGAGCCCCTCACTAACAGTCTTCAAGAGAAACCTTGACAAGTGGATGGGTAACAGAAAATACAACCCTGGGATCACTTCATTGGCTCTGCTTGACAGAGGATCAGTTAATTAATCAATGGGGTTGCAAAATCCGACACTCTGGCTAGGCATATAAATGCCCTCAGGCAGATAGCCTAGCACCTACCTATGAACCTAAATAGCGGAAGTTAAATGGCAACTTAGACTGGAAGAAAATATGTATCCAGGACTTCATAAAACCATTGATATTAAATGTATTTAAAAAGATGAACACGCATAAGTGTAATAAATTGTTTTTGTGATATTTCCTTTTAAATGAAAATTAATGAAAGTCACATGAGTAAGTTTTTTTTTAGTATTTCAATGGTTTATATTATTGGTTTACTCATCTCTGAAGAAGTCATTGTTTATGATAAATGCTTAACTGAGTTGTTTTAATAAATGGATCTGGCTTGGAACCTTGCCATTCTAGTATTCTTGCGAGTTTTTTCTTTTTATTTTGAGTATTTTACTTCTGTACCAACTTGGTTCTTTTTGGATTTTGTTCCAATAGTTATATTAAAAAAAATCATGATTTAAATTGGATGTTATATTGTAAAGCAGTTTTGTATAGTGTGCAGTCATCGATATTTTAAATGTGAAGTGGGGAATCTTATCAGTGATGGCAATATGTGTTAAAGATGTTAAATTAAGGATGTACCTTTTCTTAGTTGCAATATGGCCAGGCTTTACATCTTGACAAGGTAAGAAAGGCAGGAAAGAAGCAAGGTAACGTTACAATAATGTTCTTATCCTGGGATGCTGGGTTGTGGGAATGTAAAACTATATTTATCACATAATATGTAGTATTAAAAGACAACAAATTCCCATGTTTTTACAGGTGGATGCCTAGATTAATATCTTTAGCAGAAACTAGAGACAATAGTTATTAAACAAACAGGTTTGAAAAATAAGATAAAATGTTGAGCAACATGCAAAATTGTAGATCTTCCTTACATTTGTGAAGGTTAATTATTTTTCTATTAGAAAATGCTTTCAGTTGGAGACACAAAGTCTCCAGGTGCAAGCAATTAATAATGAGAGGTCTGAACAATGTGCTCTGACTGAAATCTATAAACTTTCTTTCATTCATTTGCTAAGTTACTAGGTGTTTATTTTTCTATTGTCAACTACTTCTACTTGGAGAAGAGCAGTCTGCAGGTGCAATCTATTACTCACGAGAGGTCTGAATAGTGTGTGCCGAGAGAACTCTGCTTGGTACCATGTATCTAGCATTTAAAGGTACTCTGAAAAGCAGTTCAGTGAAAAATAAATGAAGAATGAAACTGAGGAAGTAAATAAGTTAGACAGTTATCTACTTCCCAACAGCCTAAGTACTTTGCTGCATTTAATATAACAGTACGCAATTTAGTTCATTTATTTAAAGGTAATTAATGCACTTTTTCCTATGGCTAAAAGTTCATTTTTACTGAAAGCATGTAAGCTTGCTTTTCCTTTCTGAGAATGGAATAGAGATAGGAAAAGAACAGATAGCAATCAGTGTAAGTGGGTTCTAGCACATACATTAGCATGGGTAACATTTATTTTAGAATAGGTAATACTTCTGGGTGCAGCTGTCAATTTGGTGCAACTGCTTGAATCTGGAGAGGTAAACTCTGATTTTGGAAAAATATGCATAATTTTGTGTTTGCTGTAAGTTAAAAGAGGTTCTGAAAAATCTATTTTTAGTGGGGCTTTTTTTGAAGCAAAAAGTATTGAAAATGTAACATGGATTCAAATGGAAAAGAGAAGAAGCAGTTACGTAAGAGATCAACCTTCCAAACATTAGTGTGGCACATAAGTGAAAAGCTGGAAGTAAACATTCAAAGGAATTACCATGTAGAATAGGTGTGAGTGATAGCACTGTTGTCATAATGGTTACTCTTTCAGTATTAACGTAGAATGCAAATAGCCTTAGAGATATAGACAAAAAAAGAATAGTGAATTATATTAAGGAGTCAAGGTTGTAAATAACCATGTTCTAGGCTGTGTATATAAGTTTGGTAATTATCTGGCTCTGCAGAGTGACCTCTCTTGTGTAGAGGAGTCACTCCAAACATTAGGGACAAACCCTATAGATAGGCAGAGGCTGATCGGTTTAAGTATAGGGTTGGGTAGTGCATACCTGGCTCTGGTGTGAATGCAGCCTGGTATGTTATCTGGTCCCTATAGAAACATTATTTTTGCCTTTGGCCGGGATTCTAAAACTTGTTCTAAGGTGATTATTGGGTCAACTAGATTTTAAGGGATAGTGGGACCAACAATGTGGATAGCTGAGGTAAAGTTAGGACTAAACTTGTCTCCTAACATATTGGCTATATTTTGTACAATTATATATTTTTTATTATTATTATTTTTTTTTTTACTTTACTTCACAAAGGCGGTGCCTCCACCGACCCTGGAAATTACCGGCCCATTAGCTTGACAAGCCTTATCTGCAAAGCCATGGAGAGGATCATAATGGACCTCATAAATAAAGACATAGGGAATTTGCAGACTTTGGATCCAACCCAGTTTGGCTTTGTCAAAGACAGATCATGCCTTTTAAACTTGGTTGACTTTTTCGAAACAGTCACCAAAGCCATTGATGAGGGAAAGGCAGTCCATACAGCCTACCTCGATCTGGCTAAGGCCTTCGATACAATACCCCATTGGGTATCATTGAAAAACTCATCAGCTTAAATGTCAACCCATACATCACAAGATGGGTTGCAAACTGGCTGAGTGACAGAACCCACAGGGTCAGAGCTGCTGGCGCCATGTCAGACTCAAAGCCTGTCACAAGTGGTGTCCCACAGGGCTCAGTCCTGGGCCCACTCTTGTTTGGCATCTACTTTTCCAGTACAAGCAAACACAGGAGGGTTATGGCTGACAAAGTTTGCAGATGACTGCAAACTGGCCATAGTAGAAAACACATCTGACACAGATATCCTTCAGAAGGGTCTCACAGAACGGATAACTGGTGCCAGAGCCACGGCCTAAAGTTAAATGCCAAAAATGCATAGTCATACCCTTCGAAAAACAAGGTTACCCCTAGCTACCAAATAGGTGGCAATCCACTGAGCACAGAAGAAGTTATCAGGGACCTGGGGACCCAGGTTGATAGTAGTCTGTCATTCGACACCCATGTAGCTAAAGTAGTTAGGAAGACCTTCTACATTGCCCACCTTATCATGAAGGGATTCTCATCTAGATCAAGGGAGGTCATAGTCTCCCTTTACTCATCACTCATCAGACCAATGATTGAGTACAATGCCCCATTCGAATGTATCTGACCCGACACTTGCAGCAGCTGGAGAGGCCACAAAAGTTCCTCACCAAAAGGATAAAGGGTCTCAAAAATCTGTCCTATGCTGCCCGACTGAAAGAACTCCAGCTCTATTCAGTCTTACCGCTTGCTCAGAGGTGACCTTTGCCTAACATACAAGGCCATGTCAAACCCAGATTTGATGAATATGCTTCACCTCAAAAAATCTAGATCCATCAGAGCCACAAGGGCGGGAGACTTAAACCTTGACACGGCTATTAATAGGGCGTGCTGGAGGGATAGATTCATCACCCAAAGACTCCCTATGCTGTGGAACAAAACATGTGAGGCAGAGCACTGGCCTTGTTCAAGAGAAATCTTGACCAATGGATGGGAGATCGCAGATATACCCCAGGGATTACCTCAGTGTCACTGCTCGACAGGCACAGCAAAATAATGGGTATAGTTCCCCATACTAAAGGGGCTTGTAAATGCCCTCGGGCAGATAGCCTAGTATGAACCTATGAACCTATGAACCTATGAACCTAGGGACTGAAATATATGATATTATGGATGAGCTTAGTGAATTGTTGAACTTTATTCCTTAACTACTTTATAAAGTACACAGACAACTTAAGAAAGGATTTTCAACTGGAAACAGACTGACTGACTTGCTTGCATTACTTTTGAATACTTAGTAATTTTGTACAATTATATATTTTTTATTATTATTATTTTTTTTTTTACTTTAGACGAGATTAAGTTTGCCACTTCTACTACAGTTGTCTAATCTGATTAATATACAGTGATTAACTAGAAATATATGGACTGAAAATCTTCCACACAGAGAAGTTTCTTAGACTGTTTTGTTTTTGGACCCACTATACTTGTTGTTTTGAGATTTCGGGGATACCATGGAGATTAATTTTTTTTTTTTATTCCTTAACTCCCGGACATATCTGAAGAAAGATTTGGAGTTTTCTTTGGTATCTGCAGTGACCTTAAGCTCATACTCTGCTTCACATTTTCTAATAGTGTTCTTAGGATCCTTGCTGGCATGCTTCAGTGTGGCCTTGAGGTTGGGGATGGGCATTTCTTATACCTTTTCAACTTTTCAATATTTTCTTTCTTTTGTCATGCAGATTATTGATTAATTATAGCCAAGTTATGCTTCCAGGCATTTCATTAGTTTGTACATCATATTGACATTTCTAGGCATCAAATATAGCCTGTTCATATTTGCATTAATTCAAAAAAAAAAAACATACAGGCTACTGAGAAATTTCATCTTAAAACTTACATGATGTTTGACCTCTCTCTCTAGTGCTGTTGAACATTTCTTAATTGTTTTTCATATATTATTTACTTATATTACCATAATTTTCATATTTTTCTGTATATGTCAGCAATAAGTAACACACCGAACTACACAGCATCATAAGAAAGCTCATAGATGAGAATCTAAATGTTTGTGACAGAATGTGTGTAGCTTTAGTGGTTGCTGATATATTGTAAGTTGTTTTACAAACTGTGACAAAAATAGCATTGACCCAGTTTATTATGACTTATAAAATCCGGTTTAAGCCCTTGAAACTAATGAACATTATCACTGCAGAGGTATGTCTGTGCTAAACAGCCTGGCATTTACCTTTCTTTAGTAACCATTATGACTACAGCTACATGAACATTTGTTTGAAACGTGGACAAAAGTTTGTTTTGTCAAAAGCTTAGGATGCAGTCCTAGAAACTTACAGTATATGTACCTCCAGAGCTCTGCTGAAGGGAATGAGTTAATTCAATAGTTCTACCAGAGAGCTTTAATTGCTAACTTTACCACTGCATTTAAGGAAGATATGTACTGCCTTTTCTGTACAGTTGTTTATAATATTAAGTTCAGTTGTCTTGTAAACAGACCTTAACTTAAGTTACAATATGCAGAATGCTTCCTTTGTAGGCTGGAACACCATTCAGCACAGCTAGCTGATGCTCCATAAATTCCTAGCCAGAAATGTTATGTACTAGCTTATTTACCTGTGCTGTCTGGATTTTTATACTGCTGCTTAACATACTTAATATTTAAAATTATTAAACCTAGGCAATGCCCATCCCTAAAAGCAAAAGTATCCATTAGGAAGAAAACATATTCACTGAGACAATCAGAATGCTATCATTACCTTGGTCAGACCACAGCTGGATCAGCCATAGAAGCAAGCCATGTCAAGCTTTCAAGACATTGAACAATTCTGTTTTAAGAAAGGCATTAAACCTTAACTTGATCTCTCAATATCCAGGTAAAACAGACAGAGGGCCATGTTTTAAAATATGTAGGAATAAAACTTAAAATGAATTCTTATGCAACTCAAATAAATCCAAAATTATGGAATGAAATACCTTTTGTAATAAAATACACCATTTCATTAATAATATTTAAGGAAATGATTGGATAATTACACATGAAATATTAAGCATATTTCACGACTGAGTGATTTTGTGATATAAAAGCTCTAATTGACTGTTTGCAGTTTATACTAAACTATGAACTATAGGTGAAAGTACATTCACAAAAATTGGTACAGTCACATGGAATCATCTTCCTCAAGAATTTAAGACACAACAAACATTGAACGGTTTCAGAGTTAAACTGAAAGAACATCTACTAAAGGACGCTGCCTTAGTTTCCTTTCATGCTGCCAAATTATTCTAAGGAATAAAAATGTCGGTTACATATCTGCGTGTACTATTCAAGATGTATATAGAGGCCATGTAAAAAATGCTCAGCTCTCCTTTATATATTACTGAAACGTTGCCATGCAGCATTTTCTTTTTTTCCTTCCTGCTGTTATAACTTGAGGTATTCAACTCAATTTGTAAATCAACATGTTGTACTGTTTACTGGAAATATGCTGTATTTTCATTTGTACTGATATTCTTTTGGTGCCCAGGTTGTGGCCAAAACGGGTCACTTAACCAACCCACTTACTTGAATAAATAAATATATGCTGTTATTTTTCTGAAATAATTTCTTTTCTCACAATTCGGACCTGTATCTACACAGTTCCAGCCTTTTAATAATTAGATTTGGTTTATTTCTGTTGCACCTGCTGTCATCTGACTAAGTTTCAGTTGTCCTTCTGCCACTCTGTCATATTCACTCCTATACTTTATCACTGCCATTGATTCTCCTATGATCACTTTCCTCTTTTTTTGAGTATGCTGGAGGTTGGTGCCATGGTTAAAGTGTTTACCTCACAGAGGCGAGCTACAATATTTTATTCTCATCCTTGGAATGGAAATTAGCTAGGCTTAAAATGGCCCACAAGGCAGCTAGCCTAGTACTTACCTATGATCTTATAAAACACATATAAAAGAAAACTAGCTTCTCACTAGTGTCTAATGTGCAAGTGTGTTTTACTATACAAATTAACTATTGTTTTAAGAGCTCAAACCACAAATGACTGCTTACATTTCAACTGTTTGCATTAAGAAATACACACACATATGTATGTGTGTGTTTGCGTAGATATATATATATATATATATATATATATATATATATATATATATATGTGTGTGTGTGTGTGTGTGTTTGTTACATGTATGTATATATATATATATATATATATATATATATATATATATATATATATATATATATATATATATTACACCACCCACACACAAAGACATGCACACACATTACTGTTTTTTTAATGTGTTGTTTATCCTTCCGCATTCCCATCCATAGCTCACATGGCTCACATATACCAGTTAATCTTTACTCAGCTGATGTGATTTTATAAACAGCTTATTTAATATGCAGTTCTGGTAGAGTGTTTTACCTCTGAAGCCTGTATGATGTAGTAAAGCAAAGAATATATAACTATGTGCTGATTAATTCAGAAAGGGAAGTGGGAGAAATGCTAACACTTTTTCAGTCTATTCACCAAATTACTCTGCGACTCCCTGAAACAGGAACAGGAACAGTTTCTCTAAAATGCATTTTTCATAGACAGATAGATGTACTCATTTCACATATATTCTGATACTGGTTAAGTAAAGAGGAATGACAATGAATGAAAGAGGGAAGGATAAAGACAGAAAGAAATGTATTTGGTGTATTTAAAACAGACTGAACAACAAAGGATAAATCAACTTATTTATTTATTATTATTTATTATCAGTTTGATTACTGGGGAAGTCCACTGGGTCAAGAAGTGTCCATTTTCAGTGGAGGCCCGGGGAGAAAAGCTCCATGAGCAATACAATACAATAAAGGTTGCAAAATACAATCAAAGGTTATAAAGTGAAATACAAGAGTAGGATTCATATATTCAAGAATTGCAAAGTGTTATATACATTATGAGACAGTTTAACAACGGAAAAACATTTTTTTTTTTTTTTCTGATGATTACAATATTTACATGCTTGGAGTCAAATAAAGTCTGCTAGTTCTAGTTCTTTGGAGCAATAAGTATGAGAGTATAGTGGAGTGGGGGTAAGGAGAGCTTAGTGGGGAATCCCTAGAATTTATGTGGGGTGAAAGCAGAAGCATTTCCATTTGGAAGATAGGTGTAGGAAAAGTTGGGTCTTGAAGGATTCAGTGTTGGGTATGGTCCTAAGAAAAGGAGGCAGAGAGTTCCATTTTTTACCTAGATAAGACGGGAAGTATGCATGAGGAAGATTTTGAAAGGACACACCTTTTTAAATCATTTTTTTAAAGATGTAGATGCTCTCAGTGAAATGAATAGCTTTTACTAGCAACAAGATGTGGATGGAATTGGAAAGGGTAGAAAATTAAATTCTCATAGGCAGTATCTTATGAAGGGGAAGGAGTTCTATGAGCATGAAGGTTGGGGGGCATAATTAGAAGACATAAAGAGGGTAGTTCTGCAGTGATATTAAGAAGCATTGTTTAATGTATAGAGTTGTAGCTACACAGAGTAGTTTTCCTGATGATCGTACACAGACATAAAAGGGGTAATTCAAGAATGCATATGAGAGACAGAAAGCAGCTTTAGTGCTACGTAGGAATGAAAGGATAATATTTAACAAGGAATTGCAGCTTAGCCACTTAGCAGTAAAATAGTCATACTATATTGGTTAATGAGTTTTTTCTTTCACTGAACTGTTTGTTTCTATGTCTTCTTGTGAGCAATACTTGCATGCTGTATGCAAAAACTGTGATGCCCTCTACCATGTTGTTGTAGTAACAAAAACGTTCTACTGCATGGTAGCATTTTGACTTTCACTACAGGATTAATGTAAGACTGTTAACATTAATTGAGTTCTTTACAAAATAGCACTCCCTCATATACTGTAAAACAGCTGAGGGAGGAGTAATGACTGATTTGACTTAGAACATTATTGGCACAAAGAAATATTAAAAAACTGCAAATTGCATGCATTCTGATGTTCACCCATCCATCCATAAATCCATCATCCCATTCATAGATTCCAGTTCAGCTGTTATGTTTTCATTATTTTAAAAAGTTAACAAAATTATGTCTGCTGATGTAGTGATTAATATTTTTTAAATATATGAGACATTTAGTAACATTAAAGCTTCAGTTATCTTAAACAAAAAGGATTGCATTTTTAAGTTTTGTACTAAACTATATTTATGTAGTATATTCTCTGAATAACTAAAGAATTGTTGACCTAATCATTATCATACACCATATCAGCTTCAGTACCCAGACATTTCCTAATAAAGAAAAGCTATCATAATGCAAGTGGAAGGAAATGCTAGAGCATTGTTAATAAGAATGTTATCCATAAAGTAAATTATCTTATTTTGTCAGCTTGGATTCATTTCAAAGCAACATGAAGAGGAAAAAGCAATAATTGTTAGCCCTGCAAGAAGTAGAAAACTTGATGTGAATAAGAATTAAATTGCAAATATGAGCTGAAAAAGAATTTGTAACTGTGAGTTGTTACTGAACTGAGTCACCTTGTGCAGAATTTGATTCCCTCAGCCTCTATTTGCTGAATGTGTGACTCTGAGCAGGTTACTTAACCAGACAGCTTTCCTGGGCTGTCAGAAAAAGGTCCATCTGAATCAGTGCTTCACCCCATTTAATAAATAAGAAGAAATGAATGAAAAAAAAAACAGGTAATAAATAAATTAGTAAGTTATTATGTTTCATTCTGGAGTAGAAGTCCAATACAGCCATACCTGTTGTCTGTGAGTATCTAAGTACAGCCATATGCTTATCTGCGTTGCTTCATAATAATGTATGCCACTAAGTAAAGGATGCAAACCGTGTGCTTAATGCCAAAAAGTAAACAGTGAAGGAACATCAGAAGGCACAAATTTCTTTCCTCTGGTACCTGTTCCATTAGTAATGTTCACTTCATATAGATCCTTGCTATCTAATCTAAATATATATATATTTTTTCATAGTTCTCTATTAGGATATGTCACTTTCTATTTGCCTTTCTACAGTACTCTTTTATAAACCTAAATGACAACCTCCTGTACCATAAATTATGTTATCAGCTTTCGTCTAATGTGCAAATTGAGGTTATAGAACTGACTTTCAGGTCCTTCTAGAAATGATTAGAGTATTTATTTATTTATTTATGAGAAACAATGCAGAGAAATGCACAGCACCAGTACCGTCAGTGAAAGAGCACGACCACCAGCAGATTTTAGCTGCACTTTTAAAAAGTGCCAGCAATCGCCCATCCAGTAACTAAACAGAATGAAAACATCTATTACCCTAGCTATGCAAGACTTTGTAGACTAGTCAAAAATGAGCTCCCATTTTGAATAAGTAATGCATATATATATATATATATATATAAATTATTTAAAATTCAAATAAACCACATTCCCCAACCCTGAAATATCCAAATAGTGTTTTCTAAAAGGTATATCTGTAAGTAGATTTTTATTTCAGGCAATTGCATTAATCACATAACAGACAGGAGCAGAACCATGAGAGTCCACTTAAGAATTCTTGATATAACATGTTTGCCATAGCAATAAAACTCATAAAGCTATTAAGAGAGGCAGCCTAAGAGCTGGCACCATTTTATACCACTGCTTGCATTACATATACACCACCATGTTATTCTCTCACTGCCTTCTTCCTACCATTTCACTCCAGTGTACATTGACAAATGATCATTAATGGGTTTGATGGTAGCACTGCAACACAGATCAGTGAAGATAACATAACTGAACAGCTTCCCTTTTTTCTTTCCCTGCCACTAGTACTGCAACCCTTGAGGTATCCATTGTGCACAAGATTTAAACCAATAAGGTCATTTATAAAAATACTAAACAGTAATGAAGCTTAACTCAGTTTAAATCATACAATTCCACACAGTCTGAAAAAACAATAATCACAGAAAGTAACTATATGGGTGGCCGCGGTGGTGTAGAGGTTAGCATTGCTGCCTCACAGCAAGAGGTTCTCTGGTTTGATCCTCAGTTGGGGTGCCTTCTGTGTGGAGTCTGCATGTCCTCCCTGTGGTCGCATGGGTTTCCTCTGGGTGCTCTGGTTTCCTCCCACATCCCAAATACATGATGTAGGTGGATAAATTGGTGTGAGTGCGTGCATGTGCGTGCCTTCTGTGAAAGGTTGGGCGACAGGCTGGCAACTGAACATCGTAAAACTCCACTGCCAATTGTGAGCGGACAGGTGATCTGCTGTGGTTACCCCTAACGGGAAAAAATGAAAGAAGAAGACGACAGAAAGTAACTATATAATAAATCAGATTAATAATTTTACATTACACTTCATTTCTACATTGCACTGCACCTTTTTCTTAAATATAATGAAAGAAAAATTACAGCACAAAATAGAAAAAAAAAAACTTCCCTTGCTGTTGAAAATATTCCTCATAAAATCATGAAGTGGCAAGTCCTACATTAACCATTGTACTATATAAGAATCATTAAATACAAAGCTATATACAATGGGCTAAGATATCCCCAACGAACTATATCCATGAGAAGATCTGCAAAGAAAATTAAGTTCTGTAATACAGTGACATAATTCAAAAAAGGTAAACACTTCTCTTTTTAAGGTAATATCTTTCATAATATCAATATAATATGTCAGGGTGCCAGTAATGCAGTTTTCCCCATTGCTGGCTTTGTTTGATTATGAGGTCAAATCTAAGAAGATTAAAACATTGTCTTATAGGATGCAAGAAGAAAAAAGTATTTATAGAAATGACTGGACTCCTGTGGAGTCCTTCTGTGATAAAGTCAGTAGTGGTTCTTTTCCTTTTCATCAGTTTTCAGTTTATTATTCCATCATTGTATTTGCTCTTTTATTTTACTTATTGATCTGCTGGGTAGGTGGGTAGGTCTGTAGACCCTTTTTAGCTATTACAAAAGCAATAAGATAGACAAGTAACATGAACCAATACAGTGGAATTAGGCCATCAGTTGTGCAGAATAATAGGCAAAATGCACTGAGTACATTAAACATGTCACAAGGCAATGGATGCATATGTCAAATATCTACAAAGTGTAGTCCAGTTACTCAGAATATTTTCTAAACTATTCAAGTTTACAAAACATCTACCAGAGTTAAGCAAGCTCATCAAATACAAAGTTTGCTATCATGATTGATTCCAAAAACACAACTATGCAAACTAGGTGCATTGTATATCTTGCAAATACATGGGAAAGATCAGCAGAAATAAATTATTTCCAAAGCATTCATTCTGCAGTTATTCAACTAGGACTTAACAGTCTAAATCTAACAGATAATGGATTTCTCATTATTTGACACATCTAAGGTGACTCCTCTGGGATGAAAATGCTACTCATAAGCAATGCTAATGAAGTGTAATATGTTAAGGATATTTATAATGCATATTAGTGTGATTACATCAGTATGTGGGTAATACCACCTAATTCATATGAAATTAGAGTTTGCTAATGGCAATTTTATAGTAGATCAAGGTGTACACAGAACAGTTACATATGTAACTACCTTTTATCCCTATAGCATTACTATGGTTTAGAGTAAATAGAGTTTTTATATATTTAAAAGATAAACCTCCCTTTGCCTCATAATGAAAAGTAGCGATTGTAAAAACTGGTAAGAGATGCTTCTGTGCAGGCCACATAGCCATGAGCCTATCAGGTACTGATTTCCAACCCTTCATGTTCCCCTCCTACATCCCTCCTATCTTTATTTTGACTGGATCAGTAAAGGCAAGTAGTAGCTACCAAACACACAAGCCACAGTATTTCAATGCAATAATAAAACAAGTATTGTCTATGCCCAATGTGATGTGGCTTTTAGCAATATTTTATTAAAATGTAATGCCAGAGCTGCTTTATGGGATATTTTGATTTACACTGGTTATTTAATAGTATTGCACTTGATCAGAACAAAATATAAAAGAATATATACAATATAAAATAGTAGAGGTAGGAAAAAATAATTTATTATTTAGTATTTATTATTTATTAGACATTTGTTGACTGGGTTGGTCCGACTGAACAAAAGCCCTTTTTCAGGAGAGGCCCATGGAGAAAAGCTCCACAGTAGTGCAGACAAATAGTCTAACAAACTGTATAAACAAACAGAAATAGGTAGTATAATAAATGCAAAATGTGCACAAATATAGTATAACAAATCCAAAGTGAAAACAATTGTACATCAGAAGTTATATGCAAGTATAAACCACAGCACTACGAGTGTTACAGTAACAAAAACAAGTATCAAAATATATGTATACATGTAGCAAAAATATGTACAGTAGGAAATACACCACAGCACTACGAGTGTTACAGTAACAAAAACAAGTATCAAAATATATGTATACATGTAGCAAAAATATGTACAGTAGGAAATACACCACAGCACTACGAGTGTTACAGTAACAAAAACAAGTATCAAAATATATGTATACATGTAGCAAAAATATGTACAGCAGGAAATACACCACAGCACTACGAGTGTTACAGTAACAAAAACAAGTATCAAAATATATGTATACATGTAGCAAAAATATGTACAGTAGGAAATACACCACAGCACTACGAGTGTTACAGTAACAAAAACAAGTATCAAAATATATGTATACATGTAGCAAAAATATGTACAGTAGGAAATACACCACAGCACTACGAGTGTTACAGTAACAAAAACAAGTATCAAAATATATGTATACATGTAGCAAAAATATGTACAGTAGGAAATACAATTTGTACATCTGAAATTTTATACATTCGTGTACCATGGTACTTTGAGAAAGCCTTTGTTATTGTACTATTAAATATAAGAAGTATTTAAATTCTATAAGCAACAGTAGAGCCAAAAGCTAGAGCTGTGGTTAAGATATGCCAGAACTCCTCATGGATAGCTTGCTGGTCTTAATCTCACTGCAGAGGCATAGCGTTACTAAGAGTTGGGAGACCTCGGGCAAACCTGTTAGTCACAAGGGGCACTGCATGCATGGTGATGATACAAATTATGACTGGAAGGGAGGGAGACAGGGCTAGGTCTTCAATTCCTCATCTCACCTGGCCTTGTTTGCTATAGGGGGAGTGCATAAATGGGACAAGCAGGCTTGCACCATACTGGCACATCCAGAATCTCACAGAATGTCCGATTTTTGCCTCATATTTTTAGTCTGCTCCTCAAAAATTGTGTTTTTTGTGGCAAATTATTGAAAGTGTCAGTAGCACAACAGGTAGCCCACTTGCTTTTGGTGCTGAAAGACTAGAAGTCTGTGGGTTATTTTCAAACAGCATGTAATTGGATGGATGACACTACAGTGCAGCAGTCCCCGTGGTTGAGTGGGTGGTAGCTCACATGGATGTAAAAGATCCCATGGCACCTATCTATTTATCAGAACACAAAAAGCATTAACATATTTGCAAAATAAACATACTTACAGGCACATATGTACACATTTCTATTTTTTGCTAACTTTTTTCTTATAACGTCCTCATTGTTATTGTTCCATAACTGACCCCCACTCCTCCTTCCACAATGATAATCTAATTTTTCACAAAATATCAGCCAAAAAAACATTTCCCATTAAACAAAATTTCAAAGTCTTTCATTTCAAATAACCCATATTAAATAAAATACATTCTTATTTACATTTCCCATATATTCTTTTTGTTCTTTTCATATCCATACATAACCATATTGATGTATCTCTATTGTTTATGCTATTAATGTTCTCAAATGTTTTTTCCACACAGCTTTTACCAGAGTTTCAATACTCTTTTACATTTCAAAAAAACATGCTCTGTTATTTCTTCCTCCCCTCAAAATACACTCTTTCAGCTTTCTTTTTATATGGCATATTCCCCATTATTGATAACTGATTTATAACCTGCCTTCATAGGAAGTCCTGACACTGCTATGTTAGAACACAACATTTTCCTTACTTTAATGCCGTCAATCACTTCTTCTAGTAGATTTTCCCATGGATTTACATAATACAATTATTTCATCAGATTATTGTACCACATTGTTCTAGCTTTCTCTATATCCTCAATTTTTATTTTTAATGTTAGTATTTTTTCTTGATCATTTTAACTTCATTTACCTATTCCTTTTCTCATCTTCCAGAAATGTTTGTACTTTTGTTTAAATATTCTTACAGTTAATTTCTCATTCTTTTCCTTTATCACCTTTATTACTCTATACAAGTTTAAAGAAGCAGAACAACTGGATTTTCTAATTCAAATCCCCTCTCATCCTCACTCATTTACAATGCACCTCTTTACATTGGATTTAATCTTGAACGCCATATGAAAGAAAACAGCAGTTGTACAATTTCCTTTTTATATAATTCTGTGATCATATACATTTGACATACATGCTATTTCCCATTTATACAGAATTTGTCAGATAAACCTTTTTCCTGAATACTAATCTAAACATCCTCCACAGAAGATATATTTCTTTCATTTATTTTATCATACCCTCCTATTACATCATAACTACATAATTTTTCCAAAATTTTATCCACTACATTCATTGAAAAAATACATATCCCCAATTTTCCCATATCACACAAACCCATATGTTCTCCCACTTCACAAAGGTGGCAATAAATGTGACATCTCAAACTTCTGGCCAAATCGCCATTCTTTCCCCCATCTCAGAAATTCTTGAAAAGTGCATTCACACTCAGCTCCTTCATCATCTGGTTAAACACCAACTCTCCTCCTCCACCCAACATGGCTTTAGGCCAGGACATAGCACTATCACCACCCTAATTTCCTTCCTGGACACAGTTAATAGAGCTTGGGACACTGGAACCACAATCTCTGCACTCTTTCTTGATGTATCAACAGCATTTGACACAGTTTCCCACTCCCTCCTGCTTACGAAAATCTCCAATCTCAGCATCTCTCCTCCGACCCTTCATTGGTTTTCCAACTATCTCATTAACAGGAAACAATCTACTATATGGCAGCACTGCACCTCCCTTTTCATTAATGCTAATACAGGGGTTCCCCAGGTCTATATTACGTGATCAAATGGTCAGATAGCCGAATACGTAATAGTCGACCCGTAATACTCGAACTGCCACAATGTCGAACGGTTCAATGGAGATCTCTGTATAGTGTAGAAATGGAAGTTTTCCATTGTCTGCAATGTAGTGCAATCTCAGAGTTGGTATATTTAAGTAGTGGGGGTGTGGAGGGTGCAGGGGGGCTTGCTCCCCTGCGTAGAGCATTTAATTGGCTTGTATGGGTGGGTTTTTCTTTTTTTATTTTGCATTCCACATTGTGGCGGTTCGATTATTATGAGTCGACTCTTACGTGTTTGACTATTTCACCATTCAATCATGTAATATAGACCCGGTTCCCCAAGTTTCTATACTGGGTCTCCTTTTATTCAGTATATTCATCAAGGACTTCCACACTATTCTTACCCACAGTACTGTAATCCAATGCATACATGATTCCACTATTATCTGCTCTTCAAAATCTGCTTTTGTACTTCAGCAACTTACCCAAGAAACATTTACCTCAACTGAATCCTGGATGTCACAGAACCATCTCGCCCTTAACCCCAATAAAACTAAACTCTTAATATTTACCCCAAAAAATTCAGTTCAGTCGACAAGTCTGAATTCTCTGTTAATTCCCAAAATAATGCTACTATTGATGTCGTTCTCAATACGAAATTGCTGGGTGTCGTTATTGATGACAACTTAACCTTTGACCTTCATATCTAGAACAACACAAAAAAAAAACATCAAAAACTAGGAGCCCTTTATAGGCACAACTACTTTCTTAGCAACTCTGCAAAAAAAGGCTCTTGCCTCATCATTCCTGCTTCCAACTCTTTTATATGGCACCCCCATCCTCACCAATATTCAGTCCTGTCTGAAAACTAAACTCAACTCATGCTACAACAAAGTTACCAAATTTGCTACAAATGCTAAACTCTCCACCCAGCTCTGTCCCATACTACGTCAACTAAATTAGCTCAAATTCCACCACCACCTCACATACCTACAACTAACTACTGCCCATAAACGTACTTGCTACCCAGCAGCCAGCCCATCACTCTCCAGCATTGACCATGTACCATCTTAATTGACACCTTAGGTCAGAAAACAAAATGCTATTAAACATTCATAAACCGAAGCTTTCAGCCGGCCAAATGCTATACTCTTTTACTGTTGCCAAGCTATGGAATAATCTCCCTCCTTCATTCAGAGCTATCACCAATTCCACTACCTTCAAAAAATCCCTTAAACTTCATCTCTCCTCACATTGGATATGCACCTGCACCCCCAATGACAACTACAAAACTTGACCCCCTCTCAGAATTCTCACTCTTCTTCACTCGTAAGCTAGCCAACTACTCCTGCTGTCACATTAGCCTGCACTATCCCTACCTTAAGCATTTCTGTCCCCTTCCTTTTACCCTTTAGGCTAATTTTTTCTCTCTGGTAATAATCTTACTCAGTATCTAAAACTTCTATTCCTACAGTCACGCAATGATTGTAAACAATTTTCACTGCTGTTATCAATTTATTCAATGTTATCAAATTATTTTATGTGGTCATATCTTTGATTTAATGTGCTACTACTGTTTTATATACTCAGTATTGTTGTGTATAATCTTTTTTGTATGTAATTAAATGTGGAGCTTTTCTCCCCGGGCCTTCACTGAAAATGGGCTCATTTCAGGCCCACTGGACTATCCCAGTAAACAAATGCAATAACTAAATAAATACATAAATATAACCCTTACTTTTATCTTTATTCAAAGCCATTTCCATTTCCTTTAAACAGCCATTCAGACAAATCAGCACTTTCCTTGTCAATATTTTGTTCTTAGCAACTGTAACTGTATCATCTGTGTATGTCAAAACTATTGGAATCACTATCTCCATTTGCATCATATATCTAACATCTTCCATGTTATAAGTTATTTCAGTCACTATCACATTCATTACCACTGCAAACAATATTCCATTCATGGGACATCCTTGCCTTATACCACACTTCATGCATATTTCTTTACTTGGTCACCCATTCAACAACACTTTCACTCCACTATTTTGATATGCAGACATACACACACTCCTAATTATATTACCTATTCCACACTTTTCTATAATACCCCATAAAAATGTCATGTCCTATTATGCCAAATGCCTTGGCTAATCACACCTACCATAAGTTTCACATTCTCCATCTGCCACAATTTATTTTATTTTTATTTGTTTTCTGTGGTAGGGCACTGATCTCCATGACCTTTTTCACACAGCCTGGGAGCTTGTCTGGTTTAGTGGCTTGGTCAGAGTCACACAGTTAGGCAATGGAAGCTGAGAGACTCAATCCTTGTACCACTGGACTACAGGAAACAGCTCGTCGACAGCTCCTTAATTCTATAAGCCAGCTGTCAGACAGTTTCCGTTACTATCAATAATAATTCTTTACATTCCTTCCGTTTTATAGTACATATGCTTTCTTCCATAATATCCTTCATCCTTCCTTTAATTTTCATCTGTATTATTCTCATAAAGTGTTATAATCTGTGTTATTTAGTGTGATGGATCTCCATTTTTTATTTAATTCTTATTGTATTGTCCCATATAAACTTTAATATCCCATTACATAAATTCATAAACAAACAAACCCATCCTCAACCATTCATTCAGTACATTTACAAAATACTCTCCTTGCCAATACATTAATTTCTTGCACATTCAATATTCTAGACCATCTGGGCCTAACACTGAATCAAGATTTACTTTCCTAAGTACTTCATCCAATTCAGTAACAATAATTTATTTTTCAAATTATTCCTTAACTTGTTCTTTCCACTCTCTAATACTTCCTTCATTTTCTTCTTGTATATGTTTTCCACATACGGTACTACAATACTCCTAATCTGATCTTGTATTCTTTTTACTTCTCCTTTTACATTTTTCAATTATTGGTTCATAGGTAAATACTAGGCTAGCTGCCCTGGTCAGCCAGTTTAAGCCTAGCCATTTTCCTTTTTTGTGCTCAAAATAATCTGGCCCATATGGCTATAGATTGGCCTTACTCATCCCATGGTCAATAATTATATATTACCCCTAATACAAATAACTGGGATCATAGTATACTTAAGGGGACCCATGTATGAAATAAAGCATTTAGGAGCTTCCTCTGTCCGTTAGTAGTACAGAAGGCAGTCCTGCGGTAAATTTTCTATTTTCTGTTACTTATCTATAGATCTATGTTGCACTTGAAAATGTACAGGGATAAATTGTGTGTTTTGTGTTCCTCAGCAGTGGTATCCTCTGTGAAATATAGTCATCCCTCCAAACTACTCCGTTGATGTTGCAGAAGAGGTTTAAATTCCTTGATTATTTTTAACGCCGGTTGACTTGCAGATGTATAGTAAATCCATCAGTAATGGGTCGGAGGATGCCTTGTATGCTGGACACAGATCACCTCTTAGCAGTCTGTAGGATACAGAGTATAGTGGCAGGGCTTTGAGTCAGCTGTTTAGGCCTTGTATCCTTTTACTAAGGTATCTCTGAGGACATTCTAGTTGCTGCATGTGTCTGGATAGATATATGCCTGAGGGGGCATTATATTCAATAACCAGTCTTGCCCTTATGAGAGCTGAGTAAAGGGAGACAATGATACCCCTATATATAGGCATAATTCCTTTGTTTATAAGCTGTGCGATATAGAAGGATTTTTTTTTACAATAGACACATTAGGTTAGCTCACTGTACGGATCTACTTTCAATCAACAAAAGTACGATCCATCGAATCTAATTTATCCGCTCACTATCCACTGAAATTGCATGCCAATGAAACTATGAACTGCCAAATTCTTTTCCCAGGGAAAGGAACCACTGGACCATGATGCAAATGACATGCAATGGAAAGACAGAGCCCACCAAAGTGGGGGGGCTTTGCCCCCCCCCACTTAAATAGACCAACTCCAAGATCGCACTACACAGGGAGAGAGCACAGTTCACCATGGTGGTCCAGTGGTTCCTTTCCTTGAGAATTCGGCAGGTCATTGTTTCATTAAAATGCAGTTTTGGTGGATGAAGATTGGGTAAGTTAGATTCGATGGATCATACTTTCATTGACTGAAAGTAGATCCCACTGTATACATACATTCCCAAATCCCAAACAACTCTGTCATCTCTTAGGGTGCATTTTTAATCGGTCAGTTCCCTGGTATATATGACTTCCCAGAGGATACAATAATGCACATCTTGGCATTTAGTTTCATCCAGTTATTTATTTTTGAGACAACCCTTCCTGCAGGCTGGCTAAGTCATTTGGGGATTCAATGACTGCTTCTAGGTTACATTAATCTGCAAACTTAGTATTTAGCACTACCTTTTACTTCAGAAAAGTAAAGGCCAAACAGGAGAGATCCCAGCATAGAAACCTGGGCGGACTTCGCTGATGAGTGGTCTCTTTGTGGAGGCAAGTCCCTCTATTTTTATTATCTGCATCCTAAATGTGAGCCAGTAGGCAATCCAGAGGGTGACATAGGGGGTTATTCTCAGTTTAGTTAGCTTTTCTACTAAACCTGAGTGAGGAACTGTTAAAAGCTTTGGCCAGTTTGAGATATATGGTGCGTACCATTTTGCCTTCATCTATTGCTTCAAGTGACCTTTTTCAAAAAAATCCACCAGGCTGAGTGAGCAATGATCCGCCCTTGATGAGTCCAAACTGAGCAGGACCAGTGTTTGGAATTTTCCTATGTCCTGATTGATTAGTTCCACCATAAGTCTTTCCATGGCTTTGTATGAGGCTGGTCAGACTTATGGGTTACACCGGAATGACTGTAGCTCTTCTCCATTTGGTTGGTACAAAACCTGTATGAAGGCTGAGATTGAACAGTGTTGTTAGTGGTGTAGCTAAATTGTGTTTATGCTATTAGAGATACTGCCAGGGATGTTACCAGGACCCATCAATGCAGTATTTTTACCTTCTCATAGCACTTTTAAGAGTTGGTCTTGAGTGATAGCTGGAAGTGAGCCAGTTTCAGATATATCTTGAGGGAGAGAGGGGTAAAGTTAAAGCTAAATTTGACAGCCAGTAGGTTTGCCATACCTTCAGCCTCAGTGGAGGTAACATTGTTCACAGTCAGCTCAGTGGATTGGTGGATTGCGCTTTTGACATTACGAACATAACTAAAAATGCCTTGTAATTGCCTTTGGCTTAGGTAGGTATTTTAGTCTCAGACTTGGCTTTAGTAAAATTTATTAAGTTCATGAGTTGTTTGTTTATTTCACTGATGATGGCTCTAACCTTCTGGGAATTGCTCTTCTTACTTTTGGCCAAAATTCTTTTCCTTTTATTATAAAGCTTGTTGATATTATGGTTCCACCATGTGGGTTTGTTTCTGGGGTTTGCTCTGCATTTGTTTCTATGGGGTAAATCTGCATCTACGCAATTACTTACCTGCCAGTACAGTGTGTGGTGTACATTTCTGTGCATTCAGTGGAGTTACCTGGGTTTGTTGGGAATTTGATGCTTGCCAATGTATCACTTAGGAGTATATAGTTTGTCTTAAAGAAATTTCTAAAGGTACCTTGGGTGGGAGGTTTTATTTTGAACCAGACAGCTTTATGTTCCGATCTAACAAGTGATGAACATACACAAGGGATAGTACAAGATCGTCCCATATTAGTAAGGTTAAGACCCAAGATGTTACAACCCCCAGTTGAAACTCATTGTTCCAGGGCATTTGTAGTAACAAAGTGTAGGGATCTCTGTGCTTGTGCATTAGTGGTGGTGTAGTTTTCCCAGTCTATTGTCGGAAAGTTTAGATCACCTAGGAAAATGGTATTGGGCTTAAAACTAAGTGATCCTAATTCCTGTAGGTAAGTGTTGTGGCTATCTTTTGTCATAGACAGTTCTGTAGCTAGGTAATATATTGTGTGAGACCGTGCTGATGGCAATTTGTAAATGAAAAAGCTCTAGTGAATCATGTTGCTCAAGATTTATTATACTAATATCTTCCTTTGCAGTTTTACTCAAATATGCAGATATTTCCTCCTTTCTCCGTTGTAAATAATATTTCTGCCTGGACAGTAATGCCTTAATTTTCTCTTGATTTCTTTTATATATTTATTTTTCCTTGTCATATTACTCTCTTGTATTATTCTTTAAATTCTCTAACATATTTTTATTCGGTTTCCTATTCTTCATTTTCTTTTCCATTCCTTCACCATCCTGCCACTGGGAAAAAAAAAAACAAACACTTTTTATACTTCTTTTTAAATTCAAGCCACCATTCAGAACAGTTTTTATAGAAGTCCTTCATGGTTGTATGATCCTTCCATAACTGCAGTACTTCCCCCTCTCCAGTTTCACCCCAGAATTTTTCATTTACTCTTTTTATTCCCTTTCCTATTTTAATATACTCCCTTAATTACACCACCTCCATCCTATTTTAATATACTCCCTTAATTACATCACCTCCATCCATACTGCTAAACTTGCTTCTTGCTGTAAACTTTCTTCCCACACTGGTTACACTGCACCTTGTAACAATTATTAATTAAATCAGAAATGCACCCCCCCCCCGAAAAAAATGATTTAGGCTGGCCAGCATATCTTAATTCCCCTTATGACCAGATACGAAAATAAAACACTTAGTGAGTGTTTCACCATATTATTTTCACATTTCAAAACAGCTTCCAAACTCTACCAAAACAAATAGTTCCATGGATAAATGTCCTCCTTTTTGTTACACAGTTCCTGAACTTTCATCACCAGTCCATCAGTTTAATTTAAGTCATAAACAGTGTCTGTGCCAATATGTATAAAAGACCAAATTTCTTGAGTATATATATATATATATATATATATATATATATATATATATATATATATATATATGTGTGTGTGTATTAAAATGTCATTTTTTTGTTCTTATTCTCACAGTTGGCCTTCTCTTCTTTTTTTATAACAGTTTTATTTGCAGTCTGTTGCTGTTCTCCTGTCTTGCAAGCTGTCACTGCTGAATATGTCTTAGTTAACTTCCAAATGCCACACACAATGTAAAACCAAGAAAGGTATAAAGTCTTGGGCTAAACTGTTTTACTCTTTACTGAAATCAATTAAACCAAGCAAGTTTTAGTTACTGTATTATGTGCTGCCACAAAACTAGACACTTTCTCAGATTGTTGATGGTTTCTTTTTTACTTTGTCACTGCTGCACACGTTTTAACTGCTGCAATTTCTGTTGCTACATCATGTGGTTCCTTTTCCACATTACTATCATCAGCACTTCTAGCATTGAAGAAATCAACTGTGCCAGCTTTATTTTAGAAAGTTTATTGGTTGGATGCAGGTGAATGTAGTCTCCAATTCCACGGACAGTTCAGGGAATGAATATATCAGTTAGAATTGTATTAGTTGGTGAGCCTTGGTTTTTTGAACAACCTGGGTTACTGTACTCTCTCTGGAACTGATGCTTGCTACTGCATTTCCATGTATTACAATTAGGCAAGAAAGGTGCACAATAAGGAGGGGGGCTGATAGGGCAGGTGTGGGTTCCCCCCACATGAGGTGTTGGGTTAACTGCCATGCTCACCTTAGGTTTCATATGAAGAAAACAAGTAGGGCAAGTGTTGCACACTGTCTGTCCTTTAACTTTGGTGAGTGAAGTGAAGTTAAGCTTAATATAGACGATTATGATCTGGTCACCGATCATAACCAAATTATGTGTTCGAGTGAGAGGCGATTCTTGGCATCAAAGTCAAGAACATATAATAAAGGGTTATGACTGGAGACTCGATCATACTTCTTTGGAATGCATGGTGCTTTATCTATTCCATTTACTACTAGTTACAAAAAAAAGCGCTAAGTGTTTTGCTGGCTTTCAATGCCTTACAGTACTTAGCGAGTGCTCTCAGAAATACACTGTAACATGTTGTCGTATGTTAAGGAAAGTTAGGGACAGATTACTGCTACTAACAGCAGGCAGAAATAATTTTGTTTTTAATTCTGCCACTGTTGTTTGCTAGCCAGTACTGGCAGATTTAACTGCCTAGCATGATGCCTAATTTTAACAAGTGAAGCAGGAGTGCTTAACAATTCTTAAGTTCAGGTCTTTCCTACAAAAGTGCTTAACTTGTTTGTCTTTTTCACAATATCAGAGTATAATCACCATATTCCATACACTATATATGTGGTTAGTGTTAGGTAGTCGCTCCAGACATTATTAATCAGTCTTGCTAAGAATGCAAGCAGGAAGGGGGGTTGTGGGGCACAGAATGAGGCTATGGAGGGGATTATGGTGAAACAATAGTGTCAGACCTTACAGTTTTTTTTCTTATAGTTCATTTAATACAGGTAGTCACAGAAACTATGGCCTTTAGATATGGGTAAGTAAAGTAGGGTTGCATTTTTAAGCATTGGATCTTGGTCACCTCTTGGTTTCTCTGGTCAGACTGCATGAACATGAAGAGTGATCCCAGGGCTGGGAGGGTCAAGTGATTAGTGGAAGGTTAGTAGAAAGTGGTGGGAGGAAGGATAGGGATGTAAGATGGAAAGCAGGAGAGATTTTCAGACTGGGTCATCTGTTTTGAAAGGTCACTGTGTGTTTTCTTTTGCAGTATGGCTTGCAAAGAGGACCTGAAGCTCAGGTGGCAGGAGATAGATTCATGGTCAGTGATACAGTGGGGCAATCGTAGCCAGTGGTGGAGGTGGGACTGGACATGACAATTAGATGAAGAAGGAAGTGAAAGGCCAAAGAAGAGTACCCAGCACCACAGGTGTCTAGTCAACTTGGGAAAAGAAATCATAAGAAAGTTTGCATCAGTACAGCTTTGTCTCCAGAGTCCCAGCTGAATGCATGTGATGTTCATGTTGTTACTGAGTTGGAGGAGGAAGGTCAGAGTCAATCAACTGAATATTTAACAGGTTTCTTGCACGATTTGCATACAGCAGGTACAGTAAGGCTGGAAGAGCACTGGGGATAGCAAAATAGGAAGAGACCCCAACAGGCCAGTTAGGTCAATGTGAAGGTTAGAGTGCAGGCGTTGGGTGTTCAGAGCCTGCTAGACAATTGGGTTTACCTCAGCTTCCACTAAGACAGTTTTACCTTACTGGGATCAGGTAGTTGGGTCAGGATGAACAGAGCCTGGTCTTATGGGGTGTTCAAGCATTTTTCTGAGGTGAAAGTTCATCACACCTCATATCCCTCTCATTGTGAAGAAGATTTGGCACAGAGAATATGCCAACATCTTTAATTTGACAGATGTGGCTCAAAGGAGCACAGAAGTAGAAGCTCTGGGCATCTCACAATTTAATGGCAGCATTAGTGGCTCTGGGTAAGAATAGGCAGAGCAGGTTTAAGGCCAGGACATGGGGTAACTGGGTGTTGGACATGGGGTAACTGGGTGTTGGGATTTGTTTACCTGATTACAGTCATATTGGAAAAGGATCCCAAGCAAAGAGCTGCTATTCCTAGTATAATATCTTGAAGAAAGGAAGGTGCAGAGATTAACAAATTGGCAATACAAGGTTGTGGTTCGACCAATGTTTTAGGAGACTAAAGGCAGTCCTTAGGTAACTGCAATAGAAAAATATGCATGCAGACTCCTGCTAAGGAAACCATGGCAGACAGAGCAGGGGTGCAGGAGTGCTGGGCTTTTAATATAGAAACATGTTCTTAACCAGATAAGCAGGAGGGGTCAGCTAAAGTGTTAAGCTTTTTGGCCTTGGTACTGGATACAAGCCCAGGATTTTTTGTCTTTCTGAGTACAAACTGGTGAAGATGTGTGATAAGACTGGTAGTTTTCTGTGGAAATCTAAAGGCAGAGTAAAGGATGTAATGAAGTTACTGGGTTTGCTGAATTTGAATTGTAGGGTAGCAGGGCCAGGTAAGGGTTACAACAGGTCACTTGCTAACCTGTTGCAGGGAGGTAGGTGAAAGTATCACAGGGTTAGAGGTGCCTAGGCTGGTTAAGTAAGATCAGACCATCTGGAATTAATTTTATTGCAGTTCAGTGGTGTGTCAAGATGGCAAAAGGACTATGTCTCATCTGATTACCTACCTAGATGCAGCCAGGAGCTTAAACATAGGGATTTGTTTTAAAAAAACAAGGTTTTCTGTGTTTTATTTTATTTTTTTGCCATGTGATTGGCTGGCTGCTAGTCAGAAGGATGTTATCTTCCTGGCATTAATTCTAGTTTGGGCCACTATGGCAATATGACAAGGAAAGTTGTACAATAGGAAAGTTGTGTTTCATTCTGATAATTAAGTAGTGTTAGAGGTACTACTGAGGAAATTGACACTCTCAGATATTGCTGAAGTTTTATTGAGGAAGATGATACTGCATTGTCCCAGGATCAATTTATAATTTTTAGCTATGCATATCCCAGACAGGTTGAATGTTTTAGCGGATAGCTTGTCCTGTTTTCCATTCTACAGGTTTCAGGTTTCGGTTCCAGAATCAGAGGAGCATCCATCAGCAGTGCTGTTGGAAGCATAAAGCATTGGCAGCCTGCAGATGGGAGGTTATTGCTGCAGTCCTGGGTTAGAACAACAAGGAAGGTGTCAAGCTCAGCTGTAGGAGCTTTTTTGTCTTTTGTAGAAAGTTTTCCGCTGCAGGATAGATTGTGGTCAAGGGAGCTAGTGGTAAGGTATGCTGTGCACAGATGAGAATTAGGTGAGGCAGTCAGTACAATAAAAGTGCATTTAGCAGCTTTGAGTTATGCTGGGTACTTTTCCATTATCGGGGCAACAGGTCTAATGAGCACTTGGAATCTTAGCACGCGGTCACAATGATCGTACTGCTGCCGCTGATGTGGGTACAGCCTTCACTTTTTTCTGACAATACATTTCAACTGAAAAAAATGATAAAAAAAGGAATAATAGCAGTTTTCCAGAGACAGTTACCCGTTCTCGTTATAAAGACAACTGGCTGATAGTCCAATAACTCCCTTAGTTTGACAGGACATTAGCTAACGTAATGTGGTTTTCATAAACCACCTGCCGTCCTCAAGGTCTTCTTGTGTGGCTGCGGTGTTTCACTCCACCAAGCACACTTCTCATATTAGTCGTAATGCTACGAGTTTTGAACCCTCAGAAAGGAACATAAAAGTACATGAAAACAATGCAAAGGGTCATCATTAATTGAACAACATCAATCAACTCGTGATCTTATTAAAAATAAGAAAGTGTTACTCTTCCTGACCCTTTGTTGTGACTTTAAAGCTTAATAATATGGTTGTAATACTCTGGTTTAAAAAGCATGCTGATAACTATATAAACCTAAGCAGATTAATATTCAGGCTTCCACAATTCAGCACAGGTAAACAAGGTTAGTCTTTCAAAACAACCGCTTCAGGGCTAACCGCTGTGTGATCATTGCGTGTTGCCCCCAATAATGGGAAAGTGCCTCATGCCGTTAGGTTTTTGGGTTTTCCAGATGCTGCAGAGCCTTGGGTGATCCTGAGCATTTTGTTTGGGCAAACAAATAAATCAGCAGTTAGACCAGGATGAGCCTTCCAGTCTCAATGGGATGTGATTTGGTGTGGGTGCAGAGGGTATGCTTTGGAATCAGCCAATTTCAGTAGTAGAGGAATCCAAGAATCTTTGTAATCCATTTAGGAGACAATGATTTGGAGTATGTCCCCAAGCAGAAGTTACACTTGTGGATAGTTAGAGATTTAGTGTTAGTGAACAGAGATTCATGGGATCAGTGATGGTCTGCTTGTTACAACAGCGATTCCTGGGAGCAGTGGTGGTCTGGTTGTTGCAACAGCGATTCCTGGCAGCAGTGGTGGTCTGGTTGTTGCAACAGTGATTCCTGGGAGCAGTGGTGGTCTGGTTGTTACAACAGTGATTCCTGGGAGCAGTGGTGGTCTGGTTGTTGCAACAGCGATTCCTGGGAGCAGTGATGGTCTGGTTGTTGCAACAGTGATTCCTGGGAGCAGTGATGGCCTGGTTGTTACAACAGTGATTCCTGGGAGCAGTGAAGGTCCGGTTGTTACAACAGCGATTCCTGGGAGCAGTGATGGTCTGGTTGTTGCAACAGCGATTCCTGGCAGCAGTGATGGTCTGGTTGTTGCAACAGTGATTCCTGGGAGCAGTGATGGTCCGGTTGTTGCAACAGTGATTCCTGGGAGCAGTGATGGTCCGGTTGTTACAACAGCGATTCCTGGGAGCAGTGATGGCCTGGTTGTTACAACAGAGATTCCTGGGAGCAGTGATGGTCTGATTAACTATTACTATGTTGGAGTGGAAAGGGAGTATGAAGTATAGGGTGATAGAGACTTCCAGAAAGTTTATAAAGGGCAATTTTGTCTTTGGGATTCCTGTTATTGAACCATTGGGACTTTGCAGAAAGGGACATTTTGTGGTTTAGGCAGAATAGAGTGGACTTAAGTGAAATTAGTCTTGATTTGTTTAATGTTCATTTGTCTTTATTGTTGAGTGAATTTTCAAAGGTTGGGATAAGATGGCTGAGTTTGGAAAGTATGGCCAGAAAAGAAAAAAGGAACAGGATGCCATGTTAGGCAGTTGGTAGACAGAGTTTAGAGGCTCGGTGGATTACAGTGGTCCTAAGCAGGCACAGGATTGCAGATGGTTACATTGAGTGGTATCCAAAACTAACATGGACAGTTTGGTTTGTGCTGGTTTGAGCAGTATGTAAATTCTGATGGCATGTTTTTATTATGTGTTTTTTTTTTTTTTTTTTTGAAGTTTTAAGAAATATTACATCAGATTTTTGTTGTGAATATTTGTTATAATCTTAGCTGATAAGCTTATGGAATTACTGTAAAATTGATGGTAACAGTTTAATAAAATTTTAGTTGCATACCAGTCTTGTGTTTATTTGTGATGGCAGCCAGGTATCCATGCACAAATACTACTACTGATAGAAACATAAATAAAATTATTCAAAATGGTGAAAATGGAGAATTTATACATCTCCTGTATTTCTGTTTGTTAGATTGCTTCAGCAAAAGCAATAGCTGTGCATAAGTTTTCAAGTAGCTGTGCAAGAATTTAAAACGCTTTCAAGATGTAGAGATAAGCCAAGGATTGAACAAACAAAGCAAACTCACATGATGAATGACTTTCCTGCTATTTAGCAGGTCTTCCTTTTCAATGTAATAAATTAAAGGAGGAAAATGAGCAATATTTTGCAACAGCAAATATATACTATATATATATATATATATATATATATATATATATATATATATATACACATACATACACACACACACACATACATATCTGATATATATACACATGCACATATCTGATACTGAAAAATGTGCAATCATTTGAAATGCTATTGGTGCAAGATTCATTCCAAAAATATTTGCAGATGCTGAAGCTATTACGGAACAAGATACTTCAGATTTGTTCTAATTAGAACATTTCCAGAGAACTCTACAAGTACCACATGAACAGCTATAAATTTTAACTGGCTATAGTAGTGGAAACAGGGCACCTGATTATGGACTAACCAGTGAATCCACACTGACTGGGCTCCACTCATGGAATGCCTCACTTGTGAACAGATACAGGCAGTTTTAAATCCCAGTCATCAAGCAGAAAACAATCCAGTAAACTATATAAACATTCATATGCAATAAGAAACAAGAACACAATTAATGCCTTATATAAGAATAGTACCACTTGTCAGAAGTAAAAAAATATATCTATTTGGAATTTTGGTCTAGGTAGTTGTGGATAATAGAGTTGGTAGCCATAATCTTTCAGAAAAAAAAGGTATTGCCAAAGACAGTTGAGACTGTATGCTTACAGGCTGCCTGGTCTAAAAATGAGTCAAATATGTTTACTAAAATTATAATTTTTAAGAAAAAGTTGACAGTTCCCTTTTTACAACAGGCAAAAAAATATTATTCCCTGATGTTGCATGCATTAACTTGTATTTTTTATTGAAAGATGCTTTGTGTTCACTAATTCTTTTATGCCAAGGTAGTGCAGTTATTATTCTAGTCAGCAGATGGCAGTAAATGACAAGTTTTGTTTGAAGTTTTCCTTGCTACTTCTTTTAAAGTTTATTGTTATATTCCTTAGATTATTGCTTCAGTTTTGTAGTCACATGATCACAGTAATATTAATATTTTAATAATGCAGGATTTTGTCTGATGAAGTCAATATGAATTTGGATTAAAATGATTGCGGATAATCTTTCTTTTATTTATAGAGGATTAAGCTTTTTTTTTTTAGTTTAATGTGCCACTTAGTTCCATCTTTCATTTTTATTTTGTTTTTGAACTAGAGATTGTCCATGCACCACGAAGAGGAAACATATTGTATTACACAGTATCAACTTCACCTTTCTTCATGTTTCTGTAATCTTGGAGTCAGTATTTATATGTGGTATGAGCAAACCTCCCCCATACGTTCATAGGTAGGTACTAGGCTATCTGCCCAAGGGCATTTATAAGCCTAGCCAGAGTGTGTCAGCCTTCGCCACCCCATTGATTAATTAACTGATCCTCTGTCAAGCAGAGCCAATTAAGTGATCCCAGGGGTGTATTTTCTGTTACCCATCCACTCGTCAAGGTTTCTCTTGAAGAGTGTTAGTGAGGGGCTCTTCCTGATGTCATTTGGAATTTTGTTCTAAAGCAAAGGGAGTCTCTGTGACAGGAATCTATCCCTCCAGCATGTTCTATTTATTGTTGTGGTGAGGTTTAGCTCACTAGAGCGCGTGGCTCACAATGACTTGGATTTCATTAGTTGGAGCTTGTCCATCAATTCTGAGTTGGACATGGCTTTGTAAGTCAGGCAGAGATCACCTCTGAGTAAGCAATATGTCACTGAGTACAGCCAGAGTTTTTTCAGTCGGGCTGCATAGGACATATGTTTGAGGCCAGTAATCCTCTTGGTGAGGTACTTTTGTGGTCTTTCCAGCTGTTGGAAGGGTCTTGTGAGGTACACCCAAATGGGGCATTGTACTCTATGATGGGTCTAATGAGTGACGAGTAGAGGGGCACTATAACCACTTTATTTCTAGATGCAAACCCTTTAGTAATTAGATGGGCCACATAGAAGGATTTCCTAACTACTTTGGCAATATGATTGTCAAAGGAGAGATTACCTTCTACCTGGGTCCCCAGATCTCTTATTACCTCTTCTTTATTAAGGAGGTTGCCACCTATGTGGTAATTCGTGGGTGTTTTGTTTTTCCCGAATGGGATGACTATGCATTTGGAATTTAGCTTGAGGCCATGACTTTGACACCAGGTGTCTGTCTCAGTAAGGGCCTTTTGGAGGATGTCCGTGTCAGCCGGAGAGTCAATTATGGCTCCCAGTTTGCAGTCATTGGCAAACTTGGTTAGTCATAGTCCTCCTGTGTTTGCCTGTACTTCTGAGAAGTATATGCCGAACAGTAGGGGTCCCAGGACTGAGCCTTGTGGGACACCACTTGTGATTGGTTTAGAGTCAGACCTGGAGCCCGCTATTCTTACCGTGTGAGTTCTGTCTGCAAGCCAGTTGGCAACCCATCTCGTGACGTAAGGGTTTATGTTCAGGCTGGTGAGTTTTTCTGTAATACCCGAGTGGGAATGGTGTCGAAAGCCTTCGTGAGGTCAAGGTAGGCTGTGTGAACCACCATTCCCTCGTCTATGACCTTGGTAACTGTCTCAAAGTCAACCAGGTTTAGTAGGTATGATCTGCCCTTAAAGCTGAACTGGGTCAGGTCAAGTGTTTGGAGGTTCCCAATGTCTTTGTTAATGAGTTCCATGATGATGCACTCCACAGCCTTGCAGACCAGGCTAGTCAGGCTTATGGGGCGATAGTTACCAGGGTCAGTTGTGGCCCCTCCTTTGTGGAGAGGAATAACCATTGCTGTGTGCCATTCTATGGGCACATAGCCTGTGGAGAGGCTGAGGTTGAACAGCGTGTTTAGGTGGGTGGGGTTAGTTCATTCTGTAGTTCGTGCAAGACGCAGATTGGGACAACATCTGGTCCCATTGACCAGATGGGTTTTTGGCTTTTGAAAGGGCTGTTTTCACCTGTGCGTCTGTGATTTTTTGGGACACTAAACTTTTCCGGTATTGTTGTGGGCCCTTTTGGAGGTGAGAGAGGGGGTGAAGTTTGCACTGAAGCTAACTGCCAGGATGTTGGCAATATCAGTAGGTTCAGTATATTTTGTGCTATTTTGCACTAGTTCAGTGCATATCTGTGAGTTGCCACTTAGATTCTTAACATAGCTAAAGAAGGTGTTGTGGTTATCTTTTGAATCCTTGGCGATTTTTCTTTCAAAGTTAGCCTTGGATGATTTCATGAGGGACCTTAGTTTCTTACTGATACTGATCAGGGATGTCTTTCCTTCTTGGGATTTGCTTTTTTTCTGAATTAGTTTCCTCCTCCTATTGTATAGCCTATTTATTGCAGGGGTCCACCAAACTGGTTTCCTTCTCTTAGAGGAGTGAGTCTTGGAGGTGCTCATAAAGTGCATTTGTAAAGGTTTCTGCATCTTGGGCAGTGTTATCCTTTAGCGTGGGGGCTGTGAAACTTACCACCTCTGTCTTAAGTAAGGTGAAGTTTACTTTAGAAAAGTTTTTTACTGTGGTTTCCTTAGTTGGGGGTGGCGGTGGGGTGTGGACATCCAGAGTGATTAGTTTATGGTCTGATCTAACCAGTGATGGGATGACCTCCGGTGTAGAACACCTGTCGCCCATGTTGGTGATGACCAGATCCAATATGTTTTCACCTCTGGTAGGGGAGTTTACCAGCTGATCCAGGGCATTTGAGTTGATGAATTCCAGGAAGCGCTGGGTCTGGGAGTTTGTACTTAGTTTTCCCAGTGAATGGTAGGATAATTGAAATCATCCAATATCAGGGTGTTCGGTAGGACCTTCATGTTTTCCAGTGTCTCCAAAAAGGTGGAGTGGTGGTCCTGGGTCATGGAGGGTAATCTGTAGCAGGCCACAATTTGCATTGCAGATTTGCCCGATGTTAGTTGAACATGGATGATCTCAGAGGTATCATGCTGTGCCACTAACCTGGAGGTGTAGGTATCTGTGATGAATATGGATACACCCCCTCCTTTTGTGTTTCGGTCTGTGTTCTGTGGCCGAAACATGTGGTATAAGTTGTAGCCTGGTAGTGCTGGGGTGCTCTCTGGAATCTTGAACCAGGTTTCAGTTACTGCACAGATGTCGACGTTCTCCATACTGAGGAGTGCTTCGAGGGCGTGCATTTTGAGATTTAAACTCCTGCCGTTGAGTAGCATAACCGTTAGTTTTTTGTTAATTGTACTGTTTATGGAGGTGGGTTTGACTTTTGAGCCTTGCCTAAAAAAAATGTACTATGGGGGCAGCAAGAGCCTTGGCCAGTATTCAAAAGCTTAGGGGTGACTGGTGTAAGCCATCTCTTGCAAAGCAACGCGGCTTGTTGAGCATGTCATCCCATGCTGACAGACACTGGAGCCCCTTTGAATGACACCAGAAGCTTAGCCAATTGTTGAAATTGATCATTTTTTCTTTATACGGAGGTATCATTCTAGGTGAGGGCAGGATGCTACTCAGGGTCAGGGTCATACCAGCCTGGGCTACATGATCAGAGAGCTCTTCCATGTCTCTTTTCATGTTTTCCAGGGAGGTACGTCTCAGGTCATTCACACCAACATGAACAATGGCAGAGTCATGTTTGTACTTGTTATGGAGTGACCTGAGTGCTTGTGTGGATTCTGGCTCCTGACAGGCAACTAACAGTAACCTTCTGCTTGTCCAGCCTAGTGAGTGGGACGTCAGTGTGCCTGACTATAGAGTCACCTATTACTAGTGTGTTAGGTATGTTATTTCGCCTTAAGGCCTGTGATTGTGCGGCACACTGATTTTGAGTTTTATGTGTTGTCTGGTATTTGATGGGAGGTGCAGGTTGTTTGGGTGTCTGCTTTGGAGGTGTCTGATGCATTTGCAGGTTTTTATTTAGAGCCTCCGAGTATGATTTTGTGTATTTATGTGTATTTTTTGCCAGTGCTGTTTTAGTAGGTCTGTGTGCGGCTGGAGATGTGGTGCAAGTGTTAACCTTCTCCTCTTGACTGTCTGTTCCAATCTTGGGTGGAGACAGCTTAGCTTCCAGTTTGGCTGTATAATTGCATCTCTCGCATATGTTAGTGTTTTGTGGTAGGCATTTTTCCCCTGCAGAAATGCTCGCTGTAGTACTTATTTACATTTCATCTTCCAGATGATCTGTGTAGTCATCTGATTTGGAACAGTTTTTGTATTTATACGACTGTTATTCTGTGATATGATTATGGGTTTTCAATATATGCGGACATTCTGTAGTTAGGCTGCAGTTTGTAGGGTCCCAATCAGTTCATCATCAGTAAGTTGTCCTGTAACTACAACATTATATTATTTGCTGTAATTCAAAATTCAAAATTAATGTTGATGGAATGGCTATCTCCATATACACCGAACTGCCACCTGTCAAAGTAATGGCAGCCTTTGTAGCAGTAAGATGTTCACTGTAGTTAAAATATTAAAACTACTTTTTTTCTTTTTCTGTCACTACATTAGATGACTTAGCAGACTCATTCACATACATATGAAATACCACTAGAACCTTAACTATGTGTATCAGGCATTTGTAAATAAGGGTATTCCTGTCTACTCTAAGATGTTATATTAGATTCAACTATATATTTTTAAATGAAATATGACAGACTTTTTTATAATATCACTTTTGCAGTGGTACAATGATACACAGGTCAGCCTCAGTGTTCCTAGTTTTCCAGTTATGTTCCCAGATGTGGCGCATTCTGTGTGATCTGCATGTCCTTCATGTAGGAGTTTGTTGTGTGCTGTAGTTTCCGCACAAACTCACAGATATGGCATTAGGTGAATTGATGATCCTGTAATCTGTAAGCAGGCATGCATGTGGTGAGTGTTTTGTGTGTGTGCAAAGTTCAGTGATGAACCAGCAAACTACAGGATTATTTTTTCCCCAAAAACAACAAAACTTCACCATAAAAAATCCAAATAAAACACGAACTGCACAGAGTAGATGAACCACCAGGTCTATTTTAATCCTGGTAACTCGGCATTTCACCTTCAAGGGATATTTCTTTGTAATACACCAACAGCTTAAATAGTATTTCATTTGAAAAAAGCTTTTCAATTAAATAAACAATTATCTCAATGAATTAACTATTACAAATACAAATGCGAACACTGAATAAAATCTTCCCCCTTTATAAATATTCTTGCACTTCATAAATCATGACAACCATGAGGCATTTTATAAATATATACAAAAAGTATTTTATAAATATATATACAAAACAGCAGAATCTAAAGGAAATTATATCCAACATGATAGGAAAGTGTCCCTCAAAATATAACAGCAAATAATACAATTATTGTTATTTTATAAAAGTACATGCTTTAAAATTTCATTGACACTTCTTGGTTTAATCCACCTGGATATAAAGTGCCATAGTTATAAATAAATGTGGTCTCTAGATAATTTATCCTAGAGTAAAATGTACCCCGTTAGCTCAATCTGAGCCAAAACACTAAAAAATAAAGAACCATTTCCCCCATGGACAGATGAAAAATGAATAGCTACTGGGCTCTCCCTTTTGTTGTTTCTAATATCTAAATGATGTTCTCTGACTCTTATCCTAACTTGCCTCTGTTTGCCCTATCTACCATCTAGTACTGTCACATCCACAGCCCAATATGTACATTACCCCGCAAGATTTGCAATTACATTTTCCTTTCATTGAATATCTTCTGCCATTAATTACTGTTCCTGACAAATTCTTTATTCTCGGACAAAAATTGCAATTTCCACAGGGAAAAGACCCTTGTTTAACACTAATTTCTGGAAGTAATATTGGTCTGTTTAATAATTCCTTCAAATTAAAAAACCTACCATAGGAAAAAATTACTTTACTAGGAAAAATACTACTCAAAAATTCATCAAAACTAATAAATGGCCAAAGTTTTCTAACTATATGTACAATATTGTCAGAAAAAGCACTATATTTCATAACATAAAAAATATTTTCCTTCTTGGCTTTTAAACTAGACAACCCTCTTCTACCCCTAGTCCTGTTGAAACTTTCATAAACCTTGTTCCTAGCCATCTCCAAAATTTCTCTCCCATATCCTCTATCCAAAAGTCTATGTTCCACCTCATTCAGAAATGGCTCCTTCTGATGAATTTGAGATGTATTCACCCAAATACGCTTGAATTCCTCGTAGGGTAATGCCTGAATTAAAAGTGGTGGATGCATGCTAGATGCATGCCAAAAAAATTCACTGCAGTAGGTTTACGAAAATGTTTATACTGAATTCTTCTATTTTTATCCACAAAGAGACACAAATCCAAAAAAATTAATACTTTCCTTATGCATCTGAAAACTGAATCTTAAACTATGGGGGTTCAAATTAAGTTAATCAAAAAATGTCATAAACTCCTCTAAAGGGCCCTTACAAATGAAATTCAAATCATCAATAAATCACTTGTAAATAATTACATTTCTCTTAAAAAATTCTGTGGAATACATAAACTTTTGCTCAAAATCACCCATGTATAAAATTGCATAAGACGAGGCATATGCTCCCCCCATAGCAGTCCCACTCTTCTGCAAATAAATTTTCTTATCAAAGTAATTATGAGCTAAACAAAACTCTAATAATTCAATGATATATGAAGTACATGGTCCTTCTCCTAGTGTTTTTCCCACTGCTTCTAACCCCCATCCTGTACCAATGTTGGTATAGAGGGCATTCACATTAAGGCTAACCCAAAAATAATCACTTTGCCATTCCAAATGTCTAATACTTTTACATAAGTCTTGTCCATTTCCAATATGGGATGGAAGTTTATTCATATATGGTTTTAAAATATGATCCAAAAGAGATCCCACATTATACATGAAAGAACCCCTATCGGAGACAATTGGTCTCCCTGGAGGGTTCTCTCTGTCCTTATGTATTTTTGGCATGGCAAAAAATATAGGGTCCTGAGGTTCCACTATATACAAATTCTTAACATCTGTTTTATTCAGGAAACCCAGCCTCTCACCCTTTTCTAATAATTCAAATAACTTCCTGTTATATTCCTTTACAGGGTTCCTAGGTAGACAAATATAGTAATTCCCTTGCCCAAGTAAATTCTCCACCATCTGGTTATAATGTCCTTTATTCATTAGAACCCAGTTCCCACCTCTGTCTGCTTCTTTGAAAATAATTTCATTAACCTGGCTTCGCAATTTCTTTAGAAACACCCATTCCTCCTTAAACAAATTATATCTCGTATTTTTAAACCTTTTAAACTTTTTCTCAATATTGGAAAGCAGTAATTTCTCAAAGATGCAGACCAACTGATTTAATTTAGGTGGAAAACAAGTTTTACAAGAAAAGGGCAATACTAGTATATCTAGTCGACCATACCCCATATTAAAAGCATGCACTTGTTCATTTTCATCATCCTGCTCTGTCATATTTTCAAAAAAATCATCATAATCATACACTGATAAATTTAACAAATAATCATCCATATCATGTAAAAAATCTAAGTTATCCAGAGTTATTGGTTTACCAACATCAACGCTGTTAACTTTGTTAGAAAAAAACACTCGGATGTAATTTATGGCAGAATCTATTTGCCTCAATTAAAATATTGGCTAAAGAAGGCAGTCTAGTCGGCACAAATTTTGCACCCTTTAACAGTACCTGGGTCGCTTCAAAGGAAAGTTTAAAATCCGATAAATTGATTATATCCAAACCATTCATTTCACCACATTGAAAAAATTCCTCTGCTGTATCTTTACTTTCGTTTAGCTCTCCCATTTCTGCCATTTCTTCCGTTCGCCCCCTCATTAGATCTCTGCTGCTGTCCCGATTGGCTGGTGTGATCAGGTGACTCTTCTCCAGGGATACTCTCGAAAGAGATGCTCTTTTTTGAAGACAATTCACTGAAGGAATCTGAATTCTCTTTGCTGGAACTCAGACTGCCTGTATGTCTCTTTGTAGACCTGCCCCATCGTGGTTTCTGTTGCCACTGGTACACTTGTCCAGACTGAAAATCATTAATATCACAAGCCAGCTTTTTTTTCTTTCTATTTATAACTTCCCCTTCCACTTTACTCACTCTGGTTGAAATCTCTTTAAATGTAATGCTCCAAGTAGTAACTGGAAAGTCTCTCTTGATAGACCCCTCTAAGGTTAAAATATCAGTCCGTAACATTTCACTGGTTCTATGGTTACATTTAATTAAGATTTTAAGCCAGCTTAAAGTGCACTCAAGAGATACCTGTTTCCATTCTCAGAGTAAGTCCAATTCATCATCACCAAACTTGCCAGCCAGCAAACGGTCTACCCTAAGGCCACGAGGGGTGATTTTTTTAAGCTGACATATTGTTCCAACAGCTTGGTGTCATAATATAAACTCACTTCCTTCAGCCATAATTTCTCCAACTGTTCAAACTGCCCCGCGTTGTCCAACCATTCAGGAGAGCCCCATGGGTTCATCTGCAAGAATTTATTCTCCCTTTCCTTAACAAAATTGGTAAAGGAGAAGGTATCATTACCAATATTGCTGCCACTATTGGAATCATTTCCCTCCATGGTGGATACACTGACTATCGAAAACTAACGCCAAAAACAACAAAACTTCACCATAAAAAATCCAAATAAAACACGAACTGCACAGAGTAGATGAACCACCAGGTCTATTTTAATCCTGGTACCTTGACATTTCGCCTTCAAGGGATATTTCTTTGTAATGCACCAACAGCTTAAATAGTATTTCATTTGAAAAAAGCTTTTCAATTAAATAAGTAAACAATTATCTAAATGAATTAACTATTACAAACACTGAATAATACCTTCCCCCTTTATAAATATTCTTGCACTTCATTAATCATGACAAACATGAGACATTTTATAAATATATACAAAAAGTATTTTATAAATATATATACAAAACAGCAGAATCTAAAGGAAATTATATCCAACATGATATCATCTACTCTGTACAGTTCGTGTTTTATTAGGATTATTTTTTTACCTTGAACCCGGGACCTACCAGGATAAACTAACTCCCCTTGACCACGAATAGCATAAAGCAAGTAATAGAGAATAAAAGAATACATTTATTTTGCTACATCAATCATTTTGTAATGTTTTTTGCAAGTGAAATATAAGCAATCAATAAAATACCTATAAAGAGAAGATATACCAATACACAAGTATTTGTTTAGTAACTGCTTGATGACATCTGGTCAAAAACACAAATCTCCTAACTCCTCAAAAATAATGCTATGTCCCTCCTGCACACTCTTAACTATATATACTAAGTTTGTGGGCACACAACAGTGCAGGGGAAAAAAAATCCCCAAAAAAATGCACAGCAGTCTCAGACATATAGTAATGTCAGTTTACATAATGTCACAGGAAATAATGTACAAATGTTTTTTTGCAAACTCAGGGGAAAGTATTACTGAAGAAATCTGACTAGGAAGTTAGACCTTGAACAAATTTCTGTTATTGACTCATAAGAAAGCCATTTTGACCATAATACAGCCGAATGAGAGGCAACCTGTGACCGTGTTTTATTCTTCTGCATCTGTGTGACCTGCTGTTTACATGTTCGTCTTCCACAGGTGCAGAATTTGAAAACCAGAAGACATTTTAAATGCAGACCACAAACAGACAAGTGAGACTTAGGTGTGTGTGTGTGTGTGTGTGTGTGTGTGTGTGTGTGTGTGTGTGTGTGTGTGTGTGTGTGTATATGTGTGTAAGAAGTAGGTAGTCAGGTAGGTAGATAGACAGGTAGGTGTGTGTGTGTGTGTGTGTGTGTGTGTGTGTGTGTGTGTGTGTGTGTTTGTAAAAAAGAGGGAGGGAGGTGTCTTAACTGTCCAAATTTTTACAGAATGTCCAGATTTTTGCCTCATATTTTAGTCTGTTCCTCATAAAACGTATGTGTTTTTGGGAGGGGTTTATTGTGCAAATCAGCGAGGACATAATTCACTAAATAATGACAGGCATTTGAGTTTCAGACTTCATATCCTTCAGAAAATTCACAATAACACAATATCTTGTATTCTAGCAACTTTATACGTTTGTGAGAGCAATATTTAAAGTTTGTCCCACCATTATTTTTGGCTTTGGCCAGATTTTTTGTGTAAGAGGTTGAGAGGTGTGTGTGTGTATAAGAGGGAGGTAGGTGTGTGCATCATACCTCTCTGCTGTACAGGTTTTTGTGGAATGTCCAGATTTTTGCCTTATATTTTTAGTCTGTTCCTCATAACAATTGTGTTTTTTTGGTAAATCACTGGGATGATCTAAAGATTAAAGTCACTAAATAATGACATGTATTTGAGTTTTAGACTTCATATCATTAAGAAAATGCATGCTAACACAAATCCTGTTATTCTAGCAACTTTCTAAGTTTATAAAAGCAATATTTAAAATGTGTCCCTATTTTTGAGCCTTTGTTCCCCCATTATGTCAGGCTTTGTCCAGATTTCTTGTGCTAAGAGTTTAAGAGGTATGGGTGGGTGTGTGTGTGTATAAAAGAGGGAGGTGGATGGGGATATGTATGTGTGCGTGTAAGTGACAGGTAGATAGGTGTGTGTAAGTAAAAAAGTAGGTAGGTGTGTGTGTGTGTTATGTGTACCAAGAGGGAGGGAGTTCTCTCTCAACTGTCCAGATTTTCACAGAATATCAAGATTTTTGCCTCATATTTTTAGTCTGTTCCTCATACAATTTGTGGTTTTTTTGGGGGTTTACTGTGAAAATCCATAGGTTCATAGGTTCATACTAGGCTATCTGCCCAAGGGCATTTATAAGCCTAGCCCATAGTTATGTGGCTTTCGCCACCCCTTTAGTTTGAATAAAAACTATGCCTATCATTTTGCTGTGCCTCTGTCAAGCAGTGACACTGAAGTAATCCCTGGGGTATATCTGCAATCTCCCATCCATTGGTCAAGATTCCTCTTGAACAAGGCCAGAGAGGTGCTCTGCCTCACATGTACCGGGATTTTGTTCCACAGCATAGGGAGTCTCTGGGTGATGAATCTGTCCCTCCAGCACGTTCTATTTATAACCGTGTCAAGGTTTAAGTCTCCCGCCCTTGTGGTTCTGAGGGATCTAGATTTTTGAGGTGAAGCATATTCATCAAATCTGGGTTTGACATGGCCTTATATGTCAGGCACAGGTCACCTCTGAGCAAGCGGTATGAGACTGAATAGAGCTGGAGTTCTTTCAGTCGGGCAGCATAAGACATATTTTTGAGACCCTTTATCCTTTTGGTGAGGAACTTTTGGGGCCTTTCAAGCTGCAGCAGGTGTCTGGTCAGATACATTCGAACGGGCATTGTACTCAATCATAGGTCTAATAAGTGATGAGTACAGGGGACGATGACCTCCCTTGATCTAGATGTGAATCCCTTCATGATCAGGTGGGTGATATAGAAGGTTTTCCTAACTACTTTAGCAACATGAGTGTCAAACGAAAGGCTACTGTCAACCTGGGTCCCCAGATCTCTGATGACTTTTTCTGTGCTCAGTGGATTGCCACCTATATGGTAGCTAGGGGTAACCTTGTTTTTCCCGAAGGGTATGACTATGCATTTTTGGCGTTTAACTTCAGGCCATGGCTCTGGCACCAGTTATCCGTTTCTGTGAGGCCCTTCTGGAGGATATCTGTGTCAGATGTGTTTTCGACTATGGCCCAGTTTGCAGTCATCTGCAAACTTTGTCAGCCATAACCCTCCTGTGTTTGCTTGTACTTCAGAAAAGTAGATGCCAAACAAGAGTGGACCCAGGACTGAGCCCTGTGGGACACCACTTGTGACAGGCTTTGAGTCTGACATGGCTCCAGCAACTCTGACCCTGTGGGTTCTGTCACTTAGCCAGTTTGCAACCCATCTTGTGATGTATGGGTTTACATTCAAGCTGATGAGTTTTTCGATGATACCTGAGTGGGGTATTGTGTCGAAGGCCTTTGCCAGGTCGAGGTAGGCTGTATGGACTGCCTTTCCTCATCAATGGCCTTGGTGACTGTCTCAAAAAGTCAACCAAGTTTAAGAGGCAGGATCTGCCTTTGACAAAGCCAAACTGAGTTGGATCCAAAGTCTGCAAGTTCCCTATGTCTTTATTTATGAGTTCCATTATGATCCACTCCATGGCTTTGCAGATAAGGCTTGTCAAGCTAATGGGCGGTAATTTCCAGGGTCTGTGGAGGCACCGCCCTTATGAAGTGGGACCACAGTCGCCGTGCGCCACTCCTTGGCACGTATCCTGAGGTGAGGCTAAGATTAAACAGCTGTCCTAACTGTGGGTTTAATTCCTCGTTGAGTTCATGAAGCACACAGCCTGGGACACCATCCGTCCCATGGATGCTGTGTTTTTGCCTTAGTGAGGGCAGTTCTCACCTGGGCGTTGGAGATGTTTGGGGGCTACAATCCTCTGGAATAGATATCTCTCCTTTTGGGCCGGACGGGGGAGAAGTTTGCACTGAACCTGTCAGCCAGTATGTTGGCAATGTGTGTAGGTTCAGTAATTTTCACATCATTTTGAACTAATTCTGAGCATATCTGGGAGTTTCCTCCTAGGTTTCTAACATAGCTAAAGAAGGCCTTATGATTCTCTTTAGAGTCCTTGGCGATTTTTCTCTCAAAATTTGCCTTGGATGATTTTATGAGAGCTCTTGGTTTTTTACTTATAATGATCAAAGGTGTCTTACCTTTCAAGGATTTTGCTCTATCTTGTAGTAGCTTCCTCCTTTTGTTGTAGAGCTTGTTTATGGCTGGGGTCCACCAGACTGGACGCTTGCCTTTGGTACAGAGAGTCTTAGTTTTGTTTGGGATTGCCTGATCCATGCAGTCCTGTAGGTGCTGGTAGAAGGCATTTGTAAGTGATTCAGCGGTTTGAGTAATGTTTACCACTGGCTCAGGGGCCTTAAAGGAGACCACACTAGTTTTTAGAAGTGTGAAATCGGCTTTTGAGAAGTTTTTCACTGTGGTCTTTTTTGTTTCAGGTGGGGGCGGGATGAGGACCTCCAGCGAGATTAGTTTATGATCTGATCTCACCAGTGAGGGGTATACTTCCGGTGTTGAACATTTTGATCCCATGTTCGTGATGATGAGATCAAGTATGTTTTCTCCTCTTGTGGGGAAATAAACAGCTCTTGCAAGGCTCAAACCAAGGACACTGCACAACATAGACAAAGCAATTTACCACTAAGCCATGAAGACATAATTCACTAAATAATGACAGGCATTTGAGTTTCAGACTTCATATCCCTCAGAAAATTCATGATAACACAATACCCTTTATTCTATCAACGTTATAAGTTTATGGGAGTAATATTTAAAATTGTCCCTATTCTTGGGGCTTTTTCCCACCACTATTTTTGGCGTTGCACAGATTTTTTGTGCTGAGAAGTCGAGAGGTATGGTGTGTGTGTGTGTGTGTGTGTGTGTGTGTGTGTGTGTGGGGGGGTGTTTAAGAGGGAGGTGTGTGCAACAGGGAGGTAGGTGCATACCTCTCAACTGTCCCTGATTTTCAGGGACATCCCTGATTTTGACTGAAATTTTAGCTCTGTCCCTCTTAATCCCACCTAAAAGTGGTGGCTTTTGGAGAAAAGGTGATGAATTACACTTGATAGAGTTAGTGACTTTATTTACTTAAGAAAATGTATATTTACTCGTTCTGTTATTTTGTCCATGTCTCAGGTTAATAATGCTAATATATGAAACGTATCCCTGATTAAGTCTGGATTTGTCCCTCATTGGTTGAGAGCTGTGGTTAGGTGTGTGTGTAAGAGGGAGGTAGGTGTGTGTGTGTATAAGAGGTAGATAGGGGGCATACCTCTCAGCTGTCAATTTGTGATCATCCATACTGAATTCCAAGATTTTCTGGTGTACAATTGATTTATTCCCATTATGATATTAGGAGTAGCATCAGTATTTGCAGGACAGCATGTGTCCATGGCTGCTTTAACAGTCTGTATCCAGGATGTTGCATGTCATTATCCCCTGCAGCATAGATGAGCTCACCAACAATTAACATATCATCACCTCCTCAACTTGGACATTGTCAGAGAAGTCATATGAGGGTTAACAGCATGAGGAACCCTCTCACTGAACTAAGAGGGATACATGCAGTGTCTATCCCAGTAGACATGAAGGTTTGTGTAGCATTAAAGGGGCCGTTCACCATCTAACAGAGGACACATTTAGAATTTTGCATGTGTCAGTCTCACAAAATCGACATCAGTTTCTTGACGTGATGCTGCAGCATGTGGAGCAGCATGTTTAGTTTCCATGGGTAGCAAAGGAAAGACTTACCATGATATGTACATTTTATGACAGCCCATTTCCCTGAAGTTCTTGGAAACCCTGACTGCATAAACATTGCTAACAAGGCCTCATCTGCCCACATGGCATCAACTGGAAGAGTTTCCACTCCATTAACTGTCAGGTCGTGTGCAACGCAGAGGGTATTATATATACTGCGTCTATGCATCATCTAAACCAGTCCAATAATTCTCACAGTTGGCACATGTGAGACCTATACCGACATTTCATGCAGTGTGACTTTACACAGGGCCATGTAATTAGTACATGCACACAATGCCACCCACAGAGTCCTTGATATGCTGTTGCCATGAATGTAGGCAGCAGACCATTCATAATGGTTTTCCCTGTTGTGGGTAGTAGGTTATGCAGATATGCCTTAGAACCATGGATGATGACCCATCTGCAGCTTCTAAACTAAGACAGACATGTAGTGTGACACTACTTCATCACAGATATGGAACATAGTCGAATGTGTATTTGATGGCCCATTTCTGCTGCTTGGATACATTTGGTGGTGCACTGCAGTATGCAGGATGGTACAGATCGATCTACCCAGGAAAGGATATCTTCCCCTGCAGTGCACTCTCCCTTGTTTGCCAGAAGCTCCATTGAGCAAGTGAAAGACATGGGTGGAGGTAAAACCAGTGGTCATGCATGCCACGAGTACTATCCACCACTGTATCATCTACCACTTGAATGAGATGTCACAATGGCTGTGACCCAGCATATGTGTAGGGCCATAATACAAAGACAGGCTGACAAATCCAGAGTCCTTCCTGAGCTGCTAGGAGTTGGACTAGGTCTGCATGATGAGCACCAGGAGTGCAAAGGGTCATGTGTGCAACATCATGGACGTGTGGCATAGGCAAGTTTGTAGAAAACAGGTGTTTCCGTGCAGCCAAACATCACAGCAGACACACTTGCTATTGCTAGTCTAACTTCAGCTCCAGTAATGAGGGCTGAATGGAAGGGGGAGATCACTGTCAAGCACACATGGTGCTACCACTTCCACTCCATCATTCAGTGCAAGAGAAAGTACCTAGTGACATGAACGCCCATGGGGCTAGGGTGCTCTTGCTGAACTGGTATACAGCATGGGCCAGTGCTCACATTCATAGAGTACTTCATCCTCTCATTATGGTCTGGATCATGTTGCTACCCTCCCAGATGAGGGTGCCCACATAGACAAGGGTGTGCATGGTGTGTTCACAAATCTCACCACACTGCTGCAGCATCTGTTGAGGCTGAGTCCAAGCACACAAACACATACACAGTCAGATTTCCACAAGACCCACCAATACACACACACACACACACACACACACACACACACACACACACACACACACATAGAGATATTGCAGTCTCCCAACCACCCACCAGGTCTGGCACACACAGCACTAAATGGTGCTCTAACATATCTACTGAAGACATTGACTGTGGCTCACCTCACTTCTGCATTTGATGATAATTCTGCCCTGCCTGATGTGCTCTGTTTCTAGGGTAGCTTATGTCTGATGCAAGGTGAGGCCAATTTATACATGAATACCACATAGGCTTGAATAAAAAACTTTTTATTTTCTCTAATAGTTTATTCTGTTCCTTAGTTATGAACCATCCACTGTCTCATAACCACTGTCATAGCATAGTCCTTAGGCTGCAAGTGGGACTTCATCCTGAATATGTCTGCCTTGCTGTAACTTGTTTGTGTGTAATAATGTTCTATAGTTGCCCTTCCAGAGAATATCTAAATGCATGTGGCAGGATCACTACATAGCAACCACAGATACATTCAAACAGTGAAAGCAGGTCTTCAGCAAGCCAATCACACATTTAATAATGACTCCGGTATGTTATATGACAGTTTTAGCTATTCTCTGCCATGGTCTGGAGAATTCCGATAGGTGTCATTAACCATGGCTCAAGGCATATCCAGCATCACCAATAAGACACCACTGGGTAAAAGTCACCCTGCATAAACTTCTGATACAAGCTGCACATGTGCCAGATGTAGAAATTGTAGACACTGCTTTATGACCTGCAGACATATTGTATATTATATCCTATGCAATACAGACCACCAAACAGTTTATAGACTGGAAACCGTTAGAGCTGATATGTCTTCTCCCATATTCCCCTTTCACCGGAGTCTTTATTGCAAAATAGATACAGCACTGGCCTCTAGTACCTCAGTGAACTGGGTTAGAGGCTATATTAATCTGTTCTCAAAGCCACACATGCTTTGGCAACCATAGGGTAGGTACTACATGCATCCTACAGGTCTGCATATAAGGGTGACATATCAACTAGCTCCTGCATAGTGCCTCTCTTCACATTAGGCATCGGTGGATGACACACTGCCACTGAGGGCAACAAAGTGCCATACTGTGATTGGTAGCTGTGAGTAAAGCCTGTTGCATATACAGATTTAGCAATGAGGCAACTACCTCGTGCATGTTTTCCTGAGCCATCTCCCGTAAATCCAGGATTTTACTGAGTCATTAACTCTAAAGTTGGCATCTGTTGCCACGGTATACATGCATCTCTGATTTGCTCGCCATGTTGCTTTACCGTCATTTGCATTTGTGACTGTGAGCATTTTAATAATGTTGCTCATTACAATGTCATACTGCCATTAGCATACAATGCAGGCAGCAGAATTTCTTGCGTTTCTCTGTTCATGTTCAAGCATTCTGCAAGTCATTCCCACCCTGAGCATGCACACACACTGCACAAAAATCAGTTGCTGTGTTAGGAAAAATGTTTCTGAATCTCAGGGATTATGTTTAAAACCATAATAACTAGTGTCTACAACAAAGATCTGAAAACAGCATGCTATTTGATAAGAATATTCCCTTAAAACAACCTTTTTATGGTTATAAGGGCAACACTTAAAAAACTGTACATTTTTAAGTGTATGTACACAACACTTGTAGAGTTGTGTGCATTTTTTAAATATTAAGTGTGTGGTTGGGGACAGTATATGAGGTTTGAGTACATAACCTAGCATAAGGTGAACAGTAGCATCCTTAGTTCTTAACCATTTGGCAATCACCCAATCACCAACATAACCTTGGCAGAACAAAAATACTTAAATTGCCTTTATGAGATAAAGGTTTATATAGGACTCCTCTCTGAATCCTTCATGATGCAGTTTTTTTGTAACAGAAAAAGTCTCCTGGCAGAACCCACTGTCAGTGGGAACCATGAAGAAAAAGGTGAAATACACATACAAATGTATAAAATACAAAATATAATGTACAAATAGGCAGTGTCCAAGGTATAGCTTTGTTTGAGAAATATCCAGACCATAAGAAACCAGACTATATGACCAAAATACTAGTGGCACCAATAATGTAAAGAAAGAGGACTCATGTTTTACATCGGTCTTTCTTAAAAACAAAAATAAATGACTCTGAGGTAGATTTTTGCAATATCATTTATTAAACTCTATAGATTTTACACTGTCTGTGATAATATGTTTATATTTTACTCATTTTTATTTTTTTAAACCTGTGTTTATTAGTATCTCACAGTGCTATTAGAAGTGGGAGGAGCTAAGTGTTATTAGGGGTTTAATTATTATGCTAATTAGATATCCAGATTTTTTTGTTGTCTGCAACTAAGTCTTTGCCCCTATCATTGATCTATGCAGATCGAGTATGCAGATATGTAAATCAATGGAACAAACAGAAAATATGTAAAAAAACAAGTAAAAATGAAGAGCCAACTAAAAATATCACACCAAAATGCAAATTGCTCTGTAGGAACATAGCTTGTATTATTTTGGAAGTAATCCTTATTTTTTATTGACATATGATAATTAACTAGTCTGAAGCATGCAAAATGAGTCTTTAGTTGTTGAATGGATTGGACTGGGGACATCACTTCAACATGACTTCATTGCCCTAAATAGACAATTGCCTTTACAGTGCAATCTACAGGCAAATTCCTTGAAAGCAAAGACCTCAGGATTCTACCAATATGTTGAGAGGTAGACTAATGTAACTGATAAAACTTGCATAACCCAAAATTAGAATTTATACATCTCCTGGCAGCAGCAACCTGGGATTTTACCTCTAAATGAAAAGACTGTGAAATAAGGAACTTATACATCCACAAATTAGGAAATAACTTCTGTAAATATTTCCCTAGTCTTCAGACTTGGCTACTCTACCTAAATATTTGCAAAATGTCTAGGTTTAATGATATACATCCTATACAAGCCTTTACATCTGAGAAATCATATCATTCTAGTCTTTGTACACATCCACATTGCCCTGTTAAATATTTTTTTGACTTTGAGTTGAGGCAACAGGTAAATTAAGGCCTAAATCTCTAAAACATAGCTTACCATCAGCTCCACTAATGTCTTTATCAAGGTAAGCAGCTGTGTCTAAGACACAAATCACAGTTTTGCTACAAGAGAAGTGAATTAACACTGCTCTGAATCATCTAAGTTACTTTGCTATTATGTCAGTATTAGTCTGTAATAACAGTAATACAGTACTTAATGACACAGATAAATTTGCTCCATAACTAATGTTTGATACCTTTAAACACTGCCAAGTGCGATTATCAACTATCAGACTGACAGTGAAACTGCAAATATCAAAACTCACAGTTTTGTGCTTTGGTCCAACAGGACTTCATCATACAATGCATTAATGCAAAGTACTTCATCATTGGAAGAATACAATTTTATATATGTGGCTAAACTTAAGAGTTCCTTCTTTTTTTGGTATTCTTAATATCCATAGAGATGTATACAACCCTCCACTAGGATCCATTGTTTCAGCTTGTGTATCTAAAATGAATCCCATTGCTATATTTTTAGACAAAAAGCTGAAACCTTTTTTAGATCTCTGTCCCCACATTTTAAAAGATTTGTGGAACTTCCTGAGGAATATTACATGATAGTTGGTGTCAGGACCTTAACTTTATAACTATTGACTTTATTAACCTTTTTGCAAGTATTCCTCACGATATTGGACTTAAGTGGTTTAGGGAAACCCTTATGGTTTGTGATTTTGTGGACCAGGGTAAGACTAATTTAGTGGTTGATCTGATAGAAATAGTACTGAACAACAATTTTTTGTACTTTGAAGGAGAATATTTTAAACAACTGAAAGGTGTAGCTATAGGGGCAGCTTTTCCCCCCTGTTTTGCTAATATGATAATGTGAAAGTGGAAAACTTAAGTTGTTTTTGAGTGTAAATTTTGTAAATGTTGGAATAGTTATTTTAGGTTTTTGGATGACATCTGCATTTTTGGTTAGATACCAAGAAGAACTTTTAAGTTCTTTGAGTTTTATCAGCAATACTACAGAATTTCTGAAGTTTACTTATACTTTTTCTTCAGAAAAAATAATTACTTGGATGTCACCATTTCCAAATCCAACAATGGTTTCTTGTCCAAAATTTACAGGAAACCCACATTTTCTAACTCATATTTACATTACCATAGCTGTCACTCCAGTAAACTAAAGCACAATTTAGTTAGAGGCCAAATGATTAGAATATCTCAGATTTCCATTAATATAATTTTATGAGGGAGTTGGATATTCTGTGTTTGATATTTAAACAAAAGAAATACCATGAATGTTTAACAAAAACAGGGCAGAGGTAATTCTAGGAAGATCTACTAAATTCATCCCTATATTAGGTATGGGTCCACCGATTGATGCATCTAAAAATTATTTCCCAACCAAAGGTCCATTGAGAAATAGATACATCACTATGGTGTTGAAATACAACAATTTCTGTTTGATTATTTATTTTATTTTATATTTGTTGACCGGGCTAGTCTAGCTGGATACATGTCCATTTTCAGTAGAGGCCCGGGGAGAAAAGCTCCACAATAAAAATGGGTTAGTAAAATCAAGTGTTGTTATACATTCATATAAGAAATATTATACAAAAATAGGTGTTACAGAGAAAAAAACTGGTTCATAAGTATTACTAGCAAAAATACTTTACAATACTGAATAAGCAAGCAAGAATATATATGTATATATATATATATATATATATATATTTTTTTTTGTCCCCCCTGTTTTGCTAATATGATAATGTGAAAGTGGAAAACTTAAGTTGTTTTTGAGTGTTAAGAACATAATTCATAGGAATTGGAATATTTTAGGTTAGGAAGTGAGTTTGTTGGACAGAATTGATGAGCAACCTACGTTTTTGTTTAAGAGGGGTAAGGATAATTTTGAGCAGTCCACAGAAGGTTTTAGAAATACAGGAAATAATAAAAGATGTCACATAGAAATGTGAGTCTTGTAACTACTGTAGTTCTGTGTTGGATGGTGACACTTTTTCTATAATGTATAAAGGTAGTACATTATTAACCACTTCAGCAAATTGTTCAACTAAAGGCAAAATTGTTCAACTAAAAGGCATTGCGTACATCAATGTTTGCCAAGACTGTGGGAGTTTCTATGTAGGTAAAACTAAAGGCAAAATTGTTCAACTAAAGGCATTGTGTACATCAATGTTTGCCAAGACTGTGGGAGCTTCTATGGAGGTAAAACTGAACATTCATTAAAAAAGAGGATCTATGAACACTTGTATGACATATCTAGGAAAAATCAGAATAATGCATTGTATAAACATTTTAAAACTTGTTCTGGTACAACAAAAATTAAATTCAAATCTGTTGTGATCGCTAAAGTAATTGTTAACATTAAGGGTAGTGACTGGAAAGTTTTGCTGGAATACAGAAAATTAATTTGGCAAATATGTTTAAATGCTGCCACCAAACCTGGCTTAAATGAACATATTTCTTTAACTAGTGCTTAAGACTAAGATCTTTACAGTTGTGATTTTATGCATTAATATTTATATTTTTCTTCATATTTATCTTTAGAACTATTGTAGATGTATATTATGTATATTTTTATTCATTTTGCATGTTTAATTGATTTTGTATGTCTTTATTTTGCTTGTTGCACTGTTGGTTGAAGCAACTATTTAAACTGCAGTTTTGTTGTAATCAACTCATGCTCTGATGAATTATGTTGGATGAAAGCACTTAACAGGAGTTTTTTTTATTTTTTTTTTGTGTGTTTCATGTGTTTATTAAATACAGTATATTTGTAGCCTAGAAGTTGTGGGAATTTTGTCCATCTGCTATTTACCACCTCCTTAGTTTTGTGGTTATTTGTGACTTATTTCTTGGAAGTTCTGCCTTGGAGTTTTGTTTAAAGCTTTTGCTGAAAATTTGCAAGAAGATCCTGTGCCCTACATACTTCCTGTTGCAAAATATACTAACTTTGAGATCACTGCATCTCGGAGATGCTCCCAGATGCCATAATTATCTTAAAACAAATCATGCATTTATGATCACATATTACAGACCTAATCATAAATGAGTTACAGTAGACTTGGCCCTCGGACAAATTATATAATTTGTAGTAAAACTAACTGCTTCAGAATTCCACTTGTTTTATCCTTTTGCCCCTTGTACTGCTTGTTGATGTACCTTGCAAAGATCTAAAGATGGCTAGAGTGCTTGGCAAAAGTACTTCGGCATCAAGCTCCTAGCAGGGTAGCAATTTCTTTCCTCTTGTATCTACAGGACACAGTACGTTAATCCATTGAACATCTCTCCTCAGCCTCAAAGTTGGAGCAGTTCAGCCAGAGTGTTAATAACATAAAAGGAAAGCAACTCTTCCACACTGAAACACATACTTGATCCCTTAATCAATAACTTAATTACTAGGTTTAAGTAGTACAACAGGATACCACTTTAAGAAGTTTAGTTTCTTCTATTTATCTGACAGCGACTCAGTTCTGCTTCCAAAATTCATCAAGGCCTCACCTAAACATACAACTAATTTATACATCCACTGTAGAACTTTTAAATTATTCTCAGTAAAACTGTCTAGAATTATTACAGTACTTTCTACATCTAACCCTACCAAGTGATTTAAGTGTTATAACCTTAGTAAAACATAAGCCATTTTCCAAAATATAGATATATACTGTTTCCTTTTCAACATTTGTCTATTGACCCATCAGCTAAAATAGAGTTATTGTGATTTAACCCAAAAAGAAAGAAAATCATTAAGTATATAACTATAAATAAAGTTTTTGAAGATTCTTACATGTTTATAAATAAAGTAGGTTTCAGCTATTGCCGCCTCTATGATCTTAATACATTTATTATTAAATTTAGTCCTCCAAACACAGGTCAAACATGAGATTACCCATCATAGCCACAGTCTGTAATAAAAAAAAATTATCTACTATACTGTCCATTGAAAACAAAATCTGATCATTCATTTCCAACCCCCCCCCCCACCAAGCATCACTACAATCACCCTGTCCAAAGCCAGGTGGCTCCCAGTCACCTATGAAGATCGAGATATTCCTAGGGTCTCTTCTTTTCAAAGTACTTCAAGTGATTTCCTTCCTCTTGCTGCAAAACTCCATAACAGAAAACACACTCTACAACCTTGCAACTTCTTCAAATTCACTGCCTCATTACAGACCCCCCAAAATCATTTGCAGTGTACCAACCACTCCATTTTTGCACCCAAACTCTGACAATCCCACCCCCAACCTAAAATAAATCTCCACTTTCCTCTGTTTGGGAGTGCAAATGAAAATAAAACTCCATCGAAAACCAGACTGCAAGTGCTTTTCAACTGGACATATCACCTAACTTCTCCCTCATCTACATCACTTCTGCTGTTACTCTCTGGTCTCACCTGCTGCTCCCATTTTTACTATTAAAATTAATTATTTTTCTCCTCTGTTAATATTTGCCCATTGTTTCAACTGTCTCTCTGTACCTTCTGTGTTTATGAATACGTTCAGTTTTATTTTTATTATTACTTTTTTGGTGAATTTCTTCTTTATGCTGTGCCTAAAAATGGCTACTGTGATCAGTGTACTACCCTGGAAAACACATTTAAATAAGTAAATAAATAAAATCTCACATCTGAGGTAAGAGAATTGGCATTCTTTGTGTAATATGAAAAGTCATTCAAAAAGAACTTAATGTATTCAAATTATTGTTTGAATTACATTTGTTTTAGTATTTAAACAAGTTTAGTTAGTGGTCACTTTTTTCTGAGGGTTATGTTAGACCATATGTATTGTTTTAGAAGCGCTATGCATTTCTATTATCTTGTGAATTAAGTTGGAGACAGTAGATTAATCGTTTTCCACAAACATTCATTGAATACTAGGCAATAGAGCAACAGATTTATTCCAGTAATCAGGGAACGTCAAGAGATGGGTATGAGATTCAAGCTGTTGCATCCACCTGTCTTCAAAACATTTTTCTTGGAAGTTTATAGTCATTTTTTATGCAGAACAGGCTAAGGAAGAAATACAAAAGTTTGTCCAACAAAAAGTAAGCCATCAAGCAGATGGGGACTTGGCTTCTCATTCTTCTGTTAGTAAAGCACACAGACAGACATTACCAGTAAAACCTGTTCCACTGTTCCAGAAGAAAATATTTGACAGACAGAGAAAAGCACAGGAGTTGACTATAAGAATCCAGAGTACCTTGGAAAATAACCGTAATCTGGAGTTGGGAGATGGAGATGAACAGGAAGAGGGAAACTAGTGAATAAATGTGAGACTGCAGATCAATCACATTAGTGAAATGAAAGGATTAGACTTTTGTTGACTTTGTTAAACTTATGTGGAATCGAAAGGCATTTGCCTCACTTCATGTTATCAATGTTTGGAAGAATGAGTGGAGGAGAAAAAAAAAAGGTAACTAAAACAATTTCTGTTTTTAAACGTATTTCTGTTAAATTTTTCATGATATAAATTGCATATTTTTATAGTAAAGCATTTTTAATAGTTTTTCTATGTGATAAGGATACTAAACAAATGCCCTTTTTCTCTTGTTTCTTCTTTTTAGTCTTAAAAAATGTCAGCATTAGAATGTGAAAAGAAAAAAAAGCATGTTTAAGTTAATAGGCTGTAATGGGTGGGGGACAGGGTGCAAAAGTACACAGATCATAATATATGTAGAGCTGATATGTTTTCTCTTATTTTTGCATAGGTAAATGTCTGGATTAAGACCTTTGATTTAATCTAATAAGTTTTAAATGGAACCAAGTAAATAAGAGAACACTGGATGTAAAGTTTTCCTTTAGCAATAAATGTTTTTAACTTGTCTTTAGAAGCCTGTAGCTGATGACTACATTCTTTTTCACCTACGTTTCTATGGAAACAAGCTAATAGGGCAAAAAAGAACACTGGTTTCTTCAAGGCTAAAAGTTAATGTTTTCTGAAAGCATGCAAGTTGTTTTTCCACATCTAGGTGGGAATAAAGATAAAAAGAACAGACAGCAATTAGTGTAATTAGAAGCACAGGCAATAACATAACCTCAATTTTCAGGTTAATTAATGCATGTGTTTGTAGCTGTCTATTTGGGACAACTGTTCCTGTTAGGAGGGTTAAACTTCATTATTTGAAGATGTACATAGTTTTGTGTGTTTGTATTAAGTTAGTTTTGTGTGTTTGTATTAAGTTAACAGATTATGGGTGTGTTTATTTTTTTGTTTGCGGGTTTTCATTAAAACAAAATATCTTCTAAAAATGTGAAATAGGTTCCAATGTTGATAAGAAAAACTGTATGAAGGATTAACCTGACAAACATTAGTGGGTGCATGTACTACAAAAGCTGGAAATAGACATTTAAAAAAGCAGTCATGTATTAATATGTGGCAGTAACTGCTTCTTATCATAATGGCAATATTTTCCATATTATGTTAGAATGTGAATTATCTCATAGATATAGACAAAAAAGGAGAGCATATTTAATTATGTTAAGAAATGCAGAGTGCAAATAGTAATACTACAGTAGACATATTTGGAAAGAACCAAATAGATGAATTTAATGAATAAAGAATTTCAGCAGAATACCAGGGATAAAGGAAAATAGGAGTAGTTATATTAATTGCAAGAGGATCTCCAATAGTGATAGAAGAGAAAAAAATATATAATAATGGCAGACTTGTGGCAGTAAGGGGCTACTGGCAAGGGACGAGGATTATCCTGGCATGCATTTATATTTCACCAAAAACTGCTATTATGGAGCTTAAAATTTTTGTGTGTGTGAAAGAATAAGCTTTCAGCAGAGAATATTACATAAAAGTGGGGGTGGACTTTGATTTGTAATGATAATGATTTATCTGGGGGTCTAGAAGGTAAAATACAACAAAAGAGGGTAGATTTCTGAAGAAATTTATGAAAATATTTGGTATAGAAGATATGAATTCGGTAGTAGGAACTCAAAAGAATTTACCTATAAAAGAACAACCATCTTTAAAAGTATGCTTTTTCTTCTTACTTTGCATGCATTTCACTCCGCACCATAATGTTAATTCTTGCATCTCTTTGTAGCCATTTATGAAGGCATTTCTAGGAATCAGGAAACACGTGATTTTGAAAGGTGGTTGCTCACCATCATCACTGAACTAAGAAGATCAGGCCAAGACACAGAGTCTATGATTACCTACAAGTTTACACAGATTTTGTCGGAAAACAGCAAATATGATGCCCAGCTTAGATTAGGACAGTATAAAGTAGTACCTCTTGCTCTTGGAATATTGGTGGCAGATTCTCCTCCTGTGTGAGATACAAAAATTTTGAATATACTTTCAGTAAGTTATTATTTGATATTAAAGACTAAGTAGCCTGTTGGTGAACTAAGATGGCAGCAGTGCTATGAACATGGTTATGCTACCTCCTCTTCTGCAGACTCTCTTTTTTTCAAAACAGCAGCTTTTAAGATAAAAAATTATGCTCCGCTACTGTACTAATGTACACACCTTATTGGATAATTTGCTAACTCTTGAACTGACTTCTACATTTTTAAAACTGTTACTTTTGTACTTACTGGACAAGCGCAATCCTGCTGTGCTTTAATCTGGCCTGTACTGTCATTTGCTGTTTTTCTCCCAAAGTTTAAAACTCCACTGAGCAGATTTGACCTAAACTTTACACAATCTCAGTTATGGCAAATGCTAACTTCATGGAAACACAATTGTCAGCGAATCAAACTCCTGAAAAAGATCATCTCCAAATGTCCTAGATCAAATAAAGAAGACAAAAGAAATACTGCAATTAAAACTAAACTTGACCTAACATTTGCTCTTGACGATGTACAAACTGCACTAACACCTCTTCAACAACTTATCCAGCACTTATCTGAACAGATATCAGATGTAAATTCAGCTTTAAATAACATATCTAGGAGATTGGAGGAATCTGAATATAGTATATCTACATCTGAAGATAGAATAACTTCAATCATATGGCTCAAACAAATAATATAAAAATCATGAGCAACAAGTTGCTAGACCTTGAGGCAGAAGTAGAAGGAATAATTTAAATTATTAGAGGCCTTCCAGAAAGGTATGATCAAACTTTACTAATATCCACTCTTGGATAATAGCTCTTCAGCTGACCAAATAATCACTGAAAGAGTTCATAGATCCTTCAAATCTTCATCTGATCAGCCCAGACAGATTTATGCTACAATCTTATATTACCAAGATGTGCCAATGATACTATCAACAGTAATTACCAGGGGAATTCCTAAAAACTGCTGCCGATGCAGTGGCCTACCTTATAGCTATGCTAGTTAACAGATCCTTCTCAGAAGCCACTGTCCCAGAAATCTGGAAAATATCTCATATAATCTCACTGCATAAAGGAGGCAACTCCACAGAGCTTACAAACTACTGACCAACAGCAATTCTATCCCCCCTAGCAAAAATCCTTGAAAAGTGCATACACTTCCAAATGATTCACTATTTGCACACACACACACACACACACACACACACACACACACACACACACGCTCTTGTCCAACACCCAGTATGGCTTTCGGCCCTTCCATAGTACCACCACTGCCTTACTGTCCTTCTCCAATACAGTAAACTATCATAGAAATGACAGAAAATGTGTTTCTCAACCTCTCAAAAGCCTTTGGGTATGGTTAGACATGAAATCCTTGTCAAAGAACTATGCAAATTAGGAGTCTCTTCTACCATAACCTGGTTCCAAAGCTATTTAGCTGGCACTCAGCAAGCAGTGTTGTGGAAACAAGAACTCTCCCCTCTTCTTCCAGTTACTCCTGGTGTTCCCCAGAGTTCTATTTTAGGCCCTCTGTTTTTCACCCTCTACACCAGTAAGCTTCATTTCTCTACTCCCAAAGCATCTGTCATCCAATATGCTGATGATTCCACATTAATTTGTGCAGCTTCCTCACTACAGGAACCTTTCCTCTTTATAGAAACATGGCTATCCAATATCAAACTCATTCTAAAGCCTGCTAAAACCAAACTACTACTCTTTAAACCCACTTGGTCCACCCCATCAATTTCTACCTTTAATATGTCCAGTAACAAAATTATTCTCTCTCCCACAGAGCACACCAAAAACCTGGTCATAGAGATTGATAATCTAAGATTTGATATTCACATTTCCCAGACCATCAAGAAAGTTAACAAAAATCTGGGTACCCTCTATAGAAATAGACAATTCCTTACACAACAACAAAAGCTACCATAGCTCACACTCACCTAATTTCTACCCTCCTGTATGCCTCGCCTATTCTCACCAACCTTAGAAAAGCAGACTTAGCTAAATTCGCCTCCTGCTATAACAAAATCACTAGATTTGCCTCCGACTCCCCTTTTAGATCTCACCACTGCTCATCCTTGAAGGAGCTCAACTGGTTGGAACTTCAACTCCTGCATTACAACCAACTCTCTTTGGCCCATAAAATTCTGTGTCAACCAGAAAAAAAACCTGCATTGCAAAACCTACTTCACCTCCACACTAATAATAGAAGTCTTCACTCAAGTAACAAATCTGTTCTGACAGTTACTAAATCTAATACAGCAGGTGATGCCCTCTTTTCTAATTATGTATCCAAAATATGGAACGCTTTACCCTGTAACATTACTATCACTTCCTTCACACAGCTTAAAAAAGCATTAAAACTGCATCTCACTAATAACTGGCTGTGCTCTTGCACTATACCAGGCTAGACCCTCCACTATCTATGCTAGACCCTCCTCCTCCTCAACTATTTCACACCCCAGGATGAATGGATAGGACTAGGTTCCATGACTGTATTATGCATACAATATAATAAAAATAGATTGTTGTTATAGATTAGACCCTTACAATCTTTAGGAAGGGTTGGTTTACAAGTTTCTCCAGCAATGATTGTAATGTTCTTTATATATTTCCTTAGACTAGTGAATCTATTATAGTACAATTTCACTGTTTTACTAATTGTGTATAATACGTATGTAAAAACTATTAATTAAAAACAAAACAGTGTAAGAAACTTCTCTGTGTAGAAGATTTTCAGTCCATATATTTCTAGTTGATCACTGTCAGACAATAGTAGTAGAAGTAGCGAACGTAAACTCGTTAAGTCAAAAAGTAATAATAGAAAATATATAATTCTACAGCATTACTAAGTATTCGAAAGTAATCCAAGCAAGGCAGGCAGTCTCTTTCCAGTCGAAAATTCTTTATTAAGTACACAGACTCCAGTCTGATCTGATTCATATATACAATGATTAACTAGAAATATATGGACTGAAAATCTTCCACACAGAGAAGTTTCTTACACGGTTTTGTTTTTAGACCCACTACACTTTAGTGGGTTGTTTTGAGACTTCAGGGATACCACGGAGATTACTTGTTTTTTTTAAAAAACTATTAATTAAGACTCTCTGTATTTTGTATGTAATCTTTCTTTGTAAACTTTATATTCTTTGTTGCTACATGTTACTGATGGTTTACCTTCATTTTGTGGTTTGTCCGACATCCTTTCATTGAAAGGACAAATGTGAAAAACTCAACGGCGACTCACATATGTTCGAATGACTACAATGCGAATGCATTTAGCCATTCAAACATATGAGACAAATGTCAAAAATGGTTTTCAGCGAAACCATTTTGACATTTGTCCTCAGAAGTGTTCCATAATTCGCTCTAATGAGTCACACAAAAGCATGATTGCACATACTATTTGCAACAAAATGAAGGCAAACTATTATTAATATGTGTGGATCTTTTATCCCCAGGCCTCCACGGAAAATGGACCTGTGCCCAGTGGACTATCCCAGTTAACAAATGTAAAATAAATAAATAACAGTAAGGAAAAATGTGATTTTATCTAGTAGGATAATACACTTAAAAGTATTCAGGACTTACCCTTTGCAACCAAGCAGGCTAGACAGAAATTAGCCCCATTATGTGCATACTTAAATAAAGGCTGAATGATCTGCTCAATTCCTTACTTTTGTTTGTTAGAATTATTGTAAAACTTTCTGTGATGAGCAAAACATATGAGCTTGCTATGCAACATGCTGGTGTGAATGCTTGCCTCTTGTTTTGTGTGGAGGAGAATTTCTACCTGTCACCATGATGGATTCTATTGTTGTGGCTTTACCACAGTGTCTGTAAATATGTCCAACTGAGACTTGCTAAGCCGGACTGTTCTTTCCAGAGCTTGTTAGATTCACTCAACCCATATTGTTGGATACTCCACTCAACCACAACAACTTCCTTTCATAACATGGTTCAAAGGAGTTGTTCTATCTGGGAGCTTTCAAAGCAGACCACTCATTTAATTATCAGTCTTGGAAATGGCAAACTTATCTATTTAATTTTACATCCATTACTTATTCTAATACCCAATTCATTGAATTTGATTTGCAGTATATGCAATAGTGTTTGTGTTTATTTTACAGCACTAGTGTTACACAACTATTTATACTTTAAGTTTAACATTCAATTCTGAGACATTTTTGCAGAATCAAATCAAGCAAAGGAGCTTTTATTAATTACTTTTATAAACTACATTTTATTAAATGTTATAAATTTAACTATACCTAACAAGCATCATATTAATTATAAACAATTAAAATATAAAGTAACATTTACTACAATAATTTAAAATCTATAAATGTGTGATACATTGTTACACATTTTTCTAATCAACCCAATTTATGAGTTTTTTAGACAGCAAAATATCTGTTAGCCATCTTTGTGCCAACCACGTTTTATTATCCTAAAGATATTCATTAGCTTCCTTTTTCTATGAATACTTACTTTCCAGCTGTCCAATATGTGCCTACCATATAATGTTTTCATTAATATCTTTGGGTATTTATGCTGAACTAGATGTTTAAGATAATGCTCTCTAGCTAATCTTTGTTAAATTGAGAGCATAGATAGCATGATTAGGTGTTATAGAGACTGCCTTAGTAGTATTTTGTAGTTACCATAGAGTAGCTATGTTTTATTTGGATGTGTTATACTTCTGCATTATGGGCTATTACTTTTCTCCTTTTTTTCTTCTTCTTTGTTATTAAACCTAGTTCTTGCATCCCCTATTTTTCTTGGATCTATAACTCTTCCTATAGGGGAGGATTTAGGCATAGTCCAAAAGTTTTGTCAGGAAGAGTAGTTTATGCGCCTAGCCTTACACAAATGATTATTTTCATTACATTTTAGTATTTAACTAAGCCAATATTAATTTACTTAGCTGTTTACATACGGTATAGAGTACTGAATAATAGAACATTAATGTAATTCAACAAAACAAAGCAAAATTAATTTTCCACCTCTCCTATAAGTCTAAACCAGAAATTAGCATTATGCAGGAATCCCATATGGCTACACATCATCAAATCAATAAGAAATGGATCAAACATATTGTAGCGTCTGATGGTAATCATAAAATTAAAGGAGTAGCCACAATAACAAAAAATACATTTCAAGGTAGAATGATAGCTAATGATCAGGATTCTAATGGAAGATGGTGTTACTTTATTTGTAATAATTATAATTATAATTACTCAGCACTCTCTTTAAATATATATATATATATATATATATATATATATATATATATATATATATATATATATTTATATTCCTTGCAACAATCAGCATAAATTTGTAATGGAATTACATAATCTTTTAAGTCAATTTAAGAATTATCATCACTGGTGGGGATTGGAATTTAGTTATTAATTTCCAGACACATCAAACTTCCAATTCTAGATCGTATAACCTTAATGAATCTCTAGCTGCTCTCAATCTTATTTCTGGTTTTGATTTGTTTGATCCTCAATCTTTTTATCAGGATACCAATCTGGATTTTAAATATACATATTTTCCAGATGTCATAACTAACACTCTAGAATTGATTTTTTCTCAAGTTCAAATCACTTTATAAATAAAGAAATTTAAGACAGAACCAAGATATTTCTCAGATCATTACAAAATACTACATTTAATATCTCTATTCCCAAACCACATAATTATAATACCTATAACCGGACATAACACAATTATTTAATATTCATATACAACTATATGGAAAAAATGAGATTAGAGCTATTAAAGATGATCTTTGCAACTATCTTAAATTAATTTTTGTAAACTCAATGCAAATCAAACTGATTTTTTAATATACTTTTTACCCTTAATGAAATTAAAGACACTATCAAAAACCTCAAGCAAGGTAAAGCTCCTGGCCCCAGCAAATTTCATGTTAAATTCTATAAAAAATCTATACTTCAGATTTCTTCCATACTGCTAAGGTGGCTTAGAACAAAACATGTTGGAGAGGCAGTATCTCATAGATTACTATTTCTCTGGAACAGACGCCACATGCATGTGAAGCAGAGCTCTTCCCCAAGCCTATTCAAATAGAGAGAGTTATAAACTTTCATATTTATAACATATTTATAACATGTCTAGGCATTTCAATGCTGCATTATATTTCATGTACCACATTTTAATGATGGTATATGTGCATTAGTCTACATATCATATATGTATTTATATTTGTATGAATCTATGTATTTACAGTACATTGTAATGTCAAATTTCACCTATGTACATGTTATTTTCTGTTCCTTCATTTGTGGAGCTTTTCTCACTGGACCTTTGTTGAAAATGTATAAAATTATACAGTCAGACTTTCCTGGTAAATTAATAAATGTGATTTGGACCTATGGATAGGAAATCACAAATTTTCCCCCGGCTTGTCTGCTGTGTTCCTTACGGGGAGGGGAAGACTGTAGATGCCCTAAGCCACAGACATATACCAAAGCCATTCTAGCCCTTCGGCATTAATAACTAGGCTTAAAAGGTTCTAGTTCCATCTAAAGATATTCATTAGCCATCTAGTTAATCTCCTATAATGCTGTGATCTTATGACGGTGTGCAACAAGCGTCAGCTTCACATTTAGCAGAAAATGACAGATGAAATGAAATGGGAATTTTATTGTGAAAAACAGACTCACTCAGAAAACAATTGCCCTTGTTCCAAAATATTATGAGGAACATACGCTTTAATGCTTATTAATTATTAATGTATTTGCATATGCCTCATATCATTTCAGGAGAGTCCCTGTTTGAAAATCTTCAACTTTCAATAGTTGAGTAGAAAAGATTTTTTAATGGCAACAGTGGTTTATTTGCCACTGCAGTTTAGTTGTGCAAAATGAGGACCGGAGTTCCGCTGTGGCGACCCCTAACTGGGAAAAGCCGAAAGACAGTTTTAATTAAATGTATATTGATAAGGGATTTGTTTAATTGCTAGTCTCATATTGAAGTGTTCTAAAAGTGAAGAACTTTGAACAAACTTCTTAGACCTATTCACAATGGGAAAAACATTCGCAGCATGGCATTTCTAACCACCTGTAAGGAGTTCTGAGAAGGGCGTACATCTCCCACTGCAGAATAAAAATGGAATGCAATATGTTCTGATGAAATGATTTAGAATACTAAAATATTTAGACCACCACGAGTTTTCGTGGCATGTTAATAAGATATTGCACTTGAATAATGGGTTATTAAACAATATTAAGACTGGCTTCAAACTCATAACCAGAGAAAGCAATAGCCAAAATATTTCCATTGTATAAAATAACATGAGTAGCTAAAGAATGTTACATCAGCAGTATAGAATAGGCAGGGGACTGTGTTGAGGAGATTTAAAAATTTATTTGTGAAATAAATCTTCACAAACATAACCGGATAGGCTCCGTTTAGAAACATTAATCTGTGAGTTATGCTTTAGTTGGAGAGGTTTCCTTTACATATAAAAATGTAAGGCTGTATCCAAACTTACATTCCCTTGGGGATCCCATATATTAGACTATAAACAATGAAGAGAAATTTGCACAAATCACCTAATAGCAGAAGGTACACACATTGACTTATAATCTTGGATTAGTTCTGTCCTGTCACAATATTTTGTTGAATTGCTATACCAGAAGACTAAATTCTGTACTGACCGCCAGTCGTTACAGAATTTTCAAATGTTACAAGAGGACTGAAGACTGGAATATCATCTGGCTGATAGTTTTTATATACTTTTTTTCTGGTGGCCTAAATGCTTTTTTGTAGTAAGAATACTCTGTTTATCACATACAGCATTACAAATAAACATGCAAGAAAGCAGTGAGTAGCATATCACCATTATGCAGAGCAAATTAACACATGCAGTAACAATAAAAAAACATAACCCTTTTCATACCAATAACACAGTGGAATTAAACTCTTGCAATTTTGCCATGTCATGGGAAAAAAAAAAAACATTGTTTATCAGCTGCTTAAATGCCTGTCTAGAATATGATCACATTTGATTTAAGAGAGGACCATATATCTGTATTAACCCACTTTGAGAGTTTGAAAAATATTCTCCACATGACAGTAATACAATACATCAAGCAGTTACTCTTCCTGAAAATCAGGGGTTCGGCTTCAAATCACACCAACCAAACAACAAAAGTTTGGTGCTTGCGGAGTACTCTTCTAGAAGATATTAGATACTCTTTGTAATGTACAATTTATCAGTTAAGCCTTTGCTTCATGGCCCAAATGGTGGATAATAGGGTCTCTGGACTACCCTACCTACGCTATTAAGAAATAAGTAAATAACACAGGTACCGTCTCTTTTATTAATCATGTAGTAACTTAGGAATTTGCCATATTTCTGCAAATAATCCTTGGCTGGGGAAGGATGATACCAACATTTGAGAGCTGTGTCACCATTCAGTGTTTGCAGCATAAATAATGAAATTTACTACTCATTCCTGGTTTTAAGATTAGCTAATCCACTGTGTTGGATTTGAAGTATCAGTTTATATTGTTAACATGGCAGTTTAAGAAAGATATATATACAGTATATGCAAGGTAAAAGCTATTGGATCAGTCCTCAGCTGATTGGTGTGACAAAGGAGAAAGATAAATACATCAACTCTTTTTCAGAATTTTGAATTGTCTCTCAAATTTTTTTTTTAAATACATTTGACTGAATTCCATAGTATTTATACATCACATCTTAAATAACTACGTACATTATTTACATTAGCCTGACACTATAACGGATCTTAATGTATACACTTACTTTATAAGCATGTCCAATCCATTATCAGAGTATCTGATCAATTATTGTATAGTGTCAATCAACGATAAGACTTTTCCCATAGGTTGTTGATAAATGGCTAATGCTCTGTGCAAGCATTTCCAATTAAAAACTTTCCAGTATTATGTAAAGGATGTATATTTTATCAATAACTGAAGATATTAACTGTATTGAGTGTACTTTTGTTATACATTTCCAATATGCGGTTTTGTGTGTTGTTTTATAGTTTATCAATATTTTGTAAAATTTTGAAATACTGTTCCCCATGTCAAAGTCATTATATATGATTTCATATATGTATTTCGTAAATTTAGGTATTTCTTTAAATGAAGAATCGTTAATTATTCTACTTAAATTTTGCAAATATGACAGAATACTCTGTAAAGTTAGCCAGTCCTGTTGTGTAATTTTGTATGTTGTTTTTACTACTTGCATATCTAAAGTTTTTTTTGATACATTGTAGCCAACAAACAAATCCTTTCTGTTCCCAGGAATTAACAATTTCTCTATATATTTTATGTTGAAAGTTCTTTGTAAACTTAAATAAATAAATGCGGTTAAAAGATCAAACCACATTTTTAAATCTATATTTGCATTAATAATTTTCCTAAATGAGTCAATGTAATAATTAATCATACAAGTTTTAGTGGGTTAAGTTAAGTTATATTGCATACTGTGGTGGTGCAGTAGGTGGTGCAGTGGCAGTGTTGTTGCCTCACAGCAAGAGGTTCTCCCATTTGATTCGCGGCTGGAGTGCGGGGACTGCCGTCTGTGTGGAGTCTGCATGTCCTCCCCCGCGGTTGGGTGGGCGTTCGAAAGACATGCATAAATAGGCATGCCTTCGTTGAAGGTTGAACGTCGAGCTGGCACCTCAGCATTCATCAAACTCTACTGCCAATCATTAGCGGACCGGAGTTAAGCTGTGGCGACCCCTAACCGGGAAAAGCCGAAAGACAACAACAAGTTATGTTATATTGCATACTAATACATATGTACCATGGCAAATTGTTTTTATCAGTTATTTATACATTAACTCTTGATACACATGTGAAATGATGCAACTGTATGGAGCATCATATAGCAAGCCTGAGGAAGTCAGAACCCCCATCTGTTTTTACCATTGAATTTGACAGGTTGCAGTTGATCCCTTAACTGAAAATATCTCCAGGAATCTATTTAAGGATGGCTACATTTCATTCTGATATTGCTAAAGGAGTTTAGCTACATTTCATTCTGATATTGCTAAAGGAGTTTAGCTCCAATTAGTCTGTCATTATGTCTGTCCAGTATGCAGTTTGTCTACCAAAGATTTCCAAATTAATAACTTCTCTTTATTTCATAGGTTTCATTAACCATTGATATTTACCCAATCAGATTAGTTGCACTTTATTTTATAAGTAATGACCTTAATAAAGAATAAATGATTCAGCTAGCAGAATTTACAACAAATATCAATATCACCATGAAAAAAATATACACATTGTCTATTTTGTAGTCCTAATTAAATTAGGAGTGAGACAGTGATGCCCAATGTACTTGAAAAAGAAATGAGCCTATAGACCTTACTGATAGTTATCTGAAATGTATTGGCATTATGGCTACAATTTAAAGCTACTTCAGACAGGCCATATTATATTTTAGGAATAATCATACTAAGACAGGATTTCCAAGATGCCTGTACACTGATTAACAGCTTAACTTCAGCTCTCTCAGTGTGAAAAAAGAAACTGAAAGACAAGGGCCAAGAACTGTCACATTTAGTAAATCAAGTTCCTGGTTAGTAAACATACTGCCTGGATGCCAGCAAAGAAGAAATTAAGAGAGACTGAAAAAAGATAGAATAGAAAAGGTGAAGAGAAAACACTGACTGGGAAGAATACTACAACTGTTTAGTAGAAAGCAGTTCAAGCTCCACCTTTGGTGCAGGAAATGGCTTCTAATAATCTAGAAGAAAAATAAGTCAGATATGCTCAGAGCCAATTAAAATAAAACACTGAAGGACTATATCAACTCAAATAAAATCTGGAAAAATAGAACAAGCTTTAAACAAATATTTGGATGAGCTGATAAAACTGCAAAAATCAGAGGTCAAAATGAAGAAAAATCTGGCTGAGTATGAAACTATTCAAGAAGAGATGTTTCAAAAATGGTAGAATTAGAAGAGAGAGTACATAGGGAAAATATGAGATTTTCTGCTGTACCAAAGAAAGTAGAAAGAACAGACTGTATTAATTTTAGTAAGGCACAAATAAGCAACATAACTAGTATTCCACAGCTGTTAATTGAAAGGGCTCACCATGTGTTTGTTCCAAATCTGGCCATAAGAAGTCAGCCAAGACCTGTATTTGTAAAAATGCAAACCTACTAACGTAAAGAGTTGTTTCAGGCAAGCTGGGAAATTACTAAAAGTTGGAGACAATAGATTAATCATTTTCCACAAACATTCATTGAACACCAGGCAGCAGAGCAACAAATTTATTCCAGTAATCAGGGAATGTCTAGGGGCAGGTATGAGATTCAAGTTGCTATAACCAAGTGTCTTCAGAATATTTTTCTTGGAGGTTTATAGACATTTTTTGATGCAGATGAGGCTAAGAAGGAAATGCAAAAGTTTGTCGTACAAAGTGAGCCATCAAGAAGAAGGGGACTTGGCTTCTCTTTCTTCTGGTAGTAAAGCACACAGACAGACATTGCCAGTGAAACCTTTTCTACTGTTCCAGAAGAAAATATCTGACAGAGAAAAGCATAGGAGTTGACTAGAAGAATCCAGAGTACCTTGGAAATGAACCATAATCTGGAGTTGGGAGATGCAGATGAACAGGAAGACAAACTAGCAAATAAACGCAAGACTGCAGATCAATCGCATTTGTGGATTGGAAAGATAGATTTTTGTTGACTTTGCTTCAATTCATGTTATTAATGTTTGGAAGAATAAGGAGAGGAGAAAAAAGTAACTAAGTAAAACAATTTCTATTTAAGTATTTCTGTGAAATGTTTCATGATATAAATTCCATATTTTTATAGTAAAGCATTTTAATTGTTTTGCTATGTGAAAGAATCTAAAATGCCTTTTTTCTCTTACATTTCTCAAGACTTAAAAGGAAGAAACAAAGCATTAGAATGCAAAAAGAAAAAGGCATGTTTAAGTTAATAGGCTGTAATTAGTGGGGGATGGGGTGCAAAAGTACATAGATCATAATATATGTAGAACTAATATGTTTTATCATATTTTTGCATAGGTGAATGTCTGCATTAAGATCCTTGTGGTTTAATCTAATATGTTTTAAGTGGAAACAACTAAATACAAGAACACAATGTAAATTTTTCCTTTAGCAATAAATTTTTCAAATTGTCTTTAGAAGCCTGCAGCTGAAAACTGCATTGTTTTTCTTCTATCTTTCCATGGAAACCAGCACTGGTTTCAAGGCTAAAGTTAATGTTTTCTGAAAGCATGCAAGTTGTTTTTCACATCTAGGAGGGAATAAAGAACAGACACCAATTAGTGTAATTAGAAGCACAGGCAATAACATAACCTCAGGTTTTAGGTTAATTAATGCCTATGTTTGTAGCTATTTAGGGCAACTGTTCCTATTAGGAGGTTTAAACTTCATTATTTGAAGATATACATCATTTTGTGTAGGTGTATTAAGTTAACAGATTATGGGGGTGTTCGTGTGTTTAGTTTTTGTTTGAGGGTTTTCATTAAAACAAAATGGTTTCTAAAATGTGACATAGGTTCCAATATTGATAAGAAAAAACTTATACAGGATTATCCTAGCAAACATTAGTGGGTGCATGCATCACAAAAGCTGGAAATAGACATTTAAAAAATCAATCATGTATTAATATGTGGTAATAACTGCTTCTCATCATAAAAGTGACATTTTCCATATCTTGGAATATGGATGCACGTACAAATAGTAATACTACAGTAGACATATTTGGAAAGAACTGAGCATGTGAATTTGATGAAGAAAGAATTTCAGGATGAATTTCAGCAGGACAAAGGAAAAAAGGAGTACTTAATTGCTAGAGGAGTTCCAATAGTGATAGAGAGGGAAAAAAAAAAGATAATGTCAGATTTGTGATAGTAAGAGGCTATTGGCAACAACAATGTATCTGGAGGTCCAGAAGGGAAAATACAACAAAAGAGGGTAGATTTTTGAAGAAATGTATGAAAATACTTGGTATAGAAGATATTAATTCAGTAGTAGGAACTCTTGAGAATTTACATATTTCCAAGGTACAATAACTACGCTAACTAGACAAACTATTTTTCACAGGAAGATGTGCATTTAATTGAGAACTTTGACACACATCCAATAACTATATCAGATGATGTGCCAATAATTACTAAGATAAAAATGCAGGATAATGAAGTAAAAATGAGACACTGGCACTTCCCCACCTACCTTTTAAAAAGAGTGGAATTTAAGGAATGGGTATTGGAAATTATGTACAAGTTATTAGGGAAGATAGAAAGTACTCCAGAATTTATTGCCAGTGAGTAGGATAAAATGAAAATGAAGTTTAAAAACAGGGTAAAAGAAATATGGTTAAGAAGCAACAAGAATTATTTAGAGAGGCTGACAAAAGTTATATTACAGAACAAGAGGAGGAGTGACTGCTAAAGAGAAAATAAGGGAGTACCCAGATAATATGCATGATTTTAGAAAGATTGCTGTTAAGCAACTGTTTTTGATAATGCCAGACCACAAAAACTTTTGGCACAGCAGTTTAGGCAACAAAGTAGAAAGGGTTAAACGTAGGCAGCATATAACAAGAAAAATAACCAGAGATCCTGTAGAGGTATTAGAGAGATTTCGAAAATTTTATGAAAATTTGTATAAAGCAAAGAAGTAGGCAAATCAAATGAAAATAATTAAGGAAGACAAATACGCCAAGGTTAGAGGTAGATGAGGCTCAACAATTAACAGTTAAGGTAGGAGATGAGATGTATACCCAATCTGCAGGAAAGTCTCCAGGAATAGATGGTATAGAAAACCAGTAAGGCAGCCATGATAGAAACACTAAGATAAAATAACAAATGGATAAACGCTTTCACGTTCTACACACTTTTTTTTTTTTTTTTTTATAAGTATTTTAGAGTTATTTGTTGATTGTAATTTTTTATCATTGCTTGCTTATATGCATAATTGATTATCAATTGCTTGCTTATATGCATAATTGATTATCAATTACTGGATGGGCTTAGTGTATTTAATGATATGTTCAGTGTGTTTCACTATTCTGAAGAAGTCCCGTTCACTGGGACAAAAGTGCTAAATAAATAGATTTGTGTTTACTTGGCTGGGTTTCCTTTCATTATCGTTCCATATTCTGTGTTGTAATTTTATCCCTCTACACAAAGGTGGAGCATCCACTGACAGAGAAATATAGGTCCATCAGCCTAACTAGCCTGATCTGCAAGGCCATGGAACACATTATCATGGACCTCATAAACAAGAACATTGGCAACCTCCAAACGCTCAACTCCACAAAGTTTGGTTTTGTCAAAGGGAGATCATCTCTGTTAATCTAGGTTGACTTCTTAGAAACAGTCACCGTGGACAAGAGGTAGACTGTGCACACCACCTACCTTAACCTAGCCAAAGCCTTTTGACACTATTCCACACTTGGGCATAATAGATAAACTCTCCCAGGTAGGCATCAACCCGTATGTTACCATATGGGTAGCTAACTGGCTCACTGATAGAACCAACTCAGTCAAAATAGGTAAAGCCACCTCTAGCAGTAGACCCCATAAAAAGCAAGTGTACCCCAAGGTTTGGCCTTGGAGCCTCTACTGTTTGGGATATACTTTTCTAAGGTGCAAGCCAAAACCAGTGGTCTATGGCTGACCAAGTTTGTTGATAACTGCAAGCTGGGCTCTGTCTTAAATTCCCCTAGTGATGTGAACATCCTCCAAGAGAGCCTTACACAAACTAATTATTGGTACCAGAAGCATGGCCTCAAACATAATGCCAAGAAATGCATCATTATCCCCTTTGGGGAAAACGGAGTGCCCACTAATTATCACATAAAGAACTAAGCATGCAATCAGTTGAGGTACTTAGGCACCCAGATTGATAGCAACCTGACTTTTGACCACCATGTTGCCTCCATTGTGTGGAAGGCTTTCTACATGGCCCACCTCATTATTTCATCCAGGAACAAGGAAGTCATAACATCCCTGTACTCCTCCCTTATCAGACCCATTATCAAGTACAATGCCCCCTCCGGCATGTACCTTGCCAAGCACATGCAGCAGCTGGAGAAACCACAGAGGTTCCTGATCAGGAAAATCCAGGGCTACAAACACCTATCCTACACAGATAAGCTAAAAGCCCTATACTCAGTCGCGTACAGACTGCTCAGAGGTGACCTGTGTCTGGCATAAAAGGCCATCTCAGACCCAACCTGGATGGAGTTGCTGCATATCCACAAGTCAAATTTCATTGCACAACCCTCATGCAATGCCTCAAATCTGGTATGTGGCATTAATAGAACTTATAGATTTCTGTCCCAAAGACTCCCCCATCTATGGAATAGACTCCCTCTCCATGTCAAGCAGATTACCTCTCTAGCCCTCTTTAAGAGGAACCTGGACGACTGGATAGGAAACAGAAAATACATCCCTGGGATCCACCTGTGTCCCTGCTGGACAGGAGAAACAGGTGCCTATTTTATGGGAACATGGACAAAAATCTTGTCTAGGCTTATAAGGGCCTCCGGCCAGTAGTCTAATCTCATTTTATGAACCATTCTATCATGCGTGGGTGAAACAATTTTAATATTCTATACAAAGATGTAAAGAAATAGATATAATTTAAGATTTTCATTTCAAATTCTGCAAGTTTTGAAAGCCATCAGTAGTGACATTATTCTGAAAACCCTAATGACTGCAAATAAATTAGAGGAACAACTAGGAGTTTGATTTAAACAGAAATGTTTGATAAAACTGAATTCAGGGTACTTAGTTACAATGCAATTTTGTGTAAGTGATTTTGTGTGCTTGAACTTGGATTTCCTGAACTTAACTGCCATCAACATTATTCTTAGTTTTGTTCTTCTTGAGAGAGAGAGTAGCCTGTACAAATACCTGTTAGCTATTCATTTACATTTCTGCAGTTTTGATAAGTAGACCTTGATCTGTCCAATGAGTTCATTGAGGATTTTAACCATTAATTTATTTGCTCAAAAATGACCATTATTGCAACATGAAAACACCAGAGGTATAAAATATACCACATTTACTACTGCATGGTGTAGTGTAAAAATTCCACTTGGATTCATTTCTGCGAGCTTGCATCCCAAAAGTTTAAGACTTTGCAGTGAACACTAGAGAGAGGACCCATTTTAGCAGTCAAAAAACTAAAACCTCCACAGAGAGGAGCAACTAAAAACCAAAATGAGGCTCACATAGTATATAGTGAGTCAGCCAACAGACATCCACGTCATTTTCAGGTTTCTTAAGTCACTGAATTTATTGTACTTCATGTAAAGAAAGCACTTGACTTTTTCTGTGCTTTATTTTTTGAATAAATTAGTTCAGATACTTAACTGATTCATCACATTGCTCCCAGTCTTTGTTGGTTGACTCACTGGATACTACACGAGCCCTGTTTTGGGGAAAACTAACCCTAGAGAAAGATGCTTGATATATCATCAAACTGAAAACCCAAAGCAGAAAACGTGTGTCTGCAGCAAAAATCAGTACACAACAAGTAAACCACAGTTTGCTCAGTGTTCCCATGGATTAAAAAGACTCAGATTGAAGACCATCAAGAAAACACTTAAGACATATTTTTCTTTAATTTATATTAAAACAGCACATATACAAAAAAAAAAGAGTCAAGAAAAAATAGATTAAGTGCATTTATCCTTTTCTCTGTTAGGACTTCATTAGAACCATATTGTCCCTTGACGAACAGTGTCACATGTCTTAGTCCTCCAATCACTAGTAAGCAGACATGGAAACTTTTGGAAGTGTGTTAGATGTAGACATCCTTCCATGACAACTAACATCAATGCTGCACTTGCTGCTCTTTGGCAGTCTTCTTAATTAAGCCCAAGGTAGGTTGGGGGGCTTATATTGTGAAATTCTGAAGCTACTAACAAATGACAAACCCTCCCACGAGTGTAGAATATAGATTACTATACAACTCCTTTTACTCTAGGAAAGGATCCATTGTCTACCTCAGGATTAATTAATAGCATTTAACAATATAGTGAGGTAAGTGGGGCACAAACATAGGAAAGACATCCTGGCGTGCTGTCAAATGAAAGGAGGAGCTGTAGCAACAAGAAAATTCCCACCACCAGAGGGCATCAGTACTGCACCCACAGATTCAAAACTTACTAGCCAAATGAAAATACAGCATCCAAGCCACAAAAATTGAGGCTTTATAAGTATTCCCAGCAAAGTGAGGACAAAGTCCAGTAACCACTGCTAATAGTACTGCCAAAGGAAATTAAGAGTGGCCAGTTCAGCAGTCAACAGCAGTATCATGAAAGCAAAAATCAATGTCAAAAATATATCCACTGGTCAGTGAAAAACATCCAAGGTGGAGTATTCCAGGGAACAAAAAAGAACATGCCAAAGGAAAATATGTCCAATGCCAATGTCTATAAACATTCAGATGCAAATATAGGATAGGTGGCAAATACAGGGAAGGCACACAATTTTGCAGTTACAAAGCAATATGAATCTCCCGTGCAGGTAAGTCCTGCAGTAGGGACTTGGGTCATAAGGTACACCATTGCCACAGCAAATGGAAGGTCCACTCAGTCCTTAGGGGAGCCTGGATGCCCAACACAAGTATACATGGTGAAACTATCCACACATCTAAGAGGTCAACATGCAAGATACCTTAGGCAGTTGCATACCAAGAGAAATTCGAAATAGATTGGTACATAAAGGTGGCATATCACCCACAGTCCTCAATGACTTAGCAGGCCATAGGCATCCACAAAGATACTTCATCATATAGTCAAAGATGGTGTTAAAACAGGTAGATGAACCCAGATCTCATGTAGCATTAAGATAATCCACAGATGTACAGCAGCAGGACACACAGGAAGAGGAACACAGGGCAGGCACAAGTAGGTCAAAGCAGACAGAAGTTATTTAAAAAAAAATAAAACACAAACATACATAGTGCTTTAGGGACATGTTATACTGCAAAAGACAGACTCCCTGTGCTTGCCCACACAGTTCTGTTTGCCAACAAGGATAGACCACAGTTGTAGTCCAGTGGTACATCACTGGCACAGAGCCAGCTGTCACCTGTTCAAGGCAGCACTAATCACTTAATTGTATGCCTCTAGCATGTCCACTGCAGTAGGATAGGCAAGAACACACAGCTTCACCTCCCTCTAGTATGCCAGTACACCTACATACTGTAGAAAATTATCCAGGTATTGGACCTAATGCCAGACGATCCTGACCAGGTGAAGAAGTAGCTGTGTGGACAAGCATCAAAAAAAGGCAAAGCTGGTGGTCACCTACAAGATTTGTCATGACAGTGTGGCACCATGGCAAGGCCAAAGCAAGTCCAGTTGTATAAAAACTTACCATAACAGTAGATGTCCTACTAATGACTGTCGCAATATTCCAACACTTGTAGTGTTATGCTAACAAGGTTAACCAGAGATTCATCTGGGGTACCAAAGCCAAAAAAAAACTTTTTGATGCTCCGTACATCTGGCATACAACCTCAGCCCACTGGCATAGGGGTACATAAGCAGATGTATGAGCATAGGATACTCAGGACTATCTAGCTACAGGATCACTCTAAGGAATATCCAAGAGAGATAAAGATGCTGACATATATCCAAGTAAAAGATAGACTGGTAAGGAAATTGCCCACCTTGGTCCACAAAGTGCAGTAAAGGTAGGAGGAGGAGGAAGGGAAGCAATACTGCAATAGCGATCAGTAGGATATCTACTGTTACAAGTGCTTACACAACTATACTATGTCCTTCTTTAGATCACTGTTGCAGTATTCTAACACTTGTGGTTGATTACCTAAAAGTAATAGATGAAGGGGTAGAATTAGGTAGAGGGGTGTTGTCTACCAGTCCTAAGAGAACAGATCTAGTAAAGGTGGTCCTAGATCTGGAAAATCCAAGGTGAAAGTCTGTACAGCAGTCCAGGTGCAGCATCCAGGAAGGACCTGGAATAATTACCTTTGAAGAAAGTACCCAAGGGGAGACTGCCTTGACAGTGGCTGGCAGTTTTCTCCATGGAAAGTGTAACAGAAGAAAATTGACTTGGAAATCCAGCTGGAGATAGTCTATTTGAAACCGGGTTTCCCAATTTATTTGAAAGGAGACAGAAGATCTAGTCAGACTTTCTGGAAGGTTTAGTTTTCCAAGTAATATTTTAAACACCTGTGAGCATCTAGGGATTGAAGAATTCTTTCACCCCTGTTTTGAGGGTAGGGGAAAAGTTTGGTAAATGATTGGAAAGACTCAGAAATAATGCAGTTACCACTTCAGGAATAAAGGAGGGATAAGCCCAAAGTCTGAGACACTTAATAGAAACTGCCAGTTCAAAGGGGTGCACAGTAAGTTTCTCTACAACAAATTTCAAATCCCAGGGAGGGGAAATGGACCTCCTGGAAGGATTCAGATATAAGAACAGGGACTTCAATTCTACAGACAAATGTGGATCTACAGGCAGCCAAGCTGATGATAAATGTGCTTTGATAGAGTAGTAGTTAATACATGTATGGCAGAATAGGGACAACCACCAAAAAGGTGGTCATCAATTTTTTTCTGACACCACAAGGGAAATATTTTCCACTTGAATATGCAAGATTTTTTAGTAGTATGTTTTCTATCCTCATGGAGCCCTCAAAGCAAGTCCTCAAAGAAACTGTGTCAATTAAAATCCTATCACTCAGGTTGAATCTAAAAGCTCTTGTTGTGTGCTAGTAAGTCCACTTTGTGGATAAAGTAATTGCTCCTGTCAGATGGAATAGGAGGAACCAATGCTGCCTCATTATGATCTTCAGGAGAGCCTTTGGGATCAGAGTGAAAGAGAGGAAGATGTATAGGAACTTCTTAACCCAGTTAAAGGACATGGCATGTGTCCTCCAGGACTGGAGGCAGGGAGTCACGGAGCAGAAGAATCCAAGTCTTCTGTTCTGAATGGAAGCACAAATATCTGAGGTGTACCAGCTTTGTGGGCTATGTCCAAAAAGACCTCTCAGTACAGCATCCACTTGTGGGTATCTTGTCTAGATATGCTGAGGTAGTCTATGAAGACATTGACCCTATATATGGCACTATGCACCAATACAGGAACCAAGCACAAGCCTGTGATTAAGTTCATAAATTATTTTTATCTTGTATCAAGACTGAAAGGCCAAACAGACTCCAGATTATCATGTCTGTATATCTAAATCAAAGTAGTTTAATTTTAAATGCAACCACATTTGCAGTGACTTATACTGTAAAGAAGACAATTCAATAATTTTGACGTGCAATTTCTTAGTATTGCTCACTGAAACTGTAAATCTAATCTTAAGTTTCCTGACAAATTGGCTTTTTCTTTATAGCTGGGTCCCATGCACTCAAAACTAGCCTGCACAGCTGGTATGGCTTTATGCCCCTTGCTTTTGTACCACATGGCCAATGTATAAACTGAACATTTATAGGGTGCCTAGGTTCCACAGGTGAGAGTACACCTGTAAGGCTTGCCTTGTATCCCCTGTGTTCTGCAAAAAGCTATAGCTGGGGTTAGGCATTTTGAGAAATATCTGGGAGCTGTAGACATGCCAAAAGGTAAAGTGTGATGAAGAGATGGAAAATCCAAATTTTCTGCAGGTCAGATGTACAAGTATGTGCAGGTAAGGATTCTTGAGATCTAGTATGATGAGAAATGCCTGTGAAAAGATGAGAGGCAGCAGGGTCCGGGGAGAAAGCATCTTGAAGGAATGAACTCAAAAGCTTTGATATGGACAAATATATAGAATAGTCTCCATGCTCCCCATTTCCTGGGTACCAGGAATAATCTTGAATAAAATCTTTTCCCCTGGGCCTTTGCAAGAACTAATTCTATAGTGCCCTGATCAGTTCCTGAATCATGGGTGGGAAGGGATGCAACTGATTTGCTAGAGAGGGAGGTATACCCCTCAGTAATGGGAGTTACCTACAGGCCATCTCATAAAATGGAGAAGACCCACTTATCCGAGTAATGAGTTCCCAACACAGAGAGATACATGGAGTTTTCAGAATAGGATATCAGACCAAGCTGTGATGAGGAGACAAAAGATAGTTGGAAGTAGGCGTCTCCGAGACAAGATTTTTTCTTTGCTTGGATTCCCACTGAGATTTTCCTTGAAATATTTTCTTAGAGTCTCCTTCCCTTTTGAGGAGCCTTTTGTTCTCAATGAAAAAGTAGGTTTAGAGGAGTAATTCCTCCAGTAACTAGAACAGAGGTAATAAAAATCTGTTTAAAGTCCTGCATGACTTTGCCTTTTTCCTGCAAGGACTTGGAGAGTTCAGCAGCAGAAGTGCCAAAAAGTCTAGAAGCTTGACCTTTACATCTTCTGGAAAAGAAAAGTGAAAGTGAAGCAAAGCAAATGTGTATGGCCAAGCCTGTGGCTGCATTTGTGTAAGAAACCTCTGCAGCATCATTTATTTATTGCATTTGTTAGCCGGAAAGTCCACTGGGCTTATAAAGAGCCCATTTGCAGTGGAGGCCCGGGGAGAAAAGCTCCACATTAATTACATACCAAAGTAAATAATAATACATACAACAGAGTGATATCAGCAGTACATTCACATTTTAAGAAGAAAAAAATATAGATCATGATTACAATCAGGTACCTATAAATTTGGCAGTAAAAGATGGCAAGAATTTAAATAACACATGAGAAAATGTTTTTGTAGAGTGGGTTGACTACAGAGTAGAAAGGAGGTAGCGGCAGGGCTATAGGAAGAAAGAGTCAGGTTAAAGAGACAGCAAGAGGTCAGTATGGTAGAGTGAAGGAGATGTTTGTTATAGAATAGGTAAAGTTGAGACTTTAGAGAGAGAAGTCAGGAGTTGGGATATATGAGAGGAGAGGTGTAATTGGAGGGATTTTTTTAAAGAAACCAGGGTTGCTGATTGTTGAGTGATGGAGGGAGATTATTCCACAACTTTGAGACAGTATGAGAGTACATTTGGCCGGCTGAGAACTTGGGTTTCTCAACACTCATTAGCATTTTGTTTGTAAACCTGAGGTGGCGATTAGGATGGTACATAGTCAGTATGGAGGAGAGAGAAGGGCAAGACTTGGTCGATAGATTATCTTGTGGGTTGTAGTTAGATGTAAATAAGCGAGATGGTGAGGGAATTCTAGCCATGGTGGGTAGAAAATTTAGCATTTGTGACAAATTTTACAACTTTGTTGTAGCAAGAGAAGTTTTGTTTTTAAGGATGATTGTAGACTAGTAAGGATAGGGGCACCGTATAGTAGAGTTGGAAGCAGGAAGGATGATGCCAGGGCCTTTATAGTGGACAGGCTAAGAAAATAGCTGTGCCTATAAAGTGCACCAAGCTTTTGATGTTTTTTTATGTTGTTATGGATGTGAAGGTCAAAAGTTAGTCTGTCATCAATGATGACGCCTAGCAATTTGGTACTATGGACAACTTCGATGATAGTGTTGTTTTGAGAGTGAACAGTGAGTAGTGACTTGTCAACAGGGGTAGATTTTGTAGGGGGGAATATTAAGAGTTTTGTTTTATTGGGATTGAGGGTGAGATCATTCTGAGACATCCAAGTTTTGGTGCGGATAAATGCTTCTTGGGTGAGATGCTGTAATACAGTGGCAGATTTTGAAGAGCAGATGATAGTTGAGTCATCAGCATATTGTATGACAGTGCAGTGGTTGAGAGTAGTATAAAAGTTATTGACAAATATACTGAATAGGAGGGGACCCAAAATTGAACCTTGGGGAACCCCTGTATTTGTATTGATGAAAGGGGAGGGAGAGTGCTGCCATATAGTAGATTGCTGCCTATCACTGAGATAGTGAGTAAATCATTGTAGAGAAGGGGAGATAACCCCAGGTCAGAGAGTTTACTGAGCAATAGGGTGTGGGAAATGCTGTCAAATGCCTTTGACAGATCAAGAAAGAGGGCAGAGACAAAGGAGCCAGCACCTCGAGCTCTATTCATTATGTCTAAGAAGGAAATGAGGGCAGTGTTGGGGCTATGTCTAGGCCTAAAGCCATGTTGAGTGGGGGGAAAGGAGTTGGTGTTTTACCAGGTGACTTAGGAGCTGGGTGTGAATGCACTTCTCTAGTATTGTAGAAATGGGAAAGAATGGCGATAGGACAGAAGTTGGGTTGCAGCCACCTTTGTGAAGAGGAAGGACAAATGTTTTTTTCCAGGTATCAGGTATGCACGATTCCTGAATGGACCTATTGAGGAGAATGCTGATGGAGTAGGCAATGGAGGAGGCTGCAAGTATTCTATATGCAAGTTATCTGGGGCGTTAGTGCATGGTTTTAGTTTATGAAGAAGTTTTAGGATGGTAGATGTGGGAATAGGTGATAGTGAGAAAGTAGGCAGAGTATTTGAAGGGATATGTTCTGATGGTGTTACTGGGCTGATGGGTGGGAAGGTAGTGGTAAGTTTGGCAATGGTGTCAATGAAGTATGTATTAAAGAGTGAGGCTAGCTCTGAGGGAGTTTTCTGGATTTGGGCATGGAGTATTAGTACCTGGGTTGAGTAGGGAGTTAATTGCTCCCCAGAATTTCTTGTGGTTTTATTTATGCTGGTCTTTGATAGCTTGGAGGTATTCTTTTTTATTTTTGACAACTAAGAGCTTGGCCTGATTGCAGAGTTGCTTGTATTGCATGAGATTGTAAGGTTTTATTTTTTTGCCAGGCTTTATCCCTAGAGGACATAACTTGCTTTGTGGACTTTGCAAGACAGTTAGCTGTTTTGCTTTAATTCTTTTTAGCTGGAATGGATCTAGACTAGGATCCTGAAAAATGTAGAATTAAAGAATTCCATAGCTTCATTGAGTAGAAGAAATTTCAGAAGACTCCAGTTAGTGTGCTACAGGATGTCATTGAAGGTATTTGGGGAGAAGTGGGATAGATCTCTGGTATGTCGATGTTGATGAATATTTGGTAATGAGACAGGCTTACATATTATAAATGGTGGAGAGTGGTCACTAATACTGTCAGGGAGTGTACCAGAGGAGGTAATTTTGTCAGGATCAGTAACCAAGATCCAATCCAAGATTGAGCCTTTGTTGCCTGGTCTGGTGATGTTGGAGATTAGTTGAGTATAAATGTGAAGGCTGATATTAGTGGAGGAGTTATTATTGGAGATATCAAGCCAATTGATATTAATGTCACCTAGAATAGTTAAATTTTTTTATGTTGTTTGTCCAGGCAAGAATTTCTTCTAGAATAGGAGTGTTGCTGCCTGGGAGAATATATATATGACTATGATGCATATGTTTTTGCAGTTTAGTTTTAGGAAGGTGACAAGCAGCTCTGCAGTGGAAAAGAGGGGAATTGGTTTAGAATATGGAATTACTGTAAAGGTACTTGGGAATAGTAAGGAGATGCCTCAACCTTTATGAAGTCCGTCAGCTCTGAGGCAGGAGTAGTTGGAGGGTAGAAATTCAGAGTCTTTGATATATGGCTTTAGCCAGGTTTCAGTAATGGTGGTGAAATCAGGTTTGTATTGACTCAACCATGCATGTAGGTGTGGAATTTTTTTTTCTGATGCTTTGGAGATTAATTGTGCTAAATTTTAGGGATTTAATGGAATTGGAGCAGTTATAGTTGGGAGGAGATGGGCCAGGGTTAGGGTGTATATCACCACATAGGACTAGGTTGCAAAGAATTGGGGAAGTGCTAGGTATGGGCTTCTTTTTTAGATTGTGGAGGTATTTCTGGACTTGGTAGTGATGAGGACTATGTTGTGTGGTAAGGAGGATCCATTTATTTTGTAAGATTAACTCAGTTTTATAAAGGCTACAGCAGATTACAGAATAGCTAGGGAGGGTAGGAGAGAAGGATGAAGTAGAGGAGTAGCCTGAATTGATGAGCGTTAGAAGGAGAGATAGGTAGAAAGTACAAGTGAGGAGAAAGATGTTGAATATAAGGGGCATAGCTGTGTGGTGTTTAATGAGAGAAGGGTGGGATGAGAGTTGTGCTGTGAGAGTAATTACAGGTTCTATTGGGAGGACTGAGGGAATTTTACAAGGGTGTCAGAATTTGGAAGTATGTTAGATTAGGGTAGGGGAGTATGAACCTGGGCAGTTATGGGTATTTGGAGTTGGGATAATGGAAGGGTGTGGAGTTGGGATGTGGAGATGAGGTGGGAGTAAGAAGGGAGGAGAGGATGGAGTTTGTGGTGGTATTAAAGACGGTTGTGTGTCTGTTAGTTGGTGTGTTGAGTGGAGGTGTGTGATTGGATGGTAGGTGGGGCCAGCCTAGGTATAAATGTAATTGATGTGGGGGTGGGAATGGGGTAGGTTAGGGGAGCAGAGAGACCCCGAGTGTAGCGAGGGAGAACAGAGGCAGGAGTGACAAAACCCAATCAGGCAGGTAGAGCACTGGGATGCCTGTTAGCTGGTAAGTTGGTCTGAATAGGCAGGTACAGCACTGGGATGCCTGTTAGCTGCTAAGTTGGTCTGAATTTCTCACAGACAGCAACTTTTAATTTAGTTTTGTTTTATTTTATTTGTTTTGTTTTACAGGGGAGGAATACTGCTAAAGGGAAAATAGCCTACATTCCTGAAATGGAAGGGCTATTGTACAAGTTACACATGGGGGAAGGATAGATTTATTCATGATTAATGACTTACGTAGGTAAATTTGTGTTGTGTTGCCATCTAGTGGTGTAAGAGGGAAACAATGGCAATGATTTCAGCTGAAGGCACAAAAAACAAAGTAAATGCTACGGGAAAAATAAAGGACGTTCTCTGGGTCTATCTGCAAGTTCCTGCTACAAACAAAAAACTGTACTCACCAACAGTTAAAGCTACACGGTGTCACCTACACTGAGAACAATGACAGGACACCTTTTCCGACTAGAAGTGGGTTTTCAATTAATTATTGCAGGAACCACTGTCCAAACAGTGATTAGGATAAAGTAGAGTTGGGAAGGGCAGCCCAAGGAAAGGTCCGTTTAAGCTGTAAAACAGAGAGAAGAGAAGAAACAGTAGAAAAAGGTGAAGAAAAACACCAGGCAGCTAGAAGCACAGCAGGTTAGGGGATTGGGCAAGGTGCTTAAAGTAGAGGAAGTTGGAGAGAAAGAGTAGGTTGGGAAGTAGTCCCAGAAGGTTACACTTACTGGTCTGTGTGAAGGGGAGGAAATAGTGCTGGAAGCATGCACTACTTGAAAGGACGAGTAAGAAAAAAAAAAAGCTGGAAAGTTAGAGTGAGGGCAGAGACTAGGAAAGGTGCCTGCAGGGCAGTGTGAGTGAAGGTGAAGAGAAAGTAGTGGAGAGAGATTCAGAGAAGTGCAGGTAGAGGCACTAGGCAGTAAGGAAGAGCAAAACTGTACAATGTTAAACAGCAAAGCATCAGTGATAAAACAATAACCAAGTTATTTTCAACAGAGAAGCTCACATATCATAAATGTATCTTATGCTTTGTCCGCACTTGCGGGAAACAGAATAAATCGGCTACAATATGCTTAACAAGCTAACACAGCAGCAGCTTTACTTAATGATGTATCTGGCTGTATGGCCATCTGTGTGGCATTGTTAAACAGATATAGCACGAGGCTTTCATACTCTTCAGGTCCTACCAGGGACTTGTTTAGGTTTCCCAAAATGAAAAGTAAATGGTAACTGAAGGCTCTGAAAGATAGGGTGGCAGCAATACAGACTTTTATGCCATGCCTGTGTATAGCCCTACTATCTCTATATGATGGCAGTGTTGGATGCTGCAAGAAGTTTTGTGAGCTTAATAAGTGGTCAAAGAAAAGCCTACAAGATTTTTTACTGGATTCTTATGCAAGAATTTTATCTCCTCTGGCACTTTATATAGAACCTGCCACATTTCCTAGGTGCAGGGGAATGTGAATCTGGATTATAAAAAATGGAAGCAAAGGAATCCAAAAAGGCTTCAAATATCAGAGGGTTTAGGGACTCCAACTTCCAATAACTCAGTACCTTTTCTGTATGTCTAAACAAATCCACAGGCTTGAGGAAAACGAACCAGACAGCAATAATTAGCGTAAAACTTTATTCGAGCAATAAAAATAAAAATGAAATACCATCAAGCACTTATCACATTGCAGGTTTAAATACCTTGCCAATAAAGTCATGTGACCTACATAATCTTAAATTAAAATATGCAAATGAGCTTTTAAAATACTAACTACAGCTTAAAAATGAGTAACAAAATAAGCTGTGTATCAACTTGTTAAAAATACTCAAAATAAAATGCATTTATGCAGTAATTGCACTGAAAACACCCATAAAAAACTTTGTAGAAATATCATGTAAAAAATCATATAAAAATGCATCTACTTCTTCAAAAGTTTTGAAACTCTAAATCATAGCTTAGCCTTCCTTAATTTCAATACACTTGTAATGCTAATACTTTCATTAAGACCAGGAGGTCTGGATGCGTTCAGTTTAAGTTGCCACAGCAACTCTTTATATTCAAGACGAGCCTCCCAGTTACCTCCTCTATTGTCCTGCAAAACCTGTTCTAATCTTAGGTTGCTGTATGGTTTGAGGATCTTTAGTGCTGTTGTTTTTTTGGGTTGATATAGTATTTTGTGGGTTATTATAAGTTAGTTGTATCAGAGAAGACTGGGTCACTCTAGCCATCCTGGTTGAGTTAGGTTGATACAATGATGGGTCCTAGAGCTAGCCCCAGTAGCAAATCTAGCAATATGGTTGTAACAACTAGCAAGTTTGTAAGGGTGGCTTGGTTCAGTTTAGTGAAGATGGGAGAGGCATAGAAGAGGATAGATAATAGGTGGGACCGAGCGATAGTGGTTCTTGCAAAAGGAGTGAGGAAGGGTTTGATCCTGTACAGGGAGCCCAGTTTTATGATGTCTTGATTGACATGGGATATCATATTTTAGGGCATTATCGACTGTGACACCCAGGAGTTGTGCGAGTATCTGGGGATATGATTTTGCCATTGTTGAAACTTATAGTAAAGAACGGTGAGGAGGATTTGCAGGTGGTGAAAATATGAGCAGTTTAGTTTTGTTGGGGTTTAATAGAAGCCGACTGTTTGCAAACCATTTTTTACATCATTGAAAGTATTCTGGGTTAGGGTTATAAGCTCAGTTGAGGAGGAGGAGGCGATACATATTAAAGTGGAGTTGTCCGCATATTGGATGCAGGTGGCCTTAGGAGTGATGGTGGGTAGGTCATTGATAAAGACTGAGAAGAGCAGTGGTCCTAGTATGGAGCCTTGGGGGACTCCTAGAGTAATGGATAGACGTGTGGATAGGGTATTCAGCCATAAAACTGCTTGTTGTCTATCAGACACGCAAGATTGGAACTATTTAAATGGAGCTACTATTCAGTGACAGTTTCTTCAGGGTGCAGAGAAGCAGTTGGTGAAGGACCATATCAAAGGCCTTAGAGAGATCTAGGAAGAGAGCTGAGGTAAGTTTGTTATTGTTTTGATTGGTGTCGATAGAGTTAGAGAAGGATAGGAGGGCTGATGTGGTGCTGTGGTGTGGCCTAAACCCATGCTGAGAGTTGGCCAGTAGTTTATTTTGGGTGAGATAGTGCATTAATTGGTTGTGGACGTACTTTTCCATAATTCTGGCCAGTGGTGATAGTATGGCTATTGGTCAGAAGTTTGAGACGTCTAAAGAACTCCCTCCTTTATGAAGGAGGTGTGGATATCCTTAAGGATAGGGAATAATTTTAATAATGCAGTACCTTGTATGCATGCAGTTACACACAGGCATTAATTGGTTGTGGACGTACTTTTCCATAATTCTGGCCAGTGGTGATAGTATGGCTATTGGTCAGAAGTTTGAGACGTCTAAAGAACTCCCTCCTTTATGAAGGAGGTGTGGATATCCTTAAGGATAGGGAATAATTTTAATAATGCAGTACCTTGTATGCATGCAGTTACACACAGGCTTGGAGACAAGCATGTGGGTCTGGTAGCCTAGGGGAGACCCAGACAGACATGACACTCTAAGCCAGGACTGGTGAGGTGGTCACTTGGTAGAACTGCTAGGTAGGAGGCAGGGGCACAAATTGTACCATGTTAACATGATGAAAGCTTACCATGATAGGGAGGCCCTCGTGCAGAGTATTTGCAGTGGATGGCAGGAGTCTGAGGGGGATCTGGTGACTTGAGCTCAGTGAGGCTTGGACTGATACCTTGATGAAAAGGGTAGCAATGTCCCAGCAGCTATCCCCTACTCGGGTCAGGTTTGATAAATCCTAGCAGTGTTACAGGAGTTTGGGGGCATGTTCACTAGGAAACCAGGGTGCACCCATCTGGTACAGCACCATGTGGATACAGGACCTCAAAGGCCTATTAAGCAGGTGAGATGAAAAATGCCCCAGAAACTTTCCAGAGGCTGGTAGATCATTTCCTAGCAGAAGCAGATTTTGCCACTGCTTACCTGGAAGATACTGCCATCTACAGCCATCCCTGGCAAGAGCACCTTCAGCATCTCAGGGAGGTACTGGGCAGACTAGAGAGGTCAGGACTGACCAGTAAATGTCAGGTGAGTATGGCAGAGTCAACCTGCGGCAGAGTGGAGAGTAGAAAGATCAGGCCAGAACCTGCCAAAGTGGAAGCCATTCAGGCATGGCCTGCCCCTGTTGCCAAAAATCAGGTGAGGGCATTCTTAGGGACAGCAGAGTACTACAGAAAGTTTGTCCCAATGATAGTACCATAGCTGCTCCCCTCAGACCAGACAAATAACAGGCCAAATAAGGTAGTGTGGGCCCGAGCATGTAAGGATTGCATTTCAGAAGCTTAAAGGAGGTGTGGGAGGATCCCCTATGTTAGCCAGTCCAGATTACAGCAAATAATTTGTTGTGCAGGTGGATGCTTCAAACCATGGGGTGGGGGTTGTATTCAGCCAGATTTTCTCAGAGGGAGAAGAGCACCCAATGGTATAGCTCCACTGTAGGCTTCATCCCAGGGAGGAATGCCATGCAGCTGTAGAAGAGGAATGTCTAGCAATAGTATGGGCACTGCAGAAACTTCAGCCTTATCTGTATGGAAGAAATTCACTGTAGTTACAGACCACAATCCCTTAAAATGGCTACATTGAGACAGCAATGCCAAGTTACCAAGGTGGAGCCTAGGGATGCAGGCATATGACAGTGCAGCACCGCAGTGGGGTTAGCAATGCCAACACAAATGGGCTCTCAATACAAGGAATGGGGTAAGGTATCCCCAGATAGGATCATCATCCCTCCTCTCAAGCAACATTTCTCAAGGGTCACTTGAAAAACTAGCTCGAGTCTTGGGGGGGGGGGGGGGTCATGAAAGGAGATGCTGCTAGCCCAGCTATCTGGAATTTTTTTTTAATCATCTCATTTATGAATATCAACATGATTATGCTTGTGTTACAAATTTATTAGAACTATATGTCATATTAACATGGTTTGTACAGACTTGTGCTGTAGAGGTATTTTACAAAGTTCTGTTTAAAAATGGATCCACAGCATGCCCCGCTGGAAGGGAACAGAAATGTACATAAAATGTATATACAAACCATTACACTATTGTAACGGTGGAAACTGAAACAAGTTAACTTCAGAAAAATAGCTGAAATTATGGCAGGAAGGAGACATGATGTCTAAAACTAGGGAACTTTCTGCATTTTCTTGAAAGTGTTTTAGGACTTTCAGCAAGTACCAAGATATGAGGAAAAGCCCTTGTGTATGTATTTTCACAGGTAGATGCTAAATGCTTTCAGCTGCATCAATGTTTTTTTTACCTGCAATAGAGTCAGATAACAAGAAATGTCATTCTGCAAGCTATCCCAGCAATAATATTGGAGATATTTAAGAAGAAGAGAGCATTCTATATTTTGTCTTTGACTTGACATCAAGATTCAATCATCACATCTACCTTGCTTGCTCTGATGCAAGTGTACAGTATAATTCTTTTAGATACAGTCAGGAATATAGCAAAGCTTAGCTCAGATATTTGAGACTGTCCTGGAGTGTTTCAAATATTTCCTGTGATTCTGAACTCCGATTACTGTACATACATTTAGTATGGTCCTGTTCTTTTATTTATTATTAATTTTCATTGTGTGGCTGGTCTGTGTAAAGACAGTTATGTTCTGAGAGTACTTGCATATTTGTTTGGCAACACCATCTAGGCCACTCCTAATTGCTCTTGGTCAAACTAATATTTGTATTGATAGTAACATTATACAAGATTGGACACCCTTAAGGGCCTTAAAGTAGCCAATAAGGAGTGAGTGACTGGTGACAGGGGAAACTACCTTATAGCCCGGGCAGAAGGGGGCATAGCTAGTAAACCTGTGCCAGCCTTTCCCAGGTGCATCTCTAGCTCCTTTATATATATATATATATATATATATATATATATATATATATATATATATATACATATATATAAAAATCAAACACACACATATATCAAACCTCAAAGTGCGTGTCAGCTTCTTGGGCAGGGACATGAAGCACTGCTTGGATAGAGGGTACTTGAGGTCTTGGCTTGGCCACTCAGCGGAGATCTCAACTCTATAGCTGTGCCAGTGGGGAATCTTATTGGGGACCTAGAGTAGGGAGAAACCAGCCCAAGACTGACTGGTCTCCATGTGCTCTTAATGGAAATTGCACTTTATGCAGAGCTGCATCTGTAAATACTGTGTGTGCAACTTGTCATCCTCCTAATGTACATCCCCCACTGGTGTTAGTGACGAGGATTGAGGCTCCTTTATTACTGGTCCAAAGGTGGAAGTTACACATGGACATGCATTTTCCAATCAAGAACTATGGAACTATGAAAATGATCACTAAAGAGGTTAAACAGTCTGTGTGGAGGATTAAGGCTTCAAGCACTTTAGTGAGATGCCTCAAGGCCACAGGGTTTAATTCTTCTGCTTCCAGCAATGATTCTGGTTAAATTACTTGCTCCAAAACATCTAAGTGGGGCAACACACTGACACACTTAAGCAGCATTCAGAAGACATACAGTGAAATTTTCTGACTGCTGCTTAAGACATCCAAGTATCTTAAATAGTCAACTGGTATCAGTATTTCATCCACCTGCAAAAATGTCTAAGAGCCCTTCAAAAGGCCTGTGCTCTCCATTGATGCAAGAATATTTGTGGAAACCATGCCTGAAAAGAGATCCGTTTTAGCATTCCAATGACTGGGACACTCAAGGAGCAAAATTTCACAGGTTAGCTTAAACTTTAGGAGCAAACTGGCCTTGAGGGTTGCAATAGAAATATTTTTGTCATAGTAGGATGTACAGAGGTGGCTAACTTTGTGGCACCCATGCAAATGGAGAATAATTGCATGACCACCAAATCATACACCAATGCACTGTACGAACACATGCACAAATGCATGGATCTTGCCATACCTAACAGAACCAAGACGGTCTCCTCTAAAAAAAAGGAAGCCAATCTGGTAGTCCTCGCCATAAACTCTACAACAGAAAGAGGAAACTGATGTCAAATAAGGTAAAGTCCCAAGATTGGAAAAACTCCCTTATCAGCCTCAACAAAAAGTTGAGATCCCTCAATTCTCTAAAGTGAGCTATGAAAACAGAATTGCAGCAGATAATAAAAACAACTACAAGGCCTTCTATAGTTATGTAAGGCATCTCCACAGCAACTCCCAGATTTGCTCTGAGCTACTGCACAATGGTACCTCCTATACCGAGCCAACAGATATTGCCAATATACTGGCAGACAGATTCAGTGCTAACTTTACCCCTCCCCTCCAAAGGACCAATCACAATACCAGTAGATTGCCAGGCACAGAGTATTACTGCTGCACAGGTTAAAACAGCACTAAGGCCAAGAGTACAGCTTCTATGGGACCTGACAATATCCCTGGCTGTGTTCATGAACTACAGAGTGAAGTAGCACCTCACCTGTGTGCCCTTTTCAATCACAAGCACACCTCAGGCTTTGTCCCTACCAAATGGCGCACTGCTACACAGTCATCCCTCTCCACAAAGGAAGAGCAATTACAGGCCCTGGGAACTATCACCCCATTAGCCTGACAGTCTGATATGCAAAGCTATAGAATGCATAATCATGGACCTAACAAACAAGGATACAGGAAATTTCCAAACTCTGGGTCCCACACAGTTTGGTTTGGTGAAGGGTAGATCATGCCTGCTCAACTTGGTTGACTTCGAGTTAGTCACCAGAACTGTGGATGAAGGCAAGGCGGTTCATACAGCCTACCTTGATCTAGCCAAGGCCTTTGATACCATTCCCCACTCAGGAATCCTAGAAAGACTCACTAAGCTAGGCATCAACGCCTATATCACTACGTGGGCTTCGAACTTGCTCACAGATAGAACCCACAGTGTGAAAGTAGCCGACTCCAAGTCAACTGCCAACCAGCCACGAGTGGAGTCCCACAGGGATCGGTCCTGGGTTCTCTTCTGTTAGGTATATACTTCTCAGAAGTCCAGGCCAACACAAAGGGACTCTGGCTGACAAAGTTCACAAGACGATTGCACTTTGGGAGCCATTAACTCCCCCAAAGTGATGTTGACATCCTACAGAAAGGCCTCATTGAGACTGAGCAACAACTGGTGTCAGAACCATGGCGTTAAGCTCAAAGCCAAAAAATGTGTCGTCGTCCCCTTTGGGGGAAAACCCATTTCCCCATGAATTACCACATTGATGGTAGTCCACTGAACACAGAAGGCATTATAAGAGATCTGGGAACGCAGGCTGACAGCAATCTCTCTTAACCACCACATTGCCACTGTGGTCAGAAAGTTCTATATGGTACATCTCATTACTAAGTGTTTTGCAACCAGGAAGAAAGAGGTCAGTGTCCCTCTATTCTTCTCTCATTAGGCTAATCAGAGTAAAATACCCCATTTGGCATGTACTTCACTAGACACCTGCAACAACTGGAGAGGCTGAAAACCTCTCAAAGAGGATCCTAAGCCTTAAACACTTGTCCTATGGACAAACTCAACTATTCTCAGTCTCATATCCCCTACTTAGAGGCAATCTCTGCTTGACTTACAAAGCCATATCTGACCCAGATCAGTTAGAAATGCTACATCTAAAAGAAATCCAAATCCCTCCACACCACATGCTCCAGAGACCTCAACCTCATTCCTACAATCAACAGAACATTTTGGAGGAACAGGTTCATAACCCAGAGCTGCCCATGCTATGGAGTAGACTTCCCATACATGTCAAATGGAGCACCTCACTGGCCCTCTTCAAGAGAGATCTTGACGAGTGGCTGGGAAATAGAAAATTCACCCTGGGGATCACTACAGTGGCTCTACTTGACAGAGGCACTGGGAACTAAGTGGGAACTAAGGTCGGGTGGCACAATGCCAGGGTAATCCTATGGGCTTTGCTTGTAAAGGCTCAAGAGCCATTAGCCTAGTACACACCTATGAACCTATGTGCAGTACAGTTAGTGAATGCAACTGAGGACTTATGAGATGGAAGGGGAGTAATGACTACAGGCATGTAGCAATATGCAAAGGATGGATTATGTAGGCAATATATAAAGCATGGATGGTTTTTCTTCAGAGATGAGGTGCCAGGTGCAGACAATGAACCGATTATGTTTCAACTGACTGCACATTTTGGAAAAAAGCACATGCCATGGCACAGTTGGCATGTACATACCCAAGTGATGATTATGTCACTTCACTTATTTTCAGTGTGTAACATTCACTTGCAGTCACTGACTTTTGAACTATAATGCTTCCTATCTACATCCTGTGATGGGTACTTGCACCTCATAATATTCAAGTCTCTAAACTTTCTTCACTAGTCCCTTGAACTTGGTAATACCAATGATACTTGATCTTTAAAAATGTGTATAATTATGCACAAGGCTCCCTGTTGAAATATTAGCACTCAGTGCAGAGTGCCTACGCAAAAAAAAATTGGAAATGCAGGAGAAGATTCAAACGTTACCTTTTTCCAGGGTCAAACCTCTCTACACCCCCTGAACAAAGATTACCATCTTGGACATTTCTTCAAATATTCCTTTTTCAAGTCCATTTTTGGTCAGACTCCATGTCTCAGGACTCACTCCAGTGGTCTAAACATTTCTTATGTCACTGTATGGAGCCTGCCATCAATAACAGTTATTCTCCCAGAATGTATTTAATGGCCTTAAAGCTTGCACACACTTGTTTTCATATGTATCCAAATACACCATCATCAATTATGTATCCAAATAAATACACCATCAATAAAAACATTAACAATAAGTTTATTTTTTTCAAATGAGTAGTATTCAACTGTGTTTAAAATGCTAATTTAGGCTTATTTGTAAGCAACACTATAGGTTATATACTTTGTTAGTCCAATACTTGCTGGCAAAGTACTACCCCATAAGATCTGGGTAAAGACCTCATTCTCCATACACAACAGATTGGGATAGGTCTTCCTTTGCTTCTACATTTTCCACAGCATAAATAACTACTTGTGTACAGTGTGACAGCTTCATTTATGTTTGTTCAGTCCATGCGATACAAATATAACACAATAGTAAGCATATGCAGCCTGTAACACATTTTTCAAACACATCCATCAGTTTCCTGTGAAAAACAAGCATCACTTCAATGCAAAGCAGTACTGACGGAACCAGGCAATATTATATATTATAATAATATATATAGATTCAATTAGTAGTTCAATTGAATATATATTAGTATATATTATATACTAGTAATTCAAGTATTCAACTGCGGTACCACCTTTATCATTCTTATAAGAAAAGCGCAGTCCGGGTCTGAACTGTCTGAAAACAGCTAAAGTTGACCGAGTATGTGTCTACCTGTTTGAGCCAATATTCATTATCCCCTGGAGAGTAGTCAGCTTTGGCTTGTAAACACAGACAAACAGACACACACACCTTCCATTTTCTCTCTTACTCCCTTCTGTTAGCAAATAGTATCCATAAATGATAAATACTGTGTGTTTGTTAATTTAAACTAAGACCACTGTAGCCTACTGATACAAGGTTATCCTGTTTTTCCACCTGAGAAATGGTTAAAAAATTACTTACAGTTTCAGAGCAGTCCTTGGTCAGTTCTGATTGTTTCTTAAACACAAACTTGTCTTTGCTTTGGCTCATTAGCAGCAGTACAAAAGAACTGCCTGCTCACACCCTTGTTCTCCCCCTCCCCTGTTTATTACCTTAAGCCAATCCCAAAGTTAATAAATATTAACTGTGGCAGGCATCATTTTTAAAACTACAACCACCCCTTTTAGCACCTCATGCTCAGCTCTGCCATAAAACTTATTAAAACTGCCTGAACTGGGGCACAGCTAACTGATAGTTTATGGAAATACAGGGGACCTACCAGAGTCTCCACATTCACTATCATATGTTCTTTTATTAGTTTACTCTGTTACCTGATTGTTTCCAGCCCCCTCATAAGAGCAACTAACAGGGTCTCTACCTGCTTCGATCTCCACCCTGCCCCCTATTTCCTCCCGCCCCTAGCGGTCCTACCTTTATTACATTCACAAACCCCTCCCATCTTTCCAATAGCCAACCACGGCACTAAACCCAACACTACCTCCTCCATCTTCCCACTACTATCACTCCTCCTCAGCTAACATGTATAAGCATACCATACCTATGCTCACTGCATGCACTCTCCTTGCATATCTTGCATCCTACCAAAATGCCATCATTCCCCCATTCAACCACTAGCACTGTACTACTCACACCACCACTCATGTCTCACCCTCACTCAGCTCCCCTCCCACTCAGCTCCCCTCCCACCAACTCAAGAACCATCCCTACGCACCCCCCGCATATTCTAGCAACTATATTACTCAAACATAAAGCATCCCTACAACTTAACATAGTAACCCTCCCACCATACCTACTACCCACAGAGCACAATCATAATGTTTCCCTAATAAACAAACATTCAAAAACTGAAAAAAATCAATAACCTCATGCATATCAAAACTAGCTCTAAGCCAACCCTGGCCCTACCATCTCCCAACCCCAGTCCTCATAATCTGACTAGAAACCACAACTTCTACCATATCACAGCCAATAGAAAGCCAAGTGACTTCCTTCTACCAAGCCTAAATATTAGAAGTATATCCAACAAAGTCCATGAACTCCATGCCACCATAGACTTGTACTCCCCAGATATAGTCATCCTGACAGAAACCTGGCTAAAACCTCACATTACCAGTGAGCAAATCCTCCCTACCGGTTATGGCATACTAAGAGTAGACCAGCTAAACAAGAAAGGAGGCAGTGTAGCTATAATATTTAAACAGCATCTAAACATCCAGATCTTAAAATCATCAGCTCCACAAATAGGCAACGAAGAAATAATGTGTACAAACCTCAAAATAAACCAAAACAAAACCATCAACATAATTGGATGCTACTTCCCACCTGGCCAAAACATCCCTCCACTAGAAAACCTCCTCAGCTGGTCTACCCACCATCTCCCCCAAGAAACTATCATTTTAGGTGATTTCAATATTGACTGGCAATCCTGTTCTGGCAACCATCCAACCCATCATGTAAACCTTCATGGCTTCACCCAACTAGTCCAGTCGCCAACCAGGATAAATAAAAACTCCAAGCAGCACACTACCCTGGAATGGATACTAGTCAGTAAGAGCCCCCAGTCATATATAACAGGCTGCTTATCAGATAGCCTCAGTGATCACTCCCCAACATTCCTACTCAAAAAATACCTATACCAAGCTAAACCTGTCATTTACCATCAAATACGTAAAAAAACTAAACTTTAACCCACTCGCATTCATCTCATCCCTCAAAAGAATGTAACTGGCATCCTCTAAAGTATCTCAGTCTTGATGACGCAGTTGAATTTTTTTAATACTACCTTCCTGAGCATCCTTAATTACCATGCCCCCATAAGACTTTCCAAAACCAAAGCAAAACCCTTCCCATGGCTACAGAAAACCACTAAGTCAGAAATGAAAAACAGGGATAAAGCCAGGGAGCACTGGCACAAAACCAAAACCCCCTCAACTAGACAGAAATTCCTAGAACTACACAATAGAGTCAAAAAGCTAATAAAACAGGACAAATTCCAATACTACCAGTCTGCCATAGACTCCTCCCAACACAACCCCAAACAATTCTGATCCTCCATAAACTCCATCCTCCACCCAGGTAAAGTCAGTACCCCCTCCTCCTAACATCCCTTACTCCTCCGAAAATATTGCTATCTCATTCTGCACACACTTCACACAAACCATACTATCACTAGCTAAACACCACATCCCCCTCCCCTCCAACCCACACCTTCAACTAGTAATCTCCCCACTACCTTCTCTTTTTCTCCTGTACTTACCTCCAACATAAAAAACTCTCAACTAAACTTAAGCCCACCAAATTAGCAGCAGACAACCTCCCAAGTGAATATTTACAAATCGCAGCTGATGCTCTGGTCTACCCGGTTATCCATCTTGATTAACCGATCTCTGTCAGAAAGTTATGTTCCCACACTATGGAAAGTATCACATATAATTCCCCTCCACAAAGGCGGCCCCTCCACAGAACTAACCAATTACCGCCCCATAGCTATTCTCTCTCCACTCTCCAAAATACTAGAGAGATGCATTCACTCAGGTCTCGGACTATCTCCTTACTAACAACCTCCTTTCCAGTACTCAGCATGGTTTCCGACCAAACCATAGCACCAACACTGCCTTATTCTCCTTTACTAACACTATCCTTCAGCATAAAAACAATGGCTATCTCTCCTCTGCTACTTTCCTAGACCTATCTAAAGCATTTGACATGGTCCCACACAAACAACTCATCTCTGTCCTAAATAACCTATCCTTCTCTAAATCAGTCACCATCTGGTTTCAGAGTTACCTGTCTGACCGCCAACAATCCGTTGTATGGCAGAATGATATCTCCCCAACTACCTGTCTCTATAGGGGTTCCCCAAGGATCCATCCTTGGACCACCCCTACTCTTCTCTATTTTCACCAATAATCTAGCCTCTGCCACCAAACATGGCACACATACAATATTCAGATGACTCAACCATCCAGCCCAGTCCCTACCCAAACTGCAAAAAGTCACACAGGAAGTCTTCTTCTCTGTTGAAACTTGGTTATCCAATACCCAATTAATACTCAACCCAAACAAAACTAAACTACTCATCTTCCAACCCACCAAACATACTCAAAACAACTCTCACTTTAACATCACAGCAAAAGACTACACCCAACAGAACACACCAAATTGCCAGGAGTGGAAATAGACTAAAATTTGACATTCACATATCCATGACCATAAAAAGTCCACAAAAAACTAGGAGCATTATACAGAAATAAGCAACTTCTTACCAAAGCAGCAAAGATTTCAGTAGCAAATTCCCACCTTATCTCCACTCTACTTTATGCCTCTCCAATATATACCAACCTAAGGCAATGTGATCTAAACAAGCTAGAGACCTGCTACAGCAAAATTGCCAATTCGCCACAGGGGCATCCTACCGTAGTCACCACGGTCTCTCACTTGCTGAACTGGGCTGGCTTGAACTCCCTCATCTCCTTCAATGGGATCAACTCACACTCACCCACAAACTAGTAAACCATCCACTAAATGTCCCATCCCTCCAGAATCTACTCCAACCCTATCGCACCACCAGACCACTAAGATCCAGCAACAAAATTCACTTGCAGGTCACTAAAGCCAATAACTCTGCTAGTGAAGCACTATTCTCTTGCGCCATAGCCAAATTATGGAACTTCCTCCTACCCACAATTACCTCCATACCATCATGCACTCACTTCAAAACTTTACTAAAAGCGCACCTAAAAACATGCTGGCTATGCCCTTACAACTCCCACTCTAATATCACCCACACCATCCACCCACTACTTTTCTTTCCACCCCACTAACTACCTCAATTATAGCAAGCTCGGACGCTCATAAGCCTACTACTTATTATACAGCAGGAACTTCTTATCGTAACAATTGTTAATATTGGTTATGTACTCACAGATAAAGATTCTAGTTGTCTACTGATGTACTATGTCCTTCATCTGTAACTATGTTTGTAATTAATTGCTATGTTAATCAAATTGTTAATTGCTATGTAAATCCAATGTAACTAGTCTGTATATTTAACTGTGGAGCTTTTCTCCTTGGGCCTCCGCTGAAAATGGACCTACGTCCAGTCGGACACACCCGGTCAACAATTGTAAATAAATAAATAAATAAATAAAATAAACAAATACACACACATGCTCAAAAACCAAATGTCTTTGTAATGATACATTGTGCACATACCTCTCAACTTCTTAGTGCAAAAAATCTGGACAAAGCCCAAAATAATGGGGAACAGAGGTCCCAAAATAGGGACAGATTTTAAATACTGCCGTTATAAACACAGAAAGTTGCTAGAACAGGATTTGTGTTCTCATCCATTTTCTGAACAATATGAAGTCTGAAAATCAAATGCAAGTTATTTAATGACTTAAATCCTCAGTGATTTGCCAGAAAAACACAAATTTTATGAGGAACAGACCAAAAATATGAGGCAAAAATCTGGACAGTTGAGAGGTATGATTGTGTATAGGAGACCTGAAACTATATGGACAACAGGAATGTACTCAAATGAGCTGCCAGACAGGGATTGTGAATGTCATAGCAACTTAGTTCAGACTGTATGAAACAAATTTACCACATCGTCACCTGTCACCAAATAACTGATCACACTAAAATAGTTCACTATTGTGCTCCAGCTGTAGCCTTCTCATAGCCAAATGACCCATTCATTCCTTCACAGAGGGAGAGAGTCACCACCAGCACTCAGGGTTGGTTTCTGTCCCCCCCTCCCCATTGTGGCCCTGTCTCCTGTGCAATTTCAGCTATAAAAGGGATGTGGGGGGTATGGAATCAGCTGCTCGCTTCTTGCGAGAGGGTGCGTCCACAGCAATTTTCCTGGTCCCTTCTTGACTGCACCATCTCTATGAGCTCAAGAAATAGGCATTCCTTCTCTAACCTTGGGAGACGAGAGCAAATCAAGCCTCATTTACTGCTTTCCTCCCTGGCTCCACCAATGCCAGGATTGCTAATAAAGCCTTGGTCACAGCCTGGGTTCCATTTCTTTGCACTGTGGAGCTAGGCTACCTTACAGCACCTTTACCAACAAGGACACTAACCAAATCAATCTTTCATGTACAGCAGTAATTCTCATTATATCCACCATGTGAAATTGGCATGTACAAATATACCAACAGAAATGTAACACTATCAGTATGTGACTGCTTCCATTCACAATACCCAGGCTTCTGGAATATAAAATAGTGGCACTTGCTTTACATTTGCAGTGCCAATTCCCTCCAAAAGTCATACCCATCTTGTAGTTCAGTGTGTCAGACATTCTACCATTCATTCCCAGACTCCCTCCCCTTGCTTTCCAGTAGGAAATCTGAACCGCAATATTTATTCAGAATATGTTGCAATTCTTCCATCTCCCTCCTATCATTGCTTAGTATAAAAAGTGCCCCCCCCCCTTCATTCTTCCATGTTCTAAAAATGCCCTTCTGGATTCCTCAGTTTTCTACCTTTCATCACTAATGACCATTACTGCCCTCAATATATTTGTAGCCCATTTGCCTTCATCCTTAAAATGTGCAGACTCCCATCCCCGGACATCTTTTCCACCATCTGTATTGCCCATACTGGTTGTTCATACTGCTTACCACAACTTCATATGTTGCCACACTTGCCGTTTTGCCTGTTCCTCACTTCATTATCTGTATCTTAGAATACCACAGTTCCCTTCCTACTGCCTTAATTTCCTCAATTCTTCTAATACAGACCCAAGCCAGCTGGGCGAATACCTAATGATGCAACAACCCAATAAAGAACCAGTTCATCACTCCCCAGAAAAATCAATGTTCCTGCAACATCTCGATTCCCATGAATTAATATCATCTTATCAGACTTATCTCAATCATTTGTGCATCATGGACACATTTCAGTCCAGTTTCTCCCCCTTCCTACACAACCTCGTGGCTAACCCTGACTATACTCTTGCTCCATTTCTGGCCTGTTCGCCCTCCCTTACAGTAGGTACCCTCTTTCATATGGACTACTATGCTACTCCATTTCTGACATATCTTAAACCACCTATACCCAGATGCCTCCATTTAAACCCTCCCCTGTACGTATACCAAGGTGCCTCCATTTAAACCCTCCCCTGTTAATAGACTTCGCTCGTGTGAAATAAACAGCATCCTTTTGCTTCAGCATAATGTTTCCTCCTCATGACAAAGTACTTTCATTTCACAGTTATCACCAGCCAGCCAAGGCCAAAGTTATGCCTGTGGGTTGCACTAGAGTGTTTTGTACATGGTCTCCTACATAAATATCTTTTCCTCTTATGCTTGGTTCACCCTCCCCCTTCCAACTTATAAGCAAAGATCTCTGTTCTCCACCAATACTCATGCATTTAGCAACACTTTCTCCCTTGTTCAGTACTACAGCCAGATAACTTATCTTTTTCAGTGTTTTTTGATATTTTATCATTACTACAGAGCTTTAATTTTTTCACCTGCAAGAAAATAGACCTGAAAACAGAGCATGCCAGTTTCTTAAATCTGATGGAATACATATTATACGAGGATAAAAACAAAGACTACTAGTATAACAGCTTAAGGGCCCTTACAAGCCTAACCTATATCCCAGTTTTACCAAATATATGGCCCGTAGGGGCAAGAGGATGGCATGGGTTTGTGCCTCTTCACTGAGTATCTTACAGATTTGCCCATGTACATAAAAGACAGAGGCACTTCCCCAGGTGTTAATTTGTGAATCCCCATCCATTGATCCAAATTGTATTTGAAGAAGGCCAGGGAAAGAGTCTGCTTAATGTGAATAGCAAGCCTGTTTCAAAGAGCAGGTAATATGAGAAATGCATCTGTTGCTCCAGCATGTTTTGTTTGAGTCATTAAGTTTAGATCCCTAGATTGTAGCAGACATGTAACAGCTCCATCAAGGATGGACTGGTGCAGGTCTTGTAGGTCAGGCATAGGTCACCCCTTAATAGTTGGTAGGAGAGAGTAAAGGGACAAGGCTTCTGCATAGTTCAATGTTTATAATTATCTGAAGTTACTAAAGCTGCTGTAATTGCCTAGTCAAGTACATGCAGAATGGCACTGTACTCTATTACTGGTCTAATGAGGGCCGAGTACAGCAGGACTATTTCTTTGGATCTAAATACTAAGCATTAACTGTGTACCTAGCTCTCACCTCTAGGTCTACTCTAAGGGGTGTGCTACTGATGTTGTAATTTGCAGGGGGTATTTGACTTCCCAAAATGTACAATAATACATTTAGATTTAGGCCATGGTTCTGGCACAAATCATTTTACTGATCTAGACCCTCCTGAACGATATCTAAAATCAATGGGGGATTCAGTGATTGCTCCCAGCTTCAAGTCATAAACTTTATCATCCAGAGGTCTTCCACATTTGCCTAGACTTCAGAAGTCTATTCTACAAACAGAAGGGTCCCAGGACTGAGCCTTGTGGCACACTACTACTAACTGGCCTCTTGCTAGATCTGAATTCACCCACTTTAACCACATGTCCTGTCCATGAGCCAGCTGGCTATCCATCAGGTGACATAGGGATTTATGCCCAGTTTGGAGTTTATAATACCTGAGTGAGGAATTGTGTCAAAAGCCTTAGCCAGGTTGAGGCAAGTGGTTATGTACAGTTTTACCCTCATCCATGGCTTTAGTGACTTTCTCAAAAGAAATTCACCAGATTCAGCAGGCCTGACTTGCCCTTGACCAACCCAAATCAGGTAAGGTCCAGTGATTGAAGGTCTCCTGTGTCATTCTTCAGCAGGTCCATAAAGACCAAACTTGCATGTCTAATTTCCCAGGTCAGTAGATGGTCCCCCCCTTTATGCAGAGGGACGAGTATAGTAGAGGACAGCATCAAAGCCAGTCCAGAGGCTGTGATTAAATAGCCATTCTGATGGCCTGGTAAATCCCAATTTAAGAGGTTTTCAGAGGCAACCTGTTATATTGTCAGGCCTCATTGAAGCAGTGTTTTTAAAGCTAGAGAGCACAGTGGCAACCTCTTCTTTGGTGAGAATTGGCAGTGGAGTGGTGGAGAATATTTCTTAAGGGAGAACTGGGCATGATGGGGAGGCAAAATTGGAGCTGAATTTGTTGGCTAGCAGATTTGCCATGTCTTTTGACAGTGTATAGGTGATGTCATCTGCAACCAGTTCCACACATAGCTGGGCGTTGCCCTTAATGGTGCCTTATGGTTATACTTTGCTTTGGAGGCTGTTTTTACCTCAAAGTCGGCTTCCAGAGACTTGCCTGGTTCCCAGATTCACTTGTTCAGACTAATGAGGGACTTACTGCTCTGTTGTGCACATTCTTGGCCTTACTTCAACAGAATTTTCTTTTGTTGTACAACCTATTAATACCAGGGTGGATTGTTTTTGCCATTTGACCTGGGTTTATTTGTCTGATACTGCCATTTCTATGCAGTGGTTTATATGGTCATACAGGGCTTTGTATGCCTCTGCATAGTTTTTGTTTCTTTGATTTTGGGGGAAGCCAGATATGCTGTCCCTTAATAGTGGGACATTTACCTTATAGAAGTTTTTGTGGTTAGGTGGGAAACTAGGTTTACCTTTATTTCAAGGGAAACTGCTTTGTGATCAGATCTTACCAGTGAAGACATAACACTGGGGTGGAGGGGCAGCACTCTCCCATATTTGCGGACTACCAGATCTAGGATACATTTGTTCAAGTAGTAAGCCTGCATAATCTTTGGGCCTGCATTTTAGTGGTTTTAAATGCCTCCCAATTAATGGAGGGGTAGTCAATCACCCATGATTATGGTACTGGGCTGGATGTGGAGCGATTCTAGTAACTTCAGGTATGTTGTATGGGTTTCCTGGTTCAAAGTGGGGGACCCGTAGCTAGCAAGAATATGGTAATGAACTTTCCCATGGTTAGTTGGACATGGCTGGTCAAACAATACGACATGCTTGAGCTACTCAGAGGTGTGCATATCCTTTATGTAGATATGCCTCCACTTTTTGCTCTTTCATGTTCAGTTGCTTGTCAGAAAGCCATGCACTGCTAGAATGCTTTCTATGGCTTTGAACCATGTTTTAGTAATTGCACAGTTGTCAACATTCTCCAGGGAATGCAGTTTCTTGTTGAGGCTCCTAGCATTAAGCAGTAACACTTATCTTGTCGAAGTAGCTTTTGTTATGTTGGAAGGTTTGCCTGCTTGCCAATGCCAAAAAAGAAAAAAAAAATGCACAAATGCAAAACAAAAATAAAATCACGAACCCTACAACTACATACAGGAATCTCATGCTTCTCCAACCTATGCAGACCAGGTTACAACCATGTGCCAATAGATGGAAAAAACACAGACTGATGTAAAAAAGACAGAAAAGTACTTGCTAGAGTGCAAAATGCACTACTTTGTTCAACAGTTAGCTAGATAATTCAGAGCAAGTAACTCAGAACAGACAATAGGAGACAAATTGCACTTTTTTCAAAGTAACTGAAAAGAAAGGAAAATAAACAGCAGTGTAGAAAGGGCAGAGTTTGTAAAGCTCAATTACAGCAAGGGTAGCAGCTTAAAATCACCAAGTTTAAAAAGCAGATAAAGGAATGGGAGGGCAGGTAGGAAAAATAACTAGCAGGGAGTCATCAGCAGTGCTTGTAGTTTTTGTAGGTTTGGAGTCTTAACCAGAAAAGAAACACCCAGAAGTTTCCAGTGCATTTAAGTATCATTCAAATTAACCAACACGGACACCACCAGGCCAAGCAGATTTCTTATAGAGAAAGCAGATGTATTTCTTTAAGCAACTTACCAGCAAATATAGGTTTGCTTTCCTCACTCAGCAGGGGGTCACCAACAGTGCTTGTAGTTTTTGCAGGCTCAGAGTCTTATCAGGTTGAGTGTCAGTGAATCTACAACATAAATACCACAATCATATGCATCTCTAGCTTTTAGTATGCCCGTAGCTGGGCACAATATTATACAGCATGAAACTTTGAAATTCAGAGATGGCCAGTTTTGAAAAATCAAACCCACTGCCTTCACCAGTCCTTCATCAACCTACATAAATTTTTCCATTAGTCTGCATGATCTTATTTTATTACTGCTCTCCACTGAATTAGTTAAAAATAAAAAGTCCCAAAAGTAACTAAAATAAGACAGACATTCTGTTTTAGGGTAGGCTTGTTGCCTTTTAGTATGGGGAAGGAAACCTATCCCTTCTATTTGCTATAACTTCAAGTAAAACAAGGGATGATTGCACAAGTACATTAAATCTGAATGTCTATTTACTAGATTTGTAAATGTTGGTGCCATGCTTACCTCCATTGGCACTTGCATATTTCATAAGCCAATTTGCAATTAAACTCTCGCTCTGCAGACATCCTACACTCATTCAGAAGGAATCCCAGGAGTATTCTGACTCGGGCAATAGTGGTTCTCCCTTCTTTTGGGAATAGCCAGGGGAAATTACCACAAGCTTCCTCCCAGGATGGATCTATTCTCTCAAAATAGGGGTTGTTTGATACATCTTCCCCAATCAACTTCAAATCTCTGAACTGAGATATCTAGCCAACAACTCAAAACACAAACCTCAATCCCAGTTGTGTGGAGTTCTCAAAGTAAAAAGTCCTAAAAAAATTGGATACTGTTTAGCCTGCAATGAGCTATAACTGGAACTAGCCACTTGGCACAATAGCTAGTCCAAAAGGTGAGGCAGAGAACGGATATGATCCAGAAACACAAAGCTTAAATCCTGAGCTCTGAATAGGGATGCGAAAAGCATCTTAAATCTAATGTTAACAGGAAACAATCAAGCAGAAAAAATAAAATCAATATATATATATATATATATATATATATATATATATATATATATATATGCCAAAAAACACCACAACCAAGATTTATAAAAAAAGATACAAAATACTTTTCAAATATGAAAGTATGCATCCTAAAAAGCTAAGCTGAATACAATAAAGATTCAGCTAAATAGACTGACTGATAAGGATTGAAAGCAACGCACTTTGTAGAACATTTAATAGAGGTTATCCCAGGGAAATAGTTGAAAAATTAAAAAAGCCTTACAAGAGAGAGATATTAAAATTCTTATTTAAATTATTTTCTAAGAGAATAGCCATCAGTATAGTACCTCGATGCAACTGGCCAGTAGTGTAGAGGAGAAGGCCATTAAAATAGACATCTCAGAAAACTGGAAAGTTTTAAGTAGTTTCCCAGATGTTCAAAAGGTGGTGGGGGACAAACCTGTTTTTTTGTGAACAAAAAAAGGGAAAGTTAAATTTTTATTCCAAGTTGAGCCTTCCTGATGAGATGAAAAAGGAATGTATAGATGTTATGACTGCAATCTTTATTTTTCATACTGGTGTCACTGAAAGTAAAGTTAATAATGTTAATATTAAAATAAGGGATAGATTTTCTTGCAACTCTAAATTTGAATTTGTAGTATATTTAATATTGTACATCTCATGTAATGCATTTTGTGTGGGAAGAGCTAGCACAGTCCATTGTCGCAGAATCTATGAACACCAGTATGCAATTAAAAGTAAAGATTGCAAAAAATGTCTTTTGACATAATGATGGTTTTAGATCAAATAGTGAATTCTTAAAGATTGATGCTGAAGAATTGGACTGGAGGGAATATGTATGGCAAATTAAATTAGATGCATGTTACCCTCCAGGTCTAAATAATAAAGAAAATTTAAAACATTTTCCTAAATAGGAAGAAAATTCAGCATTAACTAAAGTTCAATTAAGACAATGATATAAACATGGTGTTTTAGTTGCATTCAGTCTGAAGTCGTCTTGTGAAAAGATGAAAGCTTTTATTGGATGTTACTTTTTTGAAACAAACTAGTTTTGATTTTATCAAACCAGTTTTATTGTATTTATTGTGATTTATACTGCTTTGTTTTCCATTTTTGTTGGTTAAAAATCAGGCAGAGGTAATAGGTTGTGAAGTGTCATAATTTTGAAATTTTGCACCATCACAAACATGTTAAAGATCCAGAACTTGGCTCCATACATAAAAACGTCCATACATTTAAAAATTTTCCCCAACCTGGAAAGGAGAAAATGGTTCTGTCACTCCCTGGGATACCATACGAAGGACAGGGGGAAGTAAAGGAGTTTGGTCTGGTGGAGTAAGCACTCCAAGAAAGGAGGTCTTTCCTCCCACCTCCATCTGAAACATTTATGAATGATCTTCAGGACCCATCTGTTCAGAAAAAGAAAAATGGTGATTCAGATTTGGAAGGGAAAAGGGACTGCAAGAGTGTGAGGGTGGGGACAAGGTTCCCTAGTCATTCAGACTTTGACCGCCTTTGGTGTTTGGGGGGGGGGGTTCTTAAATTCTTTTTGGAACTTGCCATTTCTTAAACATCTGTTTACCCACATTTTGTCGATTTTTTTTTTTTTTTTGCCAAAAATTGGATGAGAGGTTAGAGAATCCCTTAGAAACTTTCGGGGGAAAAAAGGGGGGGGGATTTCTAAGATTTTTAGCCATCCCTCCATTTACCATTTAATTACACTTAACCTCTACAGCAGAGGAACCAAAACTATTATCTATGCAAATGATAATTTAAATCTCATTTTCACATCTGGGAGGTTCTAAGGACACAGTCAGTCAAACCTCCTCAAAATAGTACACAATGGCCAAAGTTATCACCGTCACAACACACTAAACTAATGAGTTATGAATTGTAAAATGGAAGAAGCCAAATGTAAAGCAAAAATTTCTTAACTGCAACAAAATTCAAACTTCTCAATTAGTCAACACAACCGCCTACAACCTCCGATTATCTAAAGCAGCTCCTTTTTACCCTAGTTAGGCCTACATTCTTAAATATTCAAAAAGTCTACTTTCTCCCACTACCTACTTGCCATGTTAAGCAACCCAACAGCCATGTTAACAATTTTTGCTTTGTTATATTTGTCAGTCTATTCCTGTAATGTGTGTACTCGTTTCCCATGTATATACACTATACTTAATGTCTTAATGCATTTAACCAATGTTAAACCTATATTTTTGGAGATTTTCTCCTCAGATCTCCACTGAAGGGCTCCAGAAAACCCTACAGAAGCTGTCCTGCTTCAGACAGCCTGCGATGAGAAGGGGATCCCACCATGGAATAATTAACAGCACTAAAGAAAATGAAGTCAGGGAAAGCTGCAGGCTCAGATGAGCTCACAGTAGATATGATACAGGCATTGGGCTATATGGGGATAAATGATCCATGGATCCAGAAAGTACTCCTAGGAAAATGGAGAGAAAGGCATATCCCACATGACTGGAGGAAAAAGCATACTAGTGCCAGCGTACAACAAAGGAGATGACCACAACTGTGAGCAATATAGAGGTATTAACTGTCAGCTCTGTATGAATGTTCTGGAGAGGGCGATTGAAAGTAGGAGAAAGTAAGGTGGGAAATGAGCAGTTTAGATTTAGATCAGTAGGGAAGTGATGCAGCACAACTGACCCAATGGTTACAGTGAGGCAGGAAAAAAATGGAGATGAAAAAGTCTAACTGGATATTCCTCGACTTGGAGAAACAAGAAAGATGATTTAGGCAGTCCTGAGGCATTTCAAAGTCTCAGAAACATTGATAGAATTGGTGCAGGCTATGTAGAGAGACACCCAATGATTGAAGTATGGGCAATGTTTGGACTCTGAAGGATTCCCAGTTGGAGTGGTTATGCATCAGGGTTCAGCTCTAAGCCCACTGTTGTTCATACTGGTAATGGACTACATTACGTTAGCAAACAGGTCGGAGGGAACAGCTCAAAGTCGCAGTATGTAGACAATGTGGCATAATGGACATACTGAGCAAGAACCTTAGCAAAGGATAAAGGAGTGGAAAGCAAAACTGAAGGTACACGAGATGAAACAGTACAATTTTAATGGCAGAAAATAAGCCAAAATCAGAAGCCATGAATAATTGAAGTTGAAGGGAAAATAATGGAACAGCTCGACTGTTTCAAATATTTGGGAGGGTTGGTTGAGGAGAAGGAAGTCTGAATGAGGTCAAAGCTAGAATCAGAGGGTCTGCAGCCAAGTGGCTAAGTGTCGGGGGTAGTAAGAAGCTGAAAAGTAAGGAGTACACAACAATGGTGCAACCAATACCACTGTATGGTACAGAAATCTTGGTAATAAAGGCAGAGCAGTTGAGGAAGCCAGAAGTGATGGAGTTAACAGATGGGCAGTAGAATGCACACTATCGGACAAAAGGATTGAGGACAGAGCAGAAGCCAAAGTAGCACCAATTACAGAGAAGGTCACACAGAATACATTATGGTGGTTGGGGCACTTGTTCAGAAAAGCAGATGACAATCTGGGGAAGATTTGGGACAGACAGGAAAAAGGCAAGAGGAAGCAAAGTGATATATGGACTGTGCAAGAGAAGACGGGACAGACCGGCTTAGGAAAGTGGTATTGAATTGAGGGAGAGCAACAGTTGGCAACACCTCACCTCCAAGTAAAAAAACAGGGTAAAGGGAGTGATGATTGAGAACTTGGGCTGCAGGTCGACTATCAGGAAAATTGCAGGTAGTGACACACACCGTCCAGAGCTGAACAGGTAAAGGTTCTGCAAATTAAGGGACTAAGAAACCCTAGTGTTCTCACACTAGAAACAGTGGCACATTCTGGAAATAATCTCAGAGAGCCCCATAAAGATCTCCTCAGAGTCAATCAGTAAAATTGAGGAAAAAACTATCATTGGCCCTTAATCTTCCTATCCAGGGTCAGAATCTTGAATCTCTTCAGGAAATAAGATTCTCTCTTAGCAGAAGAACACTTATAAGGAACAACAGCCCAAATTAAGCCCTAGCCAGACCCAGTAAACTACTCCTGTATAAAGAAATCTGAAGAGGAACAGATACACATCTAGTGTTCAATTTCTTTTTGAGAGGAAAAATGGGAGCCACTGGTGTTAATGGCAGCAGCAGTTTCACCAGGGATTAGCACAACATTCTCAAGGAAGTCTTCCCTGATCCCCCTCCCAGAAGGAACAAAAGTGGCTCTCCCTTTCCCACTGAGGGGGACCCAAACAGCTGCAGAGGATGTTGCCAACAGCCCATAGTGGCTTAGGTGCTCCAAAGGGATCAGGTAAAAGATAAGTGGTCTGAGGAACAAGCTATAGCCACAGCAGAATCACACACCAGGACCGAGGCAAATTGGTAGGCTGTTGTTGTGGAAAAGGCTGTTTTGTTATCAGTATGATGAACATAACATTTCAGTTTTAGCATCTCATAGTAAGGAGTTAAATGTGTTCGTGCAGACATTTCAGTACATCCTTCCCCCCATTTTCCTGGCTCACTAATACACCAGTCTGAGATGTACAAGTCTCTGGACACCATTTCAGGTAAATGATATCAATATCACGTGGACCAAATGAAGGATGTGTTTATACTATCAAAATACTTGGGATTGCCATTTTTTGCAGTACAGAGTCACCTTTTGTTTACTTTTCCTTTGCTTCCTTCACCTCCAGTAACTTCATCCAAAGCCAAAATGACTGCATATTGTACTTATCTTTGTTAGTGGCAAATCACAGTTGTCTTGTATGTATTTAGTATCAGAACACTGGGTTAGAACACTGATCTAAATAGGCCCTTCTCAAGTACAGCCTTAATCACTTGACAGGGTTATGCATATCAGCACTGCTTTGACAGTCCAGTAAACATTTGTACAGCATAAACTGATGAATGCTACAACATCAACAACAAACTAATGAAAATGACAAAGACTGTAGACCAGACTGTCAGCAGTTAAATAAAGGTGTACAAATCAATGCACCAAGCTGTAAAAAAAAATCATGTGAGCCAAGAATGGTTAGCGCTTTTGTTTAATCCAGTATTAAACTTCTTCAGACAGCACACAGTTCATCAACTTCCTTTAAATAAGACCTAAAAACATTTCATTGGCTAAGACAATTAAAGTGGTTAAGGTTACTAAGTGATACACCATGTCTACATGTGATACTTCCTTAAAAGCATCTTCAATGGAGAATTTGTCACTATTTATAAGAACAAAGACACACTCTACCATAATAAAGTTGAATTATAAATACATATGCAACACACAAGTACATATTTCTTAAAACTCCTTGTAGTTTAAAATCTACTAAATATTTATTCATATAGTTATACTAATAAACCTTGCTATTTGATCTTTCATTTTTCTTTCTTTCTAAAGCTTTTAATTTTAACACTGCAAAAATTGAGGTACATTCATTTATACCTGACCCTGAGTCTGCTTGCAGCTGAAGCTGCCATTTTAATTCCTGTCAAGTTGCAGTCCCCATGATTGTTTATTATCATTGACCATGTACTTGTATATCACAAAGTAGAACTTATGGCTTGGAAATTCCATAATATGTTTAGATAAGGCATTATTTATATTGAATTGTCTTATGGCATATTCATGCTCAAATTATTTGGCTAATCTCTCTCTGTTTTTCCTATATAAAATGCGGTGCATCAATTTTTGGTTTGGATTAAATTTAAAATCATCAGGAAGCATGTCTTTTGAAAGAGTTGAAGTGCCAACATAAGAGTTATGAAACCTGATAAGGGAGGGGGGCTGTAATAATGAGCATAGATAAAGAGACAGAAAAAATGATGAATTTATTGTATACAGATACATATAAAGAAGTGCCTTGAATCAATTAAATGGGGCATACAAGAACATACAATCCTAACTGAGTGACTTTTTTAGAACAAAGAATAGACATTTCATTGTATAATTTAAACCATGACATCTCCTCCTAGGGTACCAGTTTTCTTTGGTAACCCAAAAATTCATAAAATTATTAACAACCCTCCGATGAGACCACTAGTAGATGGGAGAGGGTCTATAACGTCAACTTGTGCCCAATATGTAGATCATGAGCTGAAAAAAGTGTTACAGAAAGAAATTCAAATCTGTAAAGATTCATGGACTTTCAAATCTGTAAAGATTCATGGACTTTCTTAGCCAACATAAATGAAGTTCAGTTAGATCCAGATGACATCTTAGTGACTGCAGATGTCAATGACTTCTATACAGTAATACCCAAGGAAGAAGGGCTAGAATGGACTAATGAAATACTGTTACAACATAAAGTACCGCATGTAACAACAATACTTAATTTTAGAACTTCTTGAAATGGTACTTAACTTCATTAAGAGAGGCATAGTTATGGGCTCGCCATCAGGGGAGCCTGTGCTAATACAGTGATGGCTTATTGGGAGAAGAATTTTGTATTTAATATTATTAAGTACAGGACCCACCCTAAAACCTATCATAGGTTCCAAGATGCCATAAGTAGAATATGGAATGGACCTATGAGGCTACTGGGAAGAATTCCTAACATATATTAATACTACAACTCCATTTTTTAAAATTCACATGGAGAATTGATACTGAACATATGGATTATTTGGATGTACATTTATTTAAAGATTATACATGTAATAAATATGCTGCTAATGTATACAGGAAGCAAACATATTCCAACTTGTTCCTGCATTTTAGCAGTTCCCACCCGTATCAGAAAAAAAATCTGTGGTTAAAGCTCAATTAGTTAGGGCAGCTTGAATGGTTTCTAAAATGGAATACTTCATTCACGAATAAAATACATTACTATTTACGTTCATTCAACGAGTCTACCCAGACCACCTACTAGATGATATAGTTCAAGAAGTACAAAGTAAAAGATTGAGAGTTTTTTTTAAACCCATTTTAAGTAGTAATGATCAACTTATTAGTTTTGCAACAGAGGAAGAACTTTTCCTTTCTCCTATGCAAGATAGAAATGAGAGCAATGTGACACATGATACTGTGAAAAAACAGACTAATAACTAAAGTTTTTGGATACTTTAGTGTGGATCATAAGCTCTTAATTTCCATATTCCAGAAAAACTGGACCATCTTGTTAGATGACCCTTATTGTTAAGCAACATGTAGGCGACAAACCAGTCATTGTATATAAAAAAGGCTTGAGCTTTTAAGATTTAAGGACAAGCTATTGCCTATAATAAATGTGGAATGTTTAAATGTGGTGCATGTACATGGTGTAACAAAATAAGAGAAACAGATATAATTTCACTAAAAGGAAAGTACAATTGTAACTCTATAATCAGTGGTCTACCTGACACACTGCAGTTCCTGCAGCAAATTTTATATAGGAAAAAGAGAGCGAGAGAAAGATTAGCCAAAAGAATTTATGAGCATGCATATGCCATAAGAAAACTCAACGTAAATAATAATGCCTTATCTAAACATATTATGGAATTTCCAAGCCATACGTTCTACTTTATCATTGACCATGTACTTATAAATGACAAATAACCGTGGAGACTGCAACTAGAATTAATGGAATAAAATGGCAGCTTCAGCTGCAAGCAGACTGGCCAGGTATAAATGAACGTACCTCAATTTCTGCAATGTTAAAATTAAAGGCTTTAGAAAGAAATTATAAAGATTGAATAGCAAGTTTTAACTATATGAATAAATATTTAGTAGATTTTTAAACAAGGCATTAAGAAATATGTATTTGTGCTGTATGTATTTATAATTCAACTTTATTATGGTACAGATGGGGTCTTATGTTCTTATAAATAGTGACAAATTCTCCATTGAAAATGCTTTTAAGGAAGTATCGGTAAGTAATTGTCTTAACCACTTTAAATAATTGTCATAGCCAATGAAATGTTTTTAGGTCTTATTTAAAGGAAGTGATGAACTGTGTGTGTTGTCTGAAGATGTTTAATAGTGTATTAAAATGAAAACACTAACCATTTTTGGCTTGCATGAGTTTTTAGCTTGGTACATTGATTTGTATGCATGTATTTAACTGCTGACAGTCCAGTCTACAGTCTTTGTCGTTTTCATTTGTACAGCATATGAATGACATTGGTGCATTGATTTGTATGCATTTAACTGCCGACAGTCCGGTCTACAGTCGGTCGTTTTCATTTGTACAGCATAAGATTGACATTACAAACACTTACAATGACACAAGTGCAAACCAGTATCTAGACATACTCAACATTAGGAATATTTGAATATAGAGAGAAAATATCTACAGATGCATACCTTCACATTTGTGATGTGAATGGCAACATACACTGCTAGTTTTTGAAAGATAACATGCACAACATGACATCCTTAACATGTTCATTACAGTAAATGTTAAGATCATGTGAAACAATCCTTATAACCTTCACTTATCTGCGTAGTTATTCAAGTGCTTTATGATGTGGAATGACAATGTCAGACCAACTGACCACACATTAGGTCATACGTCCTCACATGCAGGTCCAAATACTGAAGGGACATACCCTAGCATTAATGAGCATGCCCTTGTGGCAGCATATTTGTGGTTTGTAAAGAGGATAGTTATAATGTAAATGTATAGTGCCCTTATTCTCAATTTACTGCATCCTAAACTCTCAGCAGTTACCTCCCATATTTTAGAACATGGGCATACAGGGCAGCATGAAAGGAATAGGAGAGGTAGATTGAGCATTATGGGAAATCAATGTGATGTACACATCTGGCTTAGCAGTTAGTACTGTACTGACTGCAAGAAACAAAATGTGAAACACACACACACACACACACACACACACACACACACACACACACACACAGTTAATGAATCCAAGCAAGGACACATCTTGCTACCTTGTTAATTCATCTGAAGGTTTAGAATTGCATGCCAAACAAAAATAATGATTTCAACCACAGTCCAAGTTTTTTCTGTTCTTTGGATGGTGTTCCTCAAGCAGTGTTGAGGAAGCAGAAAAAAAGTTACAGCTCAACATTAAAAGATGAGAATATGTTATGTAGCAGTACCTGCCAAGTCAGCTTTAGCACTAAATACTAGATAATGTTGTATTCTGAAGTGTGAGTGATGCATTGTTGGGTGGGACCATATTCCCCAAGGGAAGGTAATAATGACTGAGCAAGTGTCATGTTGCGGGTGGGCATCAGCATGTCAACAACGCTCATGTGGTTCTCTAGATGCACCATTCAGGTGAGTCTCCAGATTGTGTGTACCATTCAAAGGCACCTCCCTCCACCCATGTTTGTATACAATTCTGTCTCAGTCTCATGCTATTACCACTACTTTCATGAGGACTGCCTCTTTAGTGTTCATGTCCACACAAGTATGTGTGCAGTACCTAAGGGTCCGGGACTTTGCATTACTAAGCATGTGCAGCTGACCATCTACAAATAATAATTTATTGTGAATTTATGACCATAGACAAGTACTCACAGAAGGTTTCAGAGAAATTACCCACAAACGTCACTGACATTTTCATTTTCACTTGCAGACAGCATTGTGTGTTGCCGGTAAGATTATTGGCTACTATGTAAAGTTGTTAAAACATGAAAAAGTGTCTAAAGACTAATGAAAAGGCAAACTGCTGCTCCTTGTTTACAAGGATATCTTGCCACAGTCTTTCCCTCTCAAGAAGGTAGAAGTGGTCAGATTAGATCCTGCATTTAAACCATTCTTTAAATGGAGGCTGACCTGTCACCTGGTGATGCACACCTGTGGAAAAGTTGATTTTATGAATGAGGCATGCTTTGTCACAACAGTGACATCTATACTTAGAACAGAACAGCAACATGTCACAAGTCTAACGGATATAAACATTGAACATAGTGGTTTCAGTTGATCATTGTTTCTATTGTATAGTAATTATTCTTTATTTTTAGCATGCTCTTTTTGTTGTATACATTTTTTCCCCCAAGTGTGTTCACATACTGGACAGGCGGAAATTGGTCAAATGGGATCAGTGCTCTACCGCCACAACACGTTGTATACATTTATATTAAATAAAACTAACCAAGAGTTGTGGAATGTTTGACTTGAGATGTTGCACAAAGTTTGTCACAAGTTTCATAAGACTTTGGTGTTAACAAAACACAATCCCTGAAACGGATTCAAAAAAGCAAGTTATCACTATTGCTTACAGAATG